>NW_026843662.1:0-350992 GCF_030254825.1 Meriones unguiculatus
CATTCCACAACTCCCCTTCCAGTAGCACCCTCCCTCCCTTTTCCCCCTATCTTCTTCCCCTATTCCACTGAAAGGGGGAGTTCTCTCCACCATTGCCATCTTCCCCTAGCTCATTAACGTCCATAAGGAGGACATGGAACCTCTTTGTCTGGGGCCTGGCAAGGCTACATCACTGGGGGTGAGTAATCAAGGAGCAAGCAACTGAGAAATTTTTTTGAGAAGTGTTTTATTATTTTACTACTACTACTACTACTACTACTACTACTACTATTATTGTTGTTGTTTATTAATTACATTTTATTAACTCTGTAATAAAAATCAATAAAATAATCAATAATAAATAAATAAATAATAAATTCTATGGAACTGAGAATTTATTTAAAAAAAAGAAAAGACAGCCCAATAATCTACCTTAGACACATCTTTAAAATGACATAATATCTTCCACAAGCAAAACAACATACATTTTACTTTTTTGGGGCCACTAGAGAAAGAGAGTGGCCCTTCCGAAAAGTAAAGCTTGAACACTTTAACAGCCTTGAGTTTATTACTTTCGTATTTCTATATCTGAGATTTTATTTAGTCTTCCCATGTCATCCCGAGCGAGGTATCCCAGAAGCAGAAAGACAGGCCTGGTAGAGACTCACTTATAAGGAACTTTGAGTCATATCATGCAGAATGAACATGTGAAAATTTGCAGAACAAGAAGGAGGACCTTCGGGAAACCGCTCATTCCTCACCCAGAAAGCCAATGTGATGTACACGGGTGGGGGGGGGAGCGGGATAAGAAGTGAAAGGACAGGGACCTACCAGAGAGGGCCTCCGAGAGCCTCTGTCTAACAGGGTAGCCAAGCAGATGCTGAGACTCGCAGCCAAACTTTGGACAGAGCACAGGGAATCTTATGAAAGAAGGGGGAGCTGGGAAGACCTGGAGGGGACAGGAGCTCCACAAAGAGAGCGACAGATCAAAAATTCTGGGCCCAGGGTTTCTTTCAAGGAGTGATACTCCAACCAAGGACCATTTGTGGAGATACCTAAACCCCATACTCAGATGGAGCCCGTGGCAGCTCAGCCTCCAAGTCAACACCCTAGTAAGGGGAGCAGGGGCCATCTCTGATATGAACTCTTTGATTACCTCCCCCTGAAGCAGAGTGCAGTGCTAGCAGGCCACAGAGCAAGACAAGGCAGCCAGTCCTGATGAGACCTGATAGGCTAGGGTCAGATGGAAGGAGGGGAGGATCTCCCTATCAGTTGTCTTGAGGAAGGGTATAGGAGAAGATGAGGAAAGGAGGGTGGGATTTGGGGGAGATGAGGGATGGGGCTACAGATAGCATACAAAGTGAATAAATTGTAATAATAAAAATAAATTAAAAATTCATAACGAAATATTTTAATAAAACAATAATATACTTTCACTTAAATAACAGATTCACTAATAAAATTATTATAAGCAAACATGTTGATCACATTTGAGTGAACAGACAATAATATGGAAAATAAAAAGGGAATTTCATTAATAAATAAATAATGTGTCTTGAGAGATGGCTCCTCATTTAAGAACTCTGGCAGTTCATGTAAAGGATTTTGATCACTCAGTCAGAGGCTCAGAATTTCCCGAAAGCAGTGCATGCCTGTGGTTGGTGCAAGGGCATACAACCAGGGACACACAAGAAAACATTAATTAAACACTCATACACATGTAGGAAGACTAAATAAATTCTCAATGGTATAAATATGAAAGTAATAAACTCAAAGCTGTGATAATGTTCAAGCTTTTAAATTTTTTTTTCAGTATAATGGCCCAAAGAGTAAAATGTCTGGTTTTTTGTTTGTTTGTTTGTTTTTGGCTTGTGGAAGATATTATGTTATTTTCATGATTTCTAAAGTAAATTTTTTGGGGTGATATATATATATATATATATATTTTGGTAAAGAAATTCTCCATTGCCTGCTCTTTAATTACTCACCCCTTGGGATGCCGCCATGGAGGAAGAGGATCCATGCACTACTGATGGGACTTAACAGGCTATGTGAGATGGCAATGGTGAAGCACTCCCCCTTTACCTGCACTAGGAAAAGGGGAGAGGAGGAAGAAGGAGGGATGGTGGGACTGGGGGGATTGGAGGAAGGGGGTTTCAATCAGGCTATATAACAAGAAATTGTGAAAAAAAAATAAGAACTAAAATCAAATCAAATCACTGATAAGACTTCCACAGTCTTGAATTCTCTTACCAGCATGGGCATAGTATCTCGCTACTTTGTGTAAGAACAATTTCAGAAGATCCATTGCCTATTTCTGGCCCCTGCAGACAATAGGCATGCATGTCATGCACAGACATACATAAAAATAGTAAAACTGTTTAAATGTTTCCAAGACTGCTATGAGTTGCCCCATTCTGAACACTATGAACACTTCTAGGGGGAAAAAATCATGGTTTGAAAACCATGTTACCTATGAAATAACTCATTACGTAAAAATCCCAATGCAGAAATACCTCAAAAAATAAAAACCACAATTTTTCTTTAATTATAATTATTTAATTTTTTAAATTTAGAATTAATTATTTATTTACTATTTATTTATTTTATTTATAATTATTTAAGTATCATTATTTTTATTAATTACATTTTACTCACTTTGTATCCCCCCGTGGTTCCCTCCCTCCTCCTGTCCCAATCCCTCCCTTCCTCAGCCCTCTGCATGCATGCCCTTCCCCAAGTCCACTGATAGGAGAGGACTTCTTTTCCTTCCTTCTGATCTTAGTCAATTAGGTCTCATCAGGAGTGGCTTCCTTGTCCTCTTCTGTGGCCTGAAAATGCTAATTCCCCCTCCGAGGGAGGTAATTACAGAGCAGGCCAATCAGTTCATGTCAGAGACAGTCCCTGTTCCTATCACAATGGAACCCACTTGAATACTGAACTGCCATGGACTACGTATGTGCAGAGGTCTTAGGTTATCACCATGCAGAGTCCTTGGTTGGAGTAACAATCTCAGGAAAGACCCCTGTGCTCAGATTTTTTTGGTTCTGTTGCTCTCCTTGTGGGGTTCCTGTCCTCTCCAGATCTTACTGTTTCCTGTTTCTTTGATAAGATTCCCTGCACTCTGCCCAAAGGTTGCCCATAAGTCTCAGGATCTGCATTGATATTCTGCAGGGCAGAGCCTTTCAGAGGTCCTCTGTGTCAGGCTCCTGAATTGATCCCTCTTTTCTCCTTCTTCTGATGTCCAGCCTCTTTGCCTTTCTGGATAGGAATTGAGCATTTTAGCAAGAGTCCTCCCTCTTGATTAGTTTCTTTAGGTGTACAGAGTTTAACTTGTACAACCACTCTAGAAAGCAATCTGGTGCTTTCTCACTCAACTAGGAATAGCACTTCCTCAAGATCCACCTATACCACTCCTAGACATACACCCAAAAGGGGCTCAAGTACACAATAAGGACATTTACTCAACCATGTTTGTAGCAGCCTTATTTGTAATAGCCAGAAGCTGGAAACAGCCCAGATGCCCCTCAGTGGAGGAATGGATGCACAAATTGTGGTATATCTACACAATGGAATATTACTCAGCAATAAAAAAAAAAAAAAAACAAGGAAATCATGAAATTTGCAGGTAAATGGTGGGACCTGGAAAGGATCATCCCGAGTGAGCTATCTCAGAAGCAGAAAGATGCACACTGTATATACTCACTCATATAGACATATAAAAGAGGATAGACCTACTAAAATTGGTACAGAACTTTTGATTCATCAAGATAGAGAGTAGAATACTTTTTTCAAGTTTGCTAATTACATACAGACTAGACATTGTGAATGTCATTTATACCTGATAGTAGATAGTTTATTGATGTTAGAGGGAGAAGTCTTTCATTTAGCCAAAAGGGGAAATGTTGCAGGATATTTGACCCCATTATGAACCCCAAAATTGTGAATGGTAAAACACTGTTTATTGATCAGTGTGATTGAGCCCTATCACACACCTACAATCCAAGAAATTTTTGTTTATTGTAAACAGGTGATTATGGTATGGTTCAACCAGCTCTAGCAGACACCTTTAATCCAAGAACTTTCTGGACACAAGATTTACTAAAGTTAACCCTAGGTCAAGAATTGAAGCCAGAAACATGCTTACAGACATTAAAGAGCAGGAGGGACTTTGAGTTGAGGGGTATTTAAGACAGTGTGGAAAGGCTTATCTCAGACTTTTGCTTTAGCTTTAGCTTAAGCTTCAGCTCCTTAGCACCCCGGGATTTCTAGGAAGCCTTTGGCCTCAAGATTTTTGGCTTTTTTTCTCCTGGGCATGAGTTGAGCTAGTGAACATTTTTTTTTCTCCATTTCGACTGAAGCTGAGAAGGAAGGCCAGCTGGGTGCTTTATCTGCATCTCTGAGCTAGAATCTTTTCTCTGCAGCATCTGGCTCCTGAATCTTTATTGGTAAAATAGAATGGTTGGAATTTTCATTTTTGTTTATAACAACATTTGCCTTTCAAAACGTTCACCCAACAGTCTGCCTGAACTGTCACAGCATTAAAAATTCATCTAATCATGGTAATTCCAGGACCAGAAAATGTTTTTATGTACAATAAATCATGATGTTCACAATTTCTTGTAAATATTAACATTTCTTCTTTCCGGCTGCTTGCTGGGGACTGGGTTTCCAGCCTGGTCAGCTTAGGAGGGTTCAATGTCTCTACAGGAAAATGAAAAGTTTCTTCCCCCTTGAGTGAGAGACTAGAAGTGTTCAGTGAATAAAAAAGAAATATAAAAGAAATGAACCTGATGGGTACTAGGTATGGGGGAGGAGTAAGTTATTTCAGATCTGAGGAAGAGTATAGACAGAGCAGGGACACCTGGGAAAATCCAAAGTGGACATGATCCTGGGCCATGTGAATAATTTAAAAATAAAAACACACAAAGAAACAAAGAAAGAAAGAAACATGCCTGAGGTCGTTTTCCCACTCAAGTAGATCTCTGTCCTCAGCTCCAACCTGAGCCCTCAGAAATGAGTAAAGAAATTAACCTTTTTTGTTTACATCTCAGGAAGCTGTTTTTTGAGACACAGTTTTTTCTGTATGGCTTTGACTGATCTGGACATGCTTTCTAGACCAAGCAGGCCTTCAATTCACATAGATCCACCCCCTTTGCCAGCCAGAGTGCTGGTATTAAAGGCATGTGACAATATGCCAGGATTTGATATTTTCTTTTCATTTCATTTCATTTAACTTAATGTGCTTTTTTTGAGACATGGTGTCTCTGTGCATTGTTGCCTGTCCAGGATTCTCTCTGTAAATCAGTTTAACCTTGAACTCACAGAGACCCACCTTCTTCAGCCTCTCAAGTGCTGAGACTAAGGATGTGTGCCACCATGCCTGGCAAGACTTTCTTATAACACAGTTTAAGTCACACTCTGTTATTTCAGACAACTCTAGATATGTGGGTGTGAAGGACCCTGTTTTATTAGACTCTGTTCCCTTGCATGTCCTAGACTTGATTTGTAGACCAGGGTGACATTGAACTCATGCAGATCAGCATAGTTGTGCCTCCCAGAGAGCTGGCATTACAGACATGTGCCACCATGCCTGGCTCAGATTTTATATATATGATTAAAACAAAATATGTATTGATATATATTAAATATATAATATATTAACTACATTATATATTTATCAAACATTAACTCATATTAATACATTCAATAACTTTATATTTAATAAATATATTAAAGATGTATTTAAATATATATTAAAATTTATATGCATGAATTTATATACATGAATGATTTGGTATTTTGAGACAGAGTTTCTCTGTTTTAGCCCTGGCTAACTTGGACTAAATTTGTAGACCAGGCTGATATTGAACTCACTGAGATTGGCCTGCTTCTGCCTGCTAGACTGCTGGGAATAAAGGCCTGTGCCACCAAACCCAGCGCAAATGTTCTGTTTTAATCTTATTTTCTGATTTGATTTTTAAGACTGGGTTTCTCTGTGTAGGCCTGACTGTCCTGGACTGTCTTTGCCAACCAGGCTTACATTGAAATCACTAGGATCATCCTGTGTCTGCATCCCATGTGCCTGGATTAAAGGCTATTGCAAGCTTGTCTGGCAAGACCTTAGATTTACCAACACAGGGACCAGGGGAAAGGCTGTGTTGGCTGTATGCCACTGAGGCCTGCAGTAGCGTGAAGAGGCTTCCCCAGCCTACTTCCAGGCTTTTTGCCATGCCACCCATGAGCAAAGCTGAGGGACCCCGGCACGTGATTTAGGGACTAGCCCGCAGGGGCTTTATAGGCAGCATAAGGGACAGGATTCATGAGGGAGACGGGGTGGGGGACTCAGATATTTGACTGCAAGCAATCCCTCCCCTGTCCACCGACATCTGTCAGTCCGTCTGCCTGGAGTCCCCTAATGCCTCGTGCGTGGGGCAGAACCACAGACGGGGGGCTGACTAAAGAGAGATGCACAATCCTGCACTCCCACACTGCTGCCTGCATCCTGGGGGGATTGGTCCAACCCGCCTGAGCTCAGGTTGGGCATCATGACCTTGTTTAGGGTGTTCTGGCGCCCTCTGCTGGCCAGCGGTGTGTGAGCAGGCAGGACACTAAATAATGCTTGGTGTGCTGGAGGCTTAGTAGGTAAGGTGCTCTGTGCTCAGTGGTAAGCTCTGTGCATAAGGCTTCCTCTGCTGACATGAAGGCATATATACATGGTCCAAGAAAAAAAGGAAGAGGTGGAGGAGGAAGAAAGAAGGAAGAAAGATCAATCTATGTGTGTGTCTGTTTTCGGAAAAAAATCCCAGCTAATTGATACTTGGGTACTAGTTGGTGTTGATTTGCTGGACTTGAACCAAAATACACAGGCAAATATACAGGTAGTCTATAGTGATATAAATAATTGATGTGTTTTCCTTATGGCAAAATATTTTCAACCAGAAGGAAGGTGTGGAACATGGCCAAACAACACATTATATTTAGAGTCTATCAAATAAGAATGATTTTATAAACTTTTTCAGAGGAATCTTCTCATGTTAAAAGAAAAGAGCCATCCCTGGCTTAAAGCATTTTCTCGAGGCACCTACATCCCCCAGTACCCAGGAGATTCTTCCATAAATTCTGGATTGACAACTTTGATTACTCACCTGCTTTGCTATGTAGAAATCATAAACCATACACAGCAAACATTTCAATACAGATTAAATCAGAAGAAAATGATGGGATGACCAAGTCTGAGCCCAGCTATTCCATATGAAATGTAGTGTAGGCAGTGGCCCATGCCCTCCAGAAAATGCTGTTGAGCAAAACTGAAACGGGATCTAAAGAAGACACAAACAAGGGTGAGAGTCTACCATGGCAGGTAAGCCTCACTCATCAGCAAGAGAAGCTTCACAATCTTACATCATTTGTAAGTAATTTACTGTGGTCAAGACAGTAAAACATTTTCATCTTATAATTAAAAATATGAGTTAAAATGGAAAAGGGTTCTGTCACAGTTTATGTATATATGTCTGTAATTATCTTACATGATTTTGGAACTGAAAGCACTGATTAAAGACAATAAATTTGCATATACTTCAAAAAACAAGCAGTTTATATTTCAAAATACATGTATATATAACACATGAAGTAACAATGAAGAAAGAAGCCATGGATTTGAAGGTGAGCATGGGGCAGTGTGTGGGAAGGCCTGGAGAAAGAAAAGGGAAGAAAGAAATTTCACGATGAAATTTTAGCCTCAAAATAATTGATAATTGTTAATATCCAGAATTGAATACCCAGCTTGGAAAGACTGAAGCATGTGAATTCAGGGTCAGGGACTGATATTTGTCTCTTTCTGTATATCTAAACTTGATTTGGGCATCTTGATGAAGTCAAAAGCAGTTTTATTTAGGTGTTAATCCCCAGTCTCCTTACTTGGAGCCTAGTGCTTTACCAATTGAGCCACTTAAGGCTTTCTGGTCACTCTGACAACAAAGACACTCTTTCCCTAATGTTTTTATTGCTTAACAACAGGTGGTCTTAATTAGACTGACAAAGAATTCCAGGCTTGTTTACCCCGAGATACTCTTCAGGCTACTATGGGCTCAGTGGCAATCATCTTTCCTGTCTCTGAGGCAGGCTCAGAGGTCTGGTAGAGTTTTAGGGTCCCATTAACCCTCCATGATCTAAAGAGAAATGGATAGAAAAGATAGAGGTCACAGGCACACACACTCACTGAAAGAAGTGGGTGAAACAAGAAATTTTACTAACAAAGTCCTACAAGCTTACTTATGATGATGATGCTGATTTCAGCTAGCATGTCCTCTGCAGGAACTGTAGCAAGTTCAAGCTTCCCTTTAAGAAAACATCTTCCCTGACCAGCTGTTGTGGCCTGTTCTCCCATACATACATGTAGACAAATGATCAGATATATAAATCTGTATATATTTGCACATATTCCATGGACGATGAAAAAGGAACTCCTTATAGCCAGATAATTGACATACACTCATGTAAAATATACCAAAAAAACAGACTGACCTAGTTCATGCAAAAACATCAATATACATATTTACATATTTACATCACATGGGTGAAGCAAATTCCAGTGGGCTTCATAGTTTTTACATTTCTGAGACAAAGGAATTACTACACAGTGAGAGACCAAAGAATCAAAATTTAGGTTTTATTTTTTAATTTTTTGGGGAGGGGCTTTGGTTTAAAGTTTAAAGCATAAGACTGAAGAAAGACCAGACAGGTGTATACATGTCCAGCCACCTTCAGGGGTGAACTAGCCCTACCACATTCTTTTCTTGCCCAGTAGAGGTATAGTTGCTAGGTTACCAGACCAGATTTTCAGACCAGAACCATTTAGTGTCTTAGCATGTAAAGTAAAACAATCATTTCAAAAGTAAATTTCCCTTACACAGTCACGTAACTCCAAGGCATGTAACTCACTGCCTATGGCTTTTCCCTTTAAAAACCTTGTTGCCCTAGACCACCCTGCCATACTCCTCCTCTTCACCAAGGAGGTTGTTGTGACCCAGACTCGAGCTTGTATTAAATAAACCCTCATATGTTTTCAGTGGAGTCCATTCCTGGTGACCTTTTGGGGTCTCATGAACTGAGAATAACATTTGCGGGGCTCATCAGGATCCCCAAGATTCCACGACCCTGACCTAGATGGTCTTATTGCGGCTCGTAAGTATCTAAGTGTGCATGTGTGTGATTACTTTCTGTCCTCTATTCTAAAAAATCCTCAGGTGTTCATATTGGTGATGGCAGCAGGATGTGATCAGAGGAAGACTTCAGGGTAATCACAGCTGCCAAAGTCAGGGGATTACCCCTGGATTCGTTGTTTTTGTTGTTGTTGTTTGTTTGTTTGTTTTCTTTTTCTTTTCTTTTTTCTTTTTTTTGGTGGGCACTTGGGTAGAGTCCTGAGGTTGGGGGGTGATTCAGAATCACACACTGCTCTGGAGCTTTTGTGGCAGGGAAACCAGAGCAGTGATCTAAAGTTCCATGGATCTGAGCTTACCTTATGATCTGGCTACATGGCCACTCAGTCTGCACCTGTCCTATTTTAGTCCTTGTGTTTAGAAACTTCTTTGGCACAGATGTGCCTTTCCCAGAGGAAGAACCTGTTTCTGCTTTTGCCTTTCCAACCATGAACAAAAACCAAACACTTGGTTCTGGTTTTGTTTTCAGTAGTGTAGCAGCAAGTATGCATGCATTTGTCTGTCTATTTTGTTCCTTGTGTTTATGAATGTTTGTTTGTATTGGAGTATGGGACTGTGATGATGCTATGAGACAGACTTGCTGTAATCCCTCCTTGTTCCTTTCAGCCCCTCCACCCTCATGCTGTTCACCTTCCCAACATACTGCTGTGGCAGAATCAGGTATTCTGGCAGCCAGAGGGAGAGAATGCAAGGGTGGGTCTGGGAATGAAATTGTCAGGACTGCTCCTGCCCAGCTAGGAGCTATGATTGTTGAGTGCATTTTCATCATGGTGGGGGCAGCAGCAGCAATGCCCCATGGCAGGAGTGGGCTGAGGGAATTGAGATTTCAGATCAACTGGTCTGGTATAATAACAGGCTGCCATTTCAGGCTAGTATAATTGTATGTAGCTCAATTTTGGGGAAGGCCACCTTCTAATGGAACAGGGAAGAGAGCCATTGAGAAATGGTCCACTACCCCTTTGGGTTTTCTTTCCTCTCCCTTTCTTTTTGTATACATTGTATTGGTACATTATTTTCTTGTCTTCTTTTATGGGTTTGTTTGTTTGTTTATGATGGTCTCAGTAGGCAGGTGACCAAACAGCTATGCACTATGGTGACTTTGCTTGCCCCATGCTCCTAGCACTATAAGCTGGGAAGCCTTTGGTCTTTGGTAGGAGAATGCCTCGGGGTGGGACAGATAGAGGACACCCAAGAGCAGGGTGGGCTGTGAGAGCTTTCCCAGACTGATAGGGCAATTACAGCTGGATGGAGTAAGAGAAGTTTTCTCAGTTTAAATGTATATATTGCCACTTCATATTTTTGACTGATCTTAAATGGTTAATATGCTCTGTATGTCTTGTTTATAGCTTAACAGTTATTGAATATGTCTAAAGATTAAATTCAAACTCTTGTTTAGAACATATATGTGTGCATATGTGTTTATTAGATCTACAGAAGCACAGATGTTTTTAAATAGCAACCATGTGGCTTTTCATGCATTGTGATATGACTCCACCATTTTGAAATTGCCACGTGGGGTAGAACAAAGGAAAAGAGTGGTTACAGAACCTCTTAGTCAAAATGAATTTTGTTTATCCCGTTTCCTTTTAGACTAAGAAAACAAGACTCATTCTAAATTGGTATTGAATTTAGAGATTGGATTGTTCGCACTGGTAAAATTTGGTTTTAAAATTTGATTCTGACTTTCAAAACTATGGTTATGCTTTGTGGTTTTACTCATAAAAAGAGTAATTTATTTTCATATAGCAAAAACAAGTTTTGGAGAATGTTTAAATGTTTAAGACTATGACACATTTTAAAGTTTATCAGGCATTTAAAATAATGACCTTGGGCTATCTAACAAAGAGCATAGAACAGTTTCTTGACCCTTTGGGAAGGTCAAGAGACCTTGGTATTTATTTTATTCATTTTACCAAATGAAACTAAGCCATATTGTTTGAAGCAATTAAGAAAAGTGCAGTTTTTACAGTGTATCATCTCAAGATGGTAAAAAACCCATGGCTTAGTAAAGAAATGTTGAGAGGATTTTGATGAAGGTTTTTATGTTGTCTGAAAAGCAAGAGAGAAGGCAAGAGACTGTGACAATAAAGAAAAGAAAGGGAAGGAAAGGAAAGGGAAAGAAAAGAAAAGAAAAGAAAAGAAAGGAAAGGAAAGGAAAAGAAGAGAAAAGAAAAGAAAAAAAAGAAAGGAATAGCTTGTCCAAAGTAACCGGAAGTTATATAGAATTTTATGGAAGATCAGAGTATGTATAGAAAGCCAGAGGACATATGAACTGTATTTGCTTTGGTTTTGCGTTCCTGCAAATATGATTTGAGAAAGAACTGTAAAATATGTTGTTTTTCACTTAAAAGGCTGGAGATTATTCGATGCAAAATGTCTGCTTATGCTCTTTAACAGGAGAATAAAACTGCAGCTCCATGTTACCATAGGGTTATACAGGGTTGTATTCAGGTAATTGTTAACCATTATATACCTACCACCAGCTCCTGAGTGAATGGATTAATGCCGTTTCTTTCTGGCTGACAGGTTTGGTATGGCCAGAATAGTTAAAGTACTGTTCTTTTATGCAGTTGGTTCTAAAACGTATTTGATTACAATTTTAGAAATTTTAGTTATGGGGAACTGTAAATGCTCCACAGTGCTATACTGTAGGCTGTAGTAACACCATCAGTGACACCTAATGGCTGTTTTGCATTGGCGGCCACAGTATGCAGCAACACATGGCTAGCCACCATGTTGGTTCATGGATAAAGAAGGTGGAGCCATGGTTTTACCACTATCTTTGTTGAAGGCTGCCAGCTGTATTCAGTTCCAAAAGTGCTAAGTGCAACTTTTTTCTTTAAACTTTTTGCTGTTCAATTTTTTAAATTAAGTTTTTATTTTTTATACTAATTAGAGCTTATTCACTTTGTATCCCAGCTGTAGCCCCCTCTTTCCTCCCCTCCCAATTCCACCTACTCCTCCTCATCTCCTCCTATGCCCCTCTCCAAGTCCAGAGATAAGGGAGGTCCTCTTCCCCTTTCATCTGACCCTAGCTTATCTGATCTCATCCAAACTGACTTCATTGTCCTCCTCTGTGGCCTGGCAAGGCTGAAGGTGTTTATCAGCTGAAGGTGTTCTCTGGATGAATTTTTGGTGTCATTCATGTAGACTATCATATCTTCTGCAAATAGTGATACTTTGATTTCTTCCATTCCAATTTGTATCCCCTTGATCTCCTTTAGTTGTCTTATTGCTCTAGCGAAGACTTCCAGTACTTGGGCAGCCTTGCCTTGTCCCTGATTTCAGTGGGATTGATGTAAGTTTTTTTTTTTCCATTTAGTTTGATGTTAGCTATAGACTTGCTGTGTATTTTCTTCACTATGTTTAGCTATGTGACTTGTATATCTGATCTCTCCAAGACTTTAAACATGAATGGATGTTGGATTTTGTCAAATGTCTAAGGAGATGATCATGTGGTTTTTCTCCTTCAGTTTGTTTAAATGATGGATTTCCATTTACTGAACCACCCCTGCATGCATGAGATGAAGCCTACTTGGTCATGGTGGATGATATCTTTTATATATTCTTGAATTAGGTTTGCCAATATTTTATTGAATATTTTTCCACCAATTCTCATAAGAGCAATAGGTCTGAATTTCTCTTTTTTGGTTGGGTCTTTGTGTAGTTTAGGTTTCAAGGTGACTGTGGCTATCTAGAATGAATTTGGTAATGTTCCTTCTGTTTCTATTTTGTGGAATAATTTAAGTTGAATTGGAGTTAGCACTTCTTTGAAGGTCTGGTAGAATTCTGTGCTGAAACCATGTGGCCTGGGCATTTTTTTTGGAAGAGAGACTTGTGGTGACTGCTTCTATTTCCTTGGGGGATATAGGACTATTCAATCTTTCTGCCTGATCTTGATTTAATTTTGGTAGATGGAATCTATCAAGAAAATTGTCCATTTCATTTAGATTTTCAAATTTTGTGGCATGTAGGCTTTTGTACTATGACCTAATGATTGTTTGGATTTCCTCAGTGTCTCTTGTTATGCCCCCATTTTGATTTCTGATTTTGCTGATTTGGATAGTTTCTATTAGCCTTTTAGTTAGATTTACTAAGGGTTTGTCTATATTGTTGATTTTGTCAAAGAACCAGCTTTTGGTCACATTGATTCTTTGAATTGTTTTCTTTGTTTCTAATTCATTGATTT
This sequence comes from Meriones unguiculatus, assembly GCF_030254825.1. NCBI lineage: Eukaryota > Metazoa > Chordata > Mammalia > Rodentia > Muridae > Meriones > Meriones unguiculatus. The sequence goes on from NW_026843662.1 coordinate 13,390, forward strand.
CAGCTCTGAGTTTGAATATTTCCAATCATCTTCTCTTCTTGTGTGTGACTACTTCTTTTTATACTAGGGATTTTAGGTTTGCCATTAAATTGCTTGTCTAGAACTTCTTTTGGAAGAAACTTAGTGCTATGAACTTTCCTCTTAGGAGCACTTTCATCATTTCCCATAACTTTTGGTATGTTGTGCCTTCATTTTCATTGAATTTTAGGAAGTCTCCAATTTCTTTTTTTGTTTCTTTCCTGAGAAAGCTGTCACTGAGTAGAGAGTTGTTTAGTTACCATATGTATGTATGCTTTTGTAGTTTCTGTTGTTGTTGAGGTCCAGTTTTAGGCTATGGTGGTCTGAAAGGATACAAGAAATTATTTTTATTTTCTTGCATTTGTTGAGACTTGCTTTGTGTCTGACTATGTGGTCAATTTTTGAGAAATTTCCATGAGGTACTGAAAATAAGGCATACTCCATTGTGTTTGGTTGAAAAGTTCTGTAGACATTAGGTCTATTTGCTTCAGTAAATTTGCTCTGTAAGTGTCATTTCTCCCTATTTAGCTTTTGTCTAGATGATCTGTCCCTTGATGAAAGTGGAGTGTTGAAGTCTCCCACTATTAAGGTGTTGGGATGTGTGATTTAAGATTTAATCTTTTTTTTATTTACTAAAGCAGGTGCTCTTATATTTGGGGCATAGATGTTCAGGACTGTGATGTCCTCCTGGTGGAATTTTCCTTTGATGAGAATGAATTGTCCCTCCTTATCTTTTTTTAATTTCTTTTTTAAGATTTATTTATTTATTTATTATGTGTACATTATTCTGCCAGCATGTACACCTGCACACCAGAAGAGAACACCAGATCTCATTATAGATGGTTGTGAGTCAAAATATGGTTGCTGGGAATTGAACTCAGGACCTTTCGAAGAGCAGTCAGTCAGTTCTTAACCTCTGAGACATCTCTCCAGCACTCCCTCCTTATCTTTTTTGTTTAACTTTGGTTGAAAGTCTATTTTTATCAACAGTTTTGGCCTGTAGTTTTCTTTTGTTGTTGTTTTTTGTGTTTTACTGGATTGCTTATGACAGCAATGCTGGATTTCTAGAAAGAGTTTCAAAGGGTTCCTTCTGTTTCTTTTCCTTTTTTCTTATCTTCTCTTTTCTTGATAGTTTAGGAAGGATTATTGTAGCTCCTTTTAAATGTCAGGAAGAATTATGGCGTGACTTCAACTTAAGCAGACACACCCAAGTGGAGTAGATGATTGGAAATATTCAAACTAAGAAATCAATGAATTAGAAACAAAGAAAACAATTCAAACAATCAATGGGAACAAGAGCTGATTCTTTGAGAAAATCAACAAGGTAGACAAACCCTTAGCCAAACTAACTAAAAGCCAGAGAGAAAACACGCAAATCAGCAACATAAGAAATGAAAATGGGGGCATAACAACAGATACCAAATGAGGAATATGGGCATCATAATGGCATCAAATAGAGCTATGTTCCACAACAGCACAAAGTCCTCAGTATAAGCAGTTCTTGGGGTTATGCTTCTCCAAGACAAACTCATCATGACTATGCTAACGGGGGAGCCACATTCCACGAGTGCTACAGATGTTTTGCTGTTACTCTTGCATGGCTATCAACAGGACCAGGAAGCCAAAATAGTTTGCCTACATATGGGGAAGTGAGAAATGAGTTTAGCTCAGGCCCTGGGAAGAATTCAGGGTATTGGGTGCACTATGCCAGCCTGGAGGACCATATAACATGGAAGGACTTAGGGATTGCTGGGAGAAAATTAGCAGCTATGTCTGTTTTGATATGTTAAATATGAACCTCTGCCATTTGTTCCAGGTATGAAACCTATGTTTATGGAAATATAAACTTCAGAGAGAGCAGCATGTTCTCCATTAGGCAGTGATTAAAAAATGAGCTCACAAGGAAGAAAGTCTCAACAGATACAAGAAAATATTTTTTCTTTCTTTATATCTTTCTAATTTTTTTCTTTCTTTATATCTTCTTTCTTTTCTTTGATGGAGGGTGGGTACCCAGACTGGACTCGAATTTTGCTTATAAGTTTTGTTTTTCTACTTCATTTTTATTTTATTAATCATTGTTATTTTTTCACAATTTATTCATTATATATCCCTATTAAAGGCTACTCCCTCAACTCCTACTGGTCCCACCCTCCTTCCCTCTTTCCCCCAATCCTTTTTCCTTAGTCCACTGAAAAGAGAAGTTCCCCTCCTCTGCCATCTACCCATACATTATCAGAACACTACTCAGCTATTAAAAACAGGAAAATAAAATTTCTGCTCTTATTTCTCCTCCATAGGCCACTGTGCTCAACTCAGAAGATTTCATACCATGAAGCTTGCCTGCAAGCTTTTAGTGAAATCAACACTAGGTATAACTCATTTCAAAGAGTCCCATCCCAAAGACACTGTTTTATTTACCATCTCATATCCAGAAACACATGAAATTTGAAATGCTATGAAATGTAAAACATTTTATCAGAAGCATTTCCAAGAACGTGGTTTTCTTGCTGCCTGGAGGCTGTTTCTCACCAGCCCAGAAAGGAAGGAGGGGCCAGAAGATGAGGTATAAAGCTTGGAAGACCCACAAGCATAACAGTGATCAGAACACTCTGGGAACCACCTCATAAAGTAAGTTAAACTTTAATTCCAGAAAACAGAGGGTATGTACCCCTTGGGGAGTGACTGGGATGCTCTAAGGATAGGTGTAGATAATTGTTTAAAACTGGGCACTTCAAGGATGCTTGATTTGCATTAAAAAGCACATTCCTATCATGTGAACAAGAACATGGAACCTAATTATCCTATATTTGAAGGGAGGGGAGAGTTATCAGGGATCTGTGTCAAAGGCCATGTATCAAACTTGATTGATGGCATCTATGTGTAAAGACACTCTCCAGATGATGTCAGGCAGAGAAAACTCATCCTTGACATGGTTATACAACTAGGCCAGCAGCAGGGTCATACATAGAAGAGAAAGCCTCCTCCCTCACATCTCAAACTTCAGTCTGGGTTGTGATGGTTTTCAATAGAACCCCTGGAACAATAGGTATGTGCACACAAAGAAACTTCTACAGGCTACCACTTTTGTGATACTCTCAGAGAACTTCCTGGCTGGTGTTAATTCACCATTCCCTACATAGTCATCCACTGGACTAAAAGTTTCTTGTGTAAACTGAGGCAATTAAAAACAGTAAATGTTGAGAATCAGGATTATCAATAAGTCTTCCGTAAATACCTTATTATATAATACTTTTGCATGTAATTGATATTCACCATTCATTGTCTTCTTTTTAAAAATAAGTTTATTTACTTTAAATTCCAATAGTAATCCCCCTCCCTTCTCTGCCCCATGACTACCCTCCGTTTCTATTGCCCCTATCCCCTTTCCCTTTCACCATGTTTAAAGCACTCACAGGCTTTCTGTCCATTAGGATTTCTTTCATGAGTGTGAAGATGATTCTGAAGTCCAAAAGTTTTTTTCACATTGGTTACAGTCAGACATCTTTCCAGTATGTGTTATTTTATGTATTAGGAGATTTTATATGCAAAGGCTTTGCCACATAGTTATATTCATATGGTTTCCCTCCAGAATGTGCTGTTGTCTTAGGAGATGATTGTTACATGCAAAGGCTTTATCACACTAATTACCCTCACAAGGCTTCTCTCCACTGTGTGTCTTTTCCTGTTTTCGGAGACTACTCTGCTGTGCAAAGGCTTTATCAGGTTGGGTATATTCATAAGGTTTCTTTCCAGTATGTGTTCTTTTATGTCTTATGAGATGACTGTTTTCTGCAAAGGCTTTACCACACTGGTTACATTCATAAGGTTTCTCTTTGCTGTGTGTTCTTTTATGGCTTAAGAGAGTACTGTTTTGTGCAAAGGCTTTTCCATACTGGTTACATTCATAAGGTTTCTCTCCAGTATGTGTTCTTTTATGGCTTATGAGATGACTGTTTTTTGCAAAGGCTTTGCCACACTCATTACATTCATAAGGTTTCTCTCAGTGTGTGTTCTTTTATGGCTCATGAGATGACTGTTTTTTGCAAAGGCTTTACCACACTCATTACATTCATAAGGTTTCTCTCCAGTGTGTGTTCTTTTATGGCTTATGAGATGACTGTTTTGTGCAAAGGCTTTACCACACTGGTTACATTCATAAGGTTTCTCTCCAGTGTGTGTTCTTTTATGGCTTAAGAGAGTACTGTTTTCTGCAAAGGCTTTGCCACACTCATTACATTCATAAGGTTTCTCTCCAGTGTGTGTTCTTTTATGGCTTATGAGATGACTGTTTTCTGCAAAGGCTTTGCCACACTCATTACATTCATAAGGTTTCTCTCCAGTGTGTGTTCTTTTATGGCTTAAGAGAGTACTGTTTTCTGCAAAGGCTTTGCCACACTCATTACATTCATAATGTTTCTCTCCAGCATGTATTCTTTTATGCCGTATGAGCTGACTGCTTTTTGCAAAGGCTTTACCACATTGATTACATTTGTAAGGCTTCTCTCCAGTGTGTGTTCTTTTATGCCATATAAGAACAGTGATATACGGGAAGGTTTTCCCACATAGAGTGCATTTAAAGGGTTTCTCTCCAGTATGACTGCTTTCATGCCTGCAAAGAAAATTGGCACATGTGAAAGATTTACCACCGTCATTTCATTACACTAATAAATATATTTATCTATATGAATTGATTTCATAATTTGGTCTAATGGTAAAGAAGAATCAAATTTAAAAGTTTTGTCACATTATTTACATTCACGGTATTCCCCTTCATTATGGGTATTTTTGAAGATCCCTGTGATGGTAAGAGAATTTGTTATGTGGATCACTTTTATAGCATCATTTTTCTATAAGAGGTTTTCTCCTATATATGAAGAGTATTTAAGAATTCAGAGTTTTACCACAGCAATCCCATTCACAAATTTTTGTACTCTATGAATGATACTTCATTTACAAAGTGAGCCAGGAAAAGCAGAAGTTCCAAATTCCTAGTATTCATAGGTATTTTCAGCAATATGAGTTTGTTGATAAATTCTCAGTGAAGTTGCAAAACCAATTAACAGTAATCATTTATCACATTCAGAAAATTTACTCACAGTGGGGACTACTACCAAATCAATTGTTCTTGGAGAAAGACAGGGACACTGCTTCTTTCAATATCCCTATGCACATGTGTCTTAGAATCATTTTGACATATGATATACCAGTTTAATTTACAAAAATAATAAAGATTCCAACATTGAATTAACACAGTTTGTTTTTTGTTCATCATAGACATGTCATATAGGGATTAAGGTTTCTCCACAACAATATTCTTGATTCTCATAAGCTGCTTCTTTCACTAAACTTTACAAAGTTACTGCACGAAAATGAGTAACACTGGTTCTACTATGAAATTTTTGCTTATTAGAAGGTTTTGGACACATACCGATCACCAATTCAGTGTGCATACCTCTTACAATATCTGAGTAGATAGAATGAGACTAAACAGATTGGCAGTTCAAGTCAGTAGCTGTAATGTCCATATGATTCAAATGGTAGTTTTGTTACAATATTATTTTATTTTCTTCTATCTTAGGAGAGTGCCTTGTAAACACAAATCAGATACCTGACATTGAAGTACATGAAATTATGAGATTTTAATGATCATGAGTACACGTAAAGCAGTGCTGTTTTTACACTGTTGCTTTTCTTTAAAACTTCCAGGACACAGCCATGTGTGCTGGTACATGCCTTTAATCCCAGCACTTGTGGAGGCAGAAGCAGGCATATCTTGCTTGTTATTTTGAGGTCAGGCTGGTCTAACAAGCAAGTTTAAGAAAGTCACAGATACCCAGAAAAAATCTATTTCAAAAACAGAAAATAAAAAGCAGCCAATAAACAAACAAACAAAAAACACCAAAACTTCCAGGACACATTAAAATTTAAGATTCATAGCTGTATGAGTGTGCACATAATGTTACCTTTTATTACTTGTAGAACTTTGAAAATGTTCTTCAATATTATGGTCATCCCAATTGTAGCCTAAAATATAGTACGAGAAAATATATATTATTGGAAATAACATGTTATTATTAAGGCAAAACATAAATCATTATCTTCTGTGACCCTTAGAATCATGCCTGATTTATTTACCACATTCCTCCTCATTCTCAATTGGAATTACAGAAGAGGATCAATAACAAAGTAAGAGTTGTCTCTTTATTTTAAAAGTGAAAGAAAAATTGCAGTCTTACCTATAGCAGTGAAGTTTTCACAGGTCTCTAGCATCACATCTTTGTAGAGTTGCTTCTGGGAAGGTTCCAGCAAGGCCCACTCTTCTTGGCTGAATTTCACATGCACATCATTGAAGGTCACTGAATTCTAAAATAGCCATACATTTGTACAACAGAAACAGTGGCAACAATATAATTTATACGTCATTGTCAATATAATCATATAATTCTACTGCTTCTTCCATTTATTTTCTGACACAGAAGTGCGAATGTTATACAGTTGGGTGCTGTGCATGATGTGAAGTAGGGGAGATGAAAAAGCCTAAAGGTTAGATTGAAAAAAAAAACAAAAACAAACAAACAAACAAAAAACAAAGGCGTGCTTCAAAAACCTGTGTTTCATCAGTTTGTAAGACATGAATATAAAGTAGCCATTAGTTGGGTACTTGAGCAATCTATGAATCATTTTCAGTTACTTGGGTGAGTAGGCCAGGACCCTGTCATGAGAAAGGTGGAAGGACAAAACACAGTCATGATATTTTATATAGCAACAAATGAGATGTGTTGATCAGGGGACACTGAACAGATGGGTAACATCAGTCAAAAGACAACATGGTACTGAATATTATGTTTTGACCAGGGCTCAGGGATGTGGCATATCAGTATGTGAAGAGGGGGACTCATATATTCGTGGAAGGGAAAGTGGACTACAGTGAATACATGGATAAAAATAATGTGAGTGGCAAGCAACAACAATCATAGCCAATAGCACCATATTTCTGAGTGACCAGACAAAAGAAAAGGAATAGAACACACAATTATTCTTTGATCATTGTTTTGTATATCCTCCTTACTAAATAATGTAGTCTATAGATTAAAAATAAAGATTAAAACTTTCTATTAAAAAAGAAGTATTAATGTTATCACTAAGTCATTTTAGAAGAAAACGGAATAACAAGTTTTAACTGTATCATATATGAACTTTTTGAAGAGGATATAGCTTTGGAATAGACATGGCAATTAATGTGGACAACGACAAACAGAGAGAAGGGTTTGAAATAGAGAGACAGAGACATAGAGACAGAGACACAGAGAGAGAGAAATTAACAGATGATCAATACTAAGTACAGATCAGAGAAATTTATTAACAGTTACTAACTACAAAAAATGGTGGACAAGCTGGGTGTATTCTGTCATGCCTTCAATTCCATCACTCAGCAGGCAGACGCAGCTGTATCTTATTGAACTGGATGTCAGCATTATCTATTCAAAGAGTTCTAGGACAGCCAGACCTATATAGTAAGACAGAGCCTCCTCTAAAAGTCAATCAAACAAACACAAAATATTGAAAGAACTCAGAGGTCTTTACTGAAGCTTCTACAAGGAATTATACATTCACTCCTGTTGTATATTTATTCTCCAGAAATCTGCACTGCCCCAGCTTAAACTGTAACTTCAATGATATCTTACTAAAAGGGAATGCATGTTTAAACACCTAAAAATAGAAAGATGAAAATATTAACATGTAAATGTAAATGCTGATCATAAATAAGCAACATAAAACAGGACAGATGGCTCAGCAGTGAGGAGTTCTTGCTGCTCTTTCAAATAATTGGGCTCAATTGTCAGTGATTACCTGGGACCCACTACTATCAATTGCTATAAGTTCATGAGTTCTGAAGACATCTTCAGACTACTGTGAGGATTAGGCACACAAGAGGTGCATATTCATGCATATAATCAAAATACTCATATTCAGTAAAAATTAAAAATAGATCCCAGATGGTTGGGCTGATTGCATACTGTGTCTGATAAGCTGGGTAGCAGAGACTGCATGGCGTCCAATAGTTGGATCTGTGGGTCCCAACTGACTGTGTTTCAAATGTAAGAAGAAAACCAATGATGAGGTAAACAATCAGGTCCAACCTCAGAGCACCCAGCTAATCTCTGGGAAAGTTCCTGGGATGTTGCAGCAGGAATAATGTTTTCAAGCAAATGGACCCAAGAAGCAAGCAGGAGTAGCTATTCTAATACCTAATAAAATAGACTTTCAACCAAAATTAATTGAAAGGGATGAGGAAGGTGGGAATCCAAGATGGTGGTGCCAGAAGGACATTGGGTCTGAGGAGTAGGACAGCAATGTTGGTACAGCAACTAAAAGACTGAACTCTGGGCCCTAAAACAACAGAGATCCTGTTTCCCAGGTGAGAGGAAACTCCACGGTGTGGGAGTCAGTCAGGTCCACTCTCAGGTCACTCAGCAAGAACCCGGAAGATATCCCGGGTCCCAGGATACACCTTTCTGTCCTGATAAACTTTCCAAACTAAATTATGTTCTCCAGGGCACCACAGACTGGGAGCCTCAGTCTAGGAAAAAAAAACAGGGAAGAAAGCAGGACTGACCTCAGGTCACCCATTTTATCCCTGGAAAGGTTCTACAGACCGGTGGGTGCACAGCTTCCAGGCCTGAGTGTGCCTCCAGCTGCTAGGCTTATATGCCCTACTCTCCATCACAGAATTGTGTGCCCCCGGACACTAGAGGCTGGGTTTCCCTGTCTGGAGAAAACCCCACAGGCAGGGAAACAGCAGGTCCCAGCTTAGAGAACTCAGCCAACTCTCCACACACACACTACATCCACCATACACAGGAACATTTTTGGAAAAGTTCTCAGCTTCTTTCCCAGTCGCCAGCTTGGAGCCATCATTGGCAAGTGCCTACGCATTCTACACACCACGTCAAACACCACAGACTGAGTATTCCTATTGGGAGAAAACCCAAAGGTGGGGAAAATATCTGGCCCTACCTCAGGACACCTAGCTCCAGAAAAGTTTCTGGTTATCCACAGGATCCATACTCTAGCCTCCTGCTGTATACATGAAAGTGGTGCTCACCTGCCACTGATTACCACTTGGCTACTGTGGTATAGAGCTCCAAACTCAAACCTACAGAAGCCTGGGTTCCCTGAGATCAACCCCCAGATACTGCTCCAAAGGACAACCAGTTTTCCCTAACTAAACTGACCAAACCAGAAGGCACCCAGGTTACAGCAGCAGCTCACTAAATTTACAGCAAGAAACCCAGCAGCAGGGCAGCTGTCTCCAGAATTTCTCTGGGTGAGAGGATAGCCCCCTTTACTAACAAAGGCAACAATTACTACTCAGGTCTGTATGCCTGAGATGAGCTGTGGCAATTCTTGAAAAACACCTGCCATTCATTGACCATACCTAAAAAACGGAGGAGAGCTCCTTTGGGAAAAATCTTTCTGCCAAGGGGATTTGACCCACCACAGGATTCCAGGAAGTACCAGAAACTAACACCCAACACCTAAGATATACCAATGGGTAGAGGCCAGTGTAAAAGCTCAACCAACAAAAGACAAACAATATGGCATCTCCAGAACCCAGTTATTCAGGAGCAAGCAGCCCTGGATACCCCAGCATAAAGACAATTTCAGGCCAATCTCTCTTATGAGCATTGATGCAAAAATACTCAACAAAATACTTTGCAAACCCAATACAAAAATACATCAAAGATATCATCCACTACAAAAAAGCAGGCTTCAGGTCAGGTATTCAGGGGTGGTTCAATATGCAAAAATCTATCGATATGATCCACCATATTAACAAACTGAAAGAAAAATAAACACATGATAATCTCCTTAGATGCTGAAAAAGCATTTGAAAAAATCCAGCATCCATTCATTTTTAAAGTATTGGAGAGATCAGGGATACAGGGCATATACCTAAACATAGTAAAGGCAATATACAGAAAACATATAGCCAACATCAAAATGAATGGAGAGAAACTTAAAACAATCCCACTGAATTCAGGGACGAGGCAAGGCTGCCCCCTCTCTCCATATCTCTTCAACATAGTTCTCGAAGTCCTTGCTAGAGTAATAAGACAGTTAAAGAAGATTAAGGGGATACAAATGGGAAAAGAAGAAGTCAAAGTATCACTATTTGTAGATGATATGATAGTATACCTGAGTGACCCCCAAAATTCTACCAGGGAACCCCTAAAGCTGACAAATACTTTCAGCAATGTGGCTGGATACAAAATCAACTCAAAAAATCAGTAGCCCTTTTGTATACAAATGACAAAAGTGCTGAGAAAGAAATTAGGTAAACAACACCCTTCACAATAGTCAAAAAGGACATAAAGTACCTTGGTGTGACCCTAACCAAGCAAGTCAAAGACTTGTATGAAAACAATTCAAGTCTCTAAAGAAAGAAATAGAAGAAGATATCAGAAGATGGAAAGATCTCTCATGCTCATGGCTTGGCAGGATAAACATAGTAAAAATGGTCCTCTTACCAAATTCAATCTACAGATTTAATGTAATTCCCATCAAATTACCAACACAAATCTTTACAGACCTTGAAAGGAAAAATTCCCAACTTCATATGGAATAACAAGAAACCCAGAATTGCTAAAACAATCTTACATAATAAAAGATCTTCTGGAGGTATCTCCATCCCTGATCTCAAGATGTACTATAGAGCAAAAGTAATAAAAACTGAATGGTACTTGCATAGACACTAACTAGTGGATCAAAGGAATTGGATAGAAGTCCCAGAAATACATCCACACACTATGGACTCCTGATTTTTACAAAGATGCCAAAACCATACAACGGAAAAAAGATAGCATCTTCAACAAAAGGTGCTGGTCTAACTGGATGTCTACATGTAGGAAAATGAAAATAGATCCATAATTATCACTCTGCACAAAACTAAAGTTCAGGTGGATCAAAGACGTCAGTATAAAACCAGACATACTAACCCTGTTAGAAGAAAAAGTGAGGAAGAGCCTTGAACTCATTTGCACAGGCTACAACTTCCTGGACAGAACACCAACAGTGCAGACTCTAAGAGCAACAATCAATAAATGGGACCTCATGAAACTGAAAATCTTCTATAAGTCAAAGGAAACTGTTTTCAAAACAAAACGACTGACTACAGATTGGGAAAGGATCTTCACTAACCCTATATCTGACAGAGGGTTAATATCCAGTATTTATAAAGAATTCAAGAAGTTAAACAGCAACAAATCAAGTAACCCAAATTAAAAAATGGGGTACAAAGCAAAACAGAGAATTCTCAATAGAGGAATATAGAATGGCAGAGAAACACTTAAAGAAATGTTCAACATTCTTAGTCATCAGGGAAATGCAAATCAAAACCACCCTGAGATTTCACCTTACACCCATCAAAATGACTAAGAAGAATAACTTAAGTGACAACTCATGCTGGATAGGATTTGGAGAAAGGGGAACCCTCCTTCATTGCTGGTGGGTATGTAAACTTATACAACCACTTTACAAATCAACCTGACACTTTCTCAGACAATTAGGAATAGCGCCTCCTCAAGATCCAGCTATACCACTCCTAAGCATATATTCAAAAGGCGCTCAAGTATACAACAAGGACATCTACTCAGCTATGTTTGTAATAGCTTTATTTGCAATAGCCAGAAGCTGGAAACAGCAGAGATGGCCCTCAGTTGAGAAATGGATACAGAAATTGTGGTATATCTATACTATGGAATATAACTCAGCAATGAAAAACAAGGAAAACATGAAACTTGCAGGTAAATGGTGGGAAGTGGAAAAGATCATGCTGAGTGTGGTATCCCAGAAGCAGAAAGACTCACAGGGTATATACTCACTTATAAGTGGATATAGAATATAATATATAGGATAAAAATACTAAAATCTGTACACCTAAGGAAGTTAATCAGGAAGTATGCTGGTTAAGATGCTCAAACCCCATGCAAAAAGGCAAAGAGGATGGACATCAGATGATGGAGAACAAAGGAACAGGACAGGAGCCTACCACAGAGGGCCTTTGAAAGGCTCTAACCCAGAAGGGTGTCAAGGCAGATGCTGAGACTCATTGCCAAACTTTGGGCAGAGTGCAGGGAATCTTATGGAAGAACTGGGAGATAGTAAACCTGGAGAGGACAGGAGCTCCACAAGGACAGTAACTGTTCCAAAAATTCTGGGCACAGGGGTCTTTTGTGAAACTAATATGCCAGCCAAGGACCACTCATGGAGATGGCCTGAAACCCCTGCACAAAAGGTAGCCTATGGCAGTTCAGTATTCAAGTGGGCTTCATAGTAATGGGGACAGGCACTGTCTCTGACAGGAACTCATTGGCCTGCTTTTTGATTTTGATCACCTCCCATTGAGGTGGAATCAGCCTTGCCAGGCCACAGAAGAAGACAATGCAGCCACTCCTAATGAGACCTGATAGACTAGGATCAGAGTGAAGGGGAGGAGGACCTCCCTTATCAGTGGACTGGGAATGGAACAGGGGTGGGAAAGATGGAGGGTGGGATTGGAAGGGGAGGAGGAAGGGAGGTACAGGGGGGATACAAAGTGAATAAACTGTTATTAATAAAAATGTAAAAAGAACACAATAAAATGTTGAAAGATTTTTTTAAAAACTATGCTGTTACACATAGTTTCAAACTATGAAAATATTGCCTGATGTCAGTTATTGCTCCTAAATATAAATAAATAAATAAATAAATAAATAAATAAATAAATAAATAAAAATGAGAAAGACTACTTCATACTCATCAAAGGAAAATTCCACCAAGATGGCATCTGTATTCTGAGCAACAATGCCCCAAATACAAGGACACCCACATTTGTAAAAGAAACATTAATAAAACTTAAAGAACATATCAATCACCGTACATTAATAGTGGGAGAAGTCAACTTGTCACTATTATCAAGGGACAGAGCAATGGAAAAGAACTTAAACTGAGAGATAATGACACTAATGGATGTCATGAATCAAATGGACCTAACAGATATCTAGAGAATTTTTAAACCCAAAAAGAAAAGAATCTATCTTCTTTTAGCACCTCATGGACCCTTCTCCAAAACTGACCATACAGTAGGTCACAAACCAGGCCTCAAAAGATACAATAAGACTGAAATGATATCTTGTACCTTATCAGACCATGATGGACTAAAGATGAACCTCAACAATAACAGAAATAATAAAAAGCCTACACACACGTGGGAACTGAACAACTCCCTACTCAATGAAATCTAGGTGAGGAAAGAAATAAAGAAAGAACTTCCTACAGTTCAATGAAAATGAATGCACATCATACCTAATCTCGTGGGATGCAATGAAAGCAGTCCTAAGAGGACTTTTAATATCACTAAAGGCCTTCATAAGCTATTGGAGACATCCCATACAAACAACTTAATGGCACACCTGAAAGCCCTAGAAAAAAAAGAAGCAAACACACCCAACAGGAGTAGACCACTAGGAATAACCAACATCAGGGCTGAAATCAATAAATTAGAAACAAAGAAAATAATTTAAAAAAATCAACGAAACCAAGAGCTAGTTCTTTGAGAAAATCAAATATATAGACAAACTCTTAGCCAAACTAAGTAAATGGCAGAAAGACACTATCCAAATCAACAAAGTCTGAAAGGAAGACAGAGAGATAACAGACACTGAGAAAATCTGAAGAACCATTAGCTCTTATGTCAAAAGCCTATATGCCACAACATTTGAAAAATCTAAATGAAATATACAATTCTCTTGTTAGATTCCACTTACCAAAGTTGAATAAAAATCAGGTAAAGATATTAAAGAGACTTATACTGCCTAAAAAAAATAGAAGCATCTATCAAAATCCTTCCAAAAAAAGAGCCAAGGGCAAGATGATTTCAGAGCAGAATTCTACAAGAACTTCAATGAAAAGTGAAAACCGATATTCTTCAAATTATTCCACAAAATAGAAATGGACACAACATGACCAAACTCCTTTTGTAAGACCACAGTTACCTTGATAAATCCTAAAAGACCCCAAAAGAGAAAGAAATCTTCAGACCAATCTCTTTTATGAACAATGATGCAAAAATACTCAATAAATTAACCACAAACCAAATCCAAGAACATACCAAAAATATCATCCAACATGACCAAGTAGGCTTCATTCCAGGCATGCAGGGATGGTCCAATATATGGAATCTTAATCCATCATATAAACAAATTGAAAAAAAATAGCACAGGATCATTTCCTTAGAAGCCAAAAAAGCATTTGACAATATCCAACAGTTATTCTTGTTTAAAGTCTTGGAGTGACTGGGGACAGAGGCACAGATCTAAAAATAGTAAAAACAATATACAGCAGTCCTATAGCTAACATCAAACTAAATGAAAAGAAAGTTAAATCAATTCCACTGAACTCAGGGACAAGACAAGGCCACACACTCTCTCCAAATCTCTTCAGTACAGTACTCAAAGTCCTATCTAGGGCAATAAGACAACTAAAGGTGATCAAGGGGATACAAATTGATAAAGAAGTCAAAGTATTGCTATTCACATATATGACAGTATATAAAAGTGACCCCAAATATTCTACTGTACGAAACTCCTACAGTTGAATAACACTTTATCAAAGTGGTTGGATATAAAGTTAACTAAAAAAAAATCAGTAGCACTCCTGTATGCAAAAGACAAATGGACTGAGAAAGAATTAGGAGAACAACACCTTTCACAATAGTTAGGAAAAAAACAAAACAACATAATGTATCTTGGAGTTATCCTCAACAAGCAAGTGAAAAACATGCATGAAAAAAAAATAAACAACTTTAAGCCTCTGAAGAAATTGAAAAAGATACCAGAAGAGAGAAATATCTCTCATGCTCATGGGTCAGTATGATCAACATAGTAAAAATTGCTATCATACCAAAAACAATCTATAGATTAAATAATATTCCCATCAAAATATCAACACAATTCCTTAACAAACTTGAAAAAAACAATTCTCAGCTTCATATGGATAAATAAAAAAGCCAGAATAGCTAAAACACTCCTGTACTATAGCAGATCTTCAGTAGGTATCACCATCCCTGATCTCAAGCTCTACTATAAATCAATAGTAATAAAAAATGCACGGTACTGAAATAAAATCAGAATGGTGGATGAATGGAATTGAAGTGAAGAGTCATAAATAAACCCACACACCTATCGACACTTGATTTTTGACAAAGAAGCCAAAACCATGCAATGGAAAAAGGACAGCATCTTCAATAAATGGTGCTGGTCTAACTGGAAGTCTACATGTAGAAAAATGAAAATAGATCCATATTTATCACCCCACATCAAACTACAGTCCAAGTTGTTCAAAGACCTCAACATAAAACCAGATACACTAAATCTGTTAGAAGAAAAAGTGGGAGTCTTGATCTCATTGGCATAGATAATAAATTCCTCAACAGAACACCAAGAACACTGGCTCTGAGATCAAGAATTAAGGAATAGGATCTCATGAAACAAAAAGCTTCTATGAAGCAAAGAACTCTGTCAACAGAACAAAATGACAGCCTACAGCCTGGCAAAAGATCTTCACCAACCCTACATACAACAGAAAGAGCTAATAAACAATATATATAAAGAGCTGAAGAAATTAAACTCCAATAATCCAAATAATCCAATTTAAAACTGGTACAGAACTATACAGAGATTTCTCCACAGAGAAATATCAAATGGTGGACATTAAATGCTCAATATCTGTAGTAATCATGGAAATGCAAATGACATTCCATCTTAAACCCATCATGATTAAGGTCAAAACCTGAAGTGACAGCAAGCTAGTGAGAATGTGGAGAAAGAGGAACACTCCTCCATTGCTGGTGAGAGTGCAAACTTATACAACCACTATAAAAATCAATCCGATGCTTTCTCAGACAATTGGAAATAGTGTTACTTCAAGACCCAGCTCTACCATTCCTGGGCATATATCAAAAAGATGATCCACCATTCAACAAAGATATTTACTCAACTGTGTTCATAGCATCTCTATTCATAATAGCCATGACAGGGAAACAAACTACATGTCTCTCAACCAAACCATTGTTTTACAGAAATTGTAGTACATTTACACAATGGAATGCACCTCGGGTATTTAAAAAATAAAGGAAACTATAAAATTTTCAGGCAAGTAGATGGAACTAGAAATGATCATCCTAAGTGAGTTATTCCAAAACCAGAAAGACATGCATGGTATATGCTCATTTGTAAATGGATAATGGCCATAATATTGGATAAACATACTACAATCTAGAGACCTAAAGGAGCTAAATAAAAAGGAGGACCCTATGAAAGATGATCAATTCTTATGCAAAAGTGGAAATAGAATCAACACCAGAAGTGACTGAGGAGAGGGAAGAGGATGAGAGCCTAACATACATATCCTCCAAAAGACTCTGCCCATTAGGGGTTCGAAACAGGTGCTAAGATTCACAGCCAAACTTTGGGTAGAGCACAGGGAATCATAGAAAAGAGTGGGAGAATAGAATGTAGAAAGACCCAGAGCTGGCAGGACCTCCATAAGAAGACCAACAAGGACAACAAATCTGGGCCCATGGGGACTTGCAGAGATTGATGGACCCACCAAAGACCATTCATGAAGAGGAACCAGACCCCTGCTCAGATGTAGCTGATAGGCAGCTCAGTCTCCATGTTCGATCCATAGTAAGGGGAGAAGGTGCTGGCTTTGACATGGACTCTGTTGTCTGCTATTTGATCATTTCCCCTTGGTGGAGGGGGCATTGCTATGCCACAGAGGAAGAGGATGCAGGAAGTTGTAGTGAGACTTGATAGGCTGGGTTCAGATGGTAGGAGAGGAAGGTTCCCTGTATCTGAGATATAGGAAGTGGGATAAGGAGGAAAGAAGAATGGAGGGTGAGACAAGGAAGAGTCAAGGGAGAAGATTACAATTGGGATGTTTAGTGGATAAATTATTTTTTAATTTAATTAATTTATTTATTGCAATGTGTTCACTTTGCATCCTTGCTATAGCCCCCTCCCTCATCTCCTCCCAGGCCCACCGACCCTCCTTCTTCTGCCCCTATGCCCTTTCTCTAGTCTCCTAATTGGGGAGGAATTCCTCCCCTTCTAGCTTATCAGGTCTCATCAAGGATGGCTTCATCATCTTCCTCTGTGGCATTGCAAGACTGCAACACTCAGGAGGAGGTAATCAAAGACTCGAGTTCATGTCAGAGAATAAATTAAAAAAAAACAAATTTAAATTAAAAATGAATTAAATGGGAATAAAACAAACAAATAAAATTTAAAAAAACAAAATACAACAGGTAAGGAGAGTGTCACAAACCCACAATTCAATGACTCAGAAAGCTCAGATAGTGTTAGTGTCATCATTAAATGCCATCCTAAGAAATTAAATATACTCCCTGCCAAATTTCAAATGCATGATGTTGATGAAAATCAACACAATAGCCTATGCTTACATATACAAAACAAAACAAAATAAATACCTAAAACCATATATTCCATGCTCAGCAGCCAATGATGGTGATGTTGATGCCAGGCATGTTGGCCTACATTTAAGCCCAACACTCGACTGGAGTTAGAGCTAGAAGTTCAAAACCAGCCTGTCTACATACAAACTTTCAGGAAACATCCAGGAACTCTGGGACATTATGACAACACACAACATGCTGATAATCAGATTAGAAGAAGAAGGATGAGATCAAAGGTCCAGAAGACATTTTCAACAAAATCATACAAGAAAAATTTCTTAACCTAAAGAAGAAGATGTCTATCAAAGCACAAGAAGCATACAAAATACCAAAGATACTGGATCAGAAAAGAAAGTCCTCTTACCAGAGAATAATCAAAACTCTAAATATACAGAACGAAGAAAGAATATGAAAAGCTGCAACTGAAAACAAACAAACCATACTAACCAACCAATCTGACAAACCAAAACAAACAAAAACCAACCAAAAAACAAAAAAGGCAGATCTCTTGGAATTAATCCTGTATTCTCAGTAAAAATGCTAGAAGATGAAGGGCTTAGACAGAGTGCTTCTGACTCTAAAAAACTGCAGAAGCCAATACAATACAATACAAATTACTAACCATGCCCAGAAAGTTTCAATCACCAAATGGGGAAAATAAGATGTTCCATAAAAAGGTCAATTTTAAATAATATGTATCTATAAATACAGCCCCACTCAAGGTGCTAAAACCACCACCACCACAAAAATAACAATCACTGTTCAATGATATTTCTTAATAACATCAACCCAAATTCACCAATAAAAAGACACAGACTCACAAAATTGATGATAAAATAGAATCCACCCTTCTTCTAAGTACAACAAACAAAGCTTCACATCAAGATAGACATTATCTCAAGGTAAAGGGTTGGAAAAAGATATTCTAAATAAATGGACTAGAGTATCAAGCTTGTATAGAAATTTTAATATGTAACGAAACAGTTTCCAAAAAAAACCTAATCAAAAGATGGCAAATGACATGACATATTAAAATAAAACATCCAGCAATATAACATTTCAACACTTAACATCTATGCCCCCAACCTAAGAGCACCCAAGTTATAAAAGAAACACTTCTGCAGCTTGCATCACATCCTGGCCCTCATAAACCAATAGAGGAAGACTTCAATATATCACTCTCACCAATGGACACTCCTGACCAAACTAAACAGAGAAAGGCTCCAGCTAACTAACATCAAAAAACTAAATATACCCAAATGATGTTTACAGAACATCCACCCAAGCACAAAAGATTGTTCCATCTACTCGGCAACTCATACATTGTTCTCCAAAACTGATGATATACTTGAACAGTGGAAGTATCAAAAGATATAAGAAACTTGCAATAATTCCATGAAATGAATATATAACATATCAAAACTCATAGTACACAATAGAAATGTTGACCAGAAGACAGTTCATAGCACTAAGTACATTTAGAAAAAAAAAATCTGCAAGATCTCTTACTAGCAACTTAACAGCACACCTAAATACTGTACAACAAAAAGAAGTAAACAAAACTAAAAGGAGTAGACAATGAGAAACTGTTGAACTGTGTCTTCACAGGTAAAACTAAATGTCTCCACAGGAAAGGAATGGTGGATCCTATCAAAATTGATAATGATTAGATTTGAATAGTGGAGATCCCCTGAATAAGCAGAGGTAACTGTTCATCAGACAGCTTGGTCATTGAGTCCACACAAACTTATAAAGACTAGTTTTTTCTTCTTAAATAAAAAGGATACTAGAAATAAATTGGGACTTTGTACAGATGTTCATTTAGGTGTCATCCACCCAAAGAGCATCAGACCCGTCCGATACCTTTTTCTCAGAGGCGGGACCTGGGGCATCAACCCGCATGCCAATTTATTTCTAATATCAGAGATCAGACCTCTACTCTTGCCTGATGCGTCTAAAACAAAAAGGGGGAACTGTAGAGAGCTGCGGAATGCTATGCCTTAAAGATGGAGCTGGTTTCCGCCTTCCACCTTCCCGATGGTGAGTGCTCTCTGTCACGAACAACTCCACATTTGGCTAAGGCTGAGGATCTGGCTTGCTTCCATGTATGTGGACCTATCTGCATTGCCCCCATGGCACGCCTGGGTTGGCTACCCAGAGGCTATTTAAGCTGTGGGCTGGCTTTCCCCGGGGCCCGAGGATTGTTCAATGTTCCTGAATAAACAGCATTGAAAAAAAAAAAGGATACTTTTGTTGTTTCATATGAAAAACAGTTAAGAGGTTTAAATGTTTTAAGTAAATTCAAAGTTATAAACTTGTTTGAGATAGAATAATTTGGAGTGAATATAAAATTTTTGAGCAGTGTAGTGACAGACAGTGCCTTTAATCCCAGCAGAGACAAGCAGTTCACTATTAATTAGTTGTTTTCTGAATTCAGGAGTTACAATGACAGGGTGTTGGTGGTTCACAGCCTTAATCCCAGCATTTTGGAGGCACATGCCTTTTACATACCACCTGGGAAGCAGAGGCAGGCACATATGATTTACATTGATTTCATTTAAAAGCTACATGTAAAAGACAGGCTGAAAATCAAAGTGAATGCACTTTATTATCTAGAAATAAATACACTTTAAGGTATATTTATAAACTTTCAAAGATCTTTTAACTTTAATTGAGATATTATACTTTTTCTATTTCCAAAAAACCATTTTGCCCTATAAAAGATATAACATGCCTAAAAAGGTAGGACCCTCTCCCCTGAATTAGGGATGGGGCAGGTTTTGATTTAATCTTTTCAGGAGAATAAAATCTTCCAACTAATGAATATGGAGACAACTGGACACATGAAACTTCTGAAGAAAATGACAGATCACCAAAAGAAATTGTCAAAAGGAAAGAATAAACTGTCCAACTGGTATCACTCACCTTCATGTTGTCTCTTCTGCCTTCTACAGACATAGTGCAAATTGTCTTTATGTGATTGCTAAGGAACAATCCAAAATCTCTATCTCATATCAGAAAAGTCACCTGGTAAGAAACAGAGGAAAACAGAAAAATGAGGGATGATTCTATTGTCATGAATCTCATAATCTTCTGGCATTATGTGACTTCTGTACTTACCACAAACTTCAATAATTAAGAATGTGTA
The DNA here is from genome assembly GCF_030254825.1 of Meriones unguiculatus. Classification (NCBI taxonomy): domain Eukaryota; kingdom Metazoa; phylum Chordata; class Mammalia; order Rodentia; family Muridae; genus Meriones; species Meriones unguiculatus. Next base: position 34,074 of record NW_026843662.1, read on the forward strand.
CAGTGTTTGTGAAAGAATGAAGGGGTGAGAGAAAAAGCCAAAAACATAAGCCTAAAATATAGCCAAGTTTACATGAAAAGACCTAAGGAAACTCTAACATGAAAAATGTGCACTGGACCAGAGATAACTTTGATTGTTTTTTTTAATAAAAATCAAATAAACACAGATTTCACAAATCACACAAGACAAACTCAAAGTGACACCTAAACTGTTATATTTCTAACCCTCCATCTACTACTAACCTCCTTTCCAGAGAGCCCTTTTGCTCTGGAAGTGGAAAATGGAGTTGATCATAAAGATAAGCTATGGCTTGCAGTCCCTCATGTTCCCTGGTTGGTTCAGGCACATCCCAGCCCTTGCCAAAAGTCACACACAAAGCAATGTTGGAGAATAATTTAATATGTTTTTTGATGCATGGATTATGTCACAAGATGTGGAATCTGCCCTATCCACTTACCTAAAACCAGGCACACCTGACAAAATTCTGCATCTCAGAAATTCATTTTGTACCCTGGAATTGAATTTCTCTAAAGCATGCCATTGTGACTGGTGGTAGTTGAAAGTTAAAAAAAAAACATAATCAAGTATTCCTGAAAGATGAGCACCACCACCTATTTTCTTCCAGTTTCAAAACGATTTGTAAAATTTGTTACTCAAAGCTGTATGTGGAATACAACATTCATCATTTCTAGAAACGAGACCTTTAGTTTTCCAATCTGTCCACTGCAAAACCAATGCATGTGTGTGCACACTAGAAAGTGATATTATAAGCACCACAACTTTCTACTGCCCAGGCCACAAAGTACTCACTTCTCTGGACACTCAAGAAGGGTTGGAGGCCAAGGGTCTCTGCCGAGATCACCACATGGAGACCAACAGAACCACAGCCTGAACCACAGTCTGAACCACAGTCCATCTCTTTCAAAGCAGAACAGGCTGTGATAGCTCAGCAGCCTGCTCTTCCTGGCCTGGGGACAATGGCCCCACACTCAGCATGACATGGTCTGGTCTCACTCACAGCTCTTTAGAGCTACCTCAGAGGAAAATCCCAGAACAAACCCATAAACTACCTCCCACTGTTGCTCCTGATTGTTAGGCCTGCCCAGAGTACATCATTATCTTGAACAATAGAGCTGAGTCTCAGGACAGTAGTAGCTCCTCTACCAGTGGATCAAAGATCAAATGATGCAGATAGCAGAGGCATTCTAGATTTGTCCTAAACCCTATGGGCACACAGAAACCTAGTGTTGTTATAAAAGAATGAAAATCCAATTATTCGATTTTAAAACCTGCTAGTGCAGAGAGGCAAAGAAAGCATCCATCTGACCCTGCTATTCACTTCACCTCTAAGAGGAAAAAGCCCCAAAAGCTCACCAGTTCAGATGACAGCTCAGGGAGGATAGGCTAAAGGAACCCAAGGCCAAAGGCTTCTAGCTCAAAGTTCAAAAAGCCCAAAATCTACAAAGCTAAAACTCCTTCCACTTTTACCCTCTGTCTTAAATATATTTCAGCTGAAAGTTCCACTTACTCTTTAATATCTGTCAGCTGGTTTCTTGCTTTGCCTCTTGACCTAGAATTAACACTATTAAATCCTGTGCACAGAGAGCTTTTGAATTAAAGGCATGTTCTAGGGCTGACGGAACCATACCGTAATCACCTGTTTACAATAAATTGTAAATTCTTGGAATTAAGATTTGTGTTAGGGCTCACCCACACCAAACAAAGCACGGGTTTTTACAGTTCACAATCTCAGGGATCACCCTGGGATCAAATATCCTCCAACACCCTCATCTTGGAAATGATTTAAAATTCAATCTTCCACTCTCCCAGGGCACCTGTTCATTTTCCAAGATACAGGTAATTTATGTTACACACTCAGTGTCCAGTGAATTCATCTCTACCTCATAGTTGGGAAGTCCATCAGCCAAACTTCAGTCAAAGCCAAAGAGTAACAACCAATAAAGAAACAAATGGCCATGAATTTGAAAGAAAGGAGTAGTTAATGGGAGCTCAATGAAAAGGAGATATAAAACAAAAAGGATGTGGCTGTTCCTACGTATGTTGGAGTAGAAAGTTTATTATAGATAGACGAGAGAACATAGTCAGACACAGGGAAATCTGGGACAGTCTAGAGTTGACATGACCCTGAGCTATGTGAGAAGAGAGGAGAAAGAGAAGTGGAGAGCCTGAACAAAGGGCCAGGAGGATAAACGACAATGAAAAAGACCAAGTAACCAAAACATTTAGAATACATAGTAAGGACAGCTGGGAGGAGGGCAACTCAACTCCTGGGCTAGAGATCTGTGTATGACACCCATACCTTATAACAGGTGAGGACTGAGGGATGCTGGGAGAACCTGACAGCCACGACTGCTTTGATTGTTAAGTAGCCTCCTTAACGATTCATCCCAGCATTTGAGATGTAAGAGTAGAGAGAAGAGAGAAGGATGAAATGATTTCATTATAATCTCAAAAATTATTTTTAAAAGTTGAAAATGGCCTCATGGTCCAATATTCTTCAGGTACTTCAGGTATGTATTAGGGCACATCAATTATTACTCAAACCTTTTTTTTTTCCTCTCAGGTTGTGCATTTTCAAACAGGGACAGAGGGGACATTCCTGTTAGGAATTACCACATGAGTTTCTCCAGATCTATAGTTCAACTATAGAAATTTGCTTTCCAGAAACAAGCTCAGCTCCTAATCCATATTCTTGATTTCACTGTATATGAATCCCTCCAAATGTACAGTTTTCACTTTTACTGTCTAAAGTTGATTACCTGACTCATTGCCATCTTCCCTCCTCCCCCTCCCTTCTTGTGTTGTAACTAAAGCTTCAAAGTAGGTCAGTGAACTCAGTTCTTACACAGGTCCCTCTTTAGTTGTAATTACCCACCTCCAAAAACAAACAAACAAACAAACAAACCAGGAAAGTCAATGGACACTCATTCACTGGTCTTCTTTACTTCACACTGACCAGTCAGGGTACACCTGTAAAGAGTTGCATAACTATGTTCTAAGCACTGGACATTAGAGGTAGCATTCAGTGTTCAAATAAAATGTAAACTACAAAACATGTGAAAGGCTTATCTACAGGAGTCATTGCTTTAAACAAAAACAAATGTCAAAGACTAGAGAAAAGAAATGAAATTCTTCATGACTGGGGATTATCAGAGAATATTAACTAACAAGAGACTAGAGCAATGATGCATCAACAAAACAAAATGTAATAATACCAACAACTGACTATTTTAAATATTCATTTATTACGTGTACAGTGTACTGCATGCATGTATACTTGCATGCCAGAAAAGAACACCAGATCTCATTATAGATGTTGTGAGTCACCACCATGTGGTTTATCAGTGGTTTATTGAACTTTTGACTTCTGGAAGAGCAGCCAGTGCTGTTAACCTCTTAGTTGAAAAAAAAAACAACAACAAAAAACAAAAACAAAAACAAAACACATAGGTATACTGACTTTGAAAAACACAGGTCATTCTCTTATAGAAGGAAAGCAATTAATAAGATACTATTTGACCTTGCCCCTGTGTACAATATTAGCTGCTAAGACCTGTAACCTGACAGAAACAGCTTTAGCCAATAGCCTGTGTCTCAAATTTGAATTGACATTACTGTGTCAATCAGGATTGGACATATGGGCATAGGACAGTCCCTTAATTTGAAATTCAATATTCACTGGATCAAGCAACCTGACCCAAATTGAACACCCACCAATCTGGTCTGTTTTCATTCGCATTCACGAATTAATAAATACACGTTGGAAAATTACAAATTAAAAAACCTCACCCTGCCACATTTCTACATAATCCAGGATCCTAATCTCTAACAGGCCTGGTTAGCATACTACTTATCTGTGAAGTATTTTACAGGCAGCTTTCCTTCAGCTAAATTCTAATGGGACCACTAGTTTCTCAGCAATAGTAAATCCTTTACATCATCAGTTCTACTCTTTATATCACAGCTTGATATTGGAGTGCTCTCTGACACAGGACATACCATTTACAACCCCCACAAAATTCAAATGGATCTTTTAGAACTGAGAGAACCTATCTGACACCTCCCAAAGGACACCAAGAACTAGGCCTTAAAAGGTCACTTAAAGGTCACCAGACTAGTGACTCTACCTTAAGGTCACCAGGAATTGGGGCATGTTGTAAGATTCCTTACCAAAGGAACAGTCTGAGGATAACCACAAGGATGGAAAAGTATCTTAAAGTGGGATATATGTGCTGAGCACCCTACCAACCTTGTAGTAGAACATTCAGTGACACAGAAAATACCTAACATTCCTGAGGCCTAGAGATAGCTTGCTCAATGTTAGTTATGTTAGCTAGCCAATCACTTTATAAAAAGCTTGCCATTGCTGAATGTCACCCAATCCTGTAACTGTTAAACTGGAACTTCCTGGTCCTTCCTAAAACCCCAGTCAAAACCCTGCCATGCAGCTGCTCAGGGTTCTGCTCTATGATCCACTCTGTTGGTGATGTTGGAGAGACCCAGCTTAAGCCCAAATAAAATTCTTTGCTCTTACATATGTGGTCCAGCTCCTGATGATCTTTGGGGACCCTAAGATCTGCGCATAACATGTGGGGTCTCATATTGGATCCTCAAGACTCCCAAGCACCCCGGGCACAAGGAACTGAACAACAGCCAGTAAGTGAGCACTCTGTCTGTATCTGTCTGTGTCTGTCGCTGTGTTTCTCTAGTTTCTTTTTTCGGGCCATGGGGCAAAATGCATCTATGTGGTCAGAAAGGTTAGAGCTGATGCTCTGGACAACTGTGGGCCACAGGGAGCCTGGAAGACATTCCAGACCCCCCCTTGAAGGGCCACATCTGTAAAGGGAGTTGAGCATCCACTTTTCTGTGTTCTCTGGACCTCAGAGAGGATGAATGTGCCCCTATCTGTAAAGGGTGGTAGAGTGCCCAGTTTTCTGTGATCTCTGGATCTTTGGACAAGGACAATGCAGGTAACTCCTGCATCAGGGATTCACTGATATCCTACTTTCATTTTTCCACTGCAGGAGTGGTGGGATCTGCTGTCTGGCTCTGTGTATTTTTTTGCTTCACAAGCAATGGGATCTAGTCTGTGTCTTGTTTAACTGTTTTGACTCTCACTGCATTTTCTTTTTGTCTCTGGGACTGACTGAGGACATGGGACAAAATCCTTCTATCCCCCTAGACCTGATTCTTTCCCATTTCAGGGAGGCTTAAGCCATGCTTCATAAGTTCCAGTGAGAGTGGCAAGGAGGTGGCAAGGGATTGATACAGTATGTAGAGACCCAAGCTTGGCACCTCTGCCAATGTTTTCTGGTCTCTGGTCTGGCAGATCTTATCCACTACTCTGGCCTCGGGTTTGGCAGAGCGTGTCCCCTGCTCTGGACTCTGATCTCGGAGAGATTTGCTGCTGCTGTGGTCTCTGGTCTGGCAGAGTTTGTCTGGTGCTTTGGCCTGTGGTCTGGTAGACAGAGATCAACAGATATGTTGCTGCTCCATTCTCTCGTCTGGCTGAATGCAGGTCACCATTCCAAACTCGGGTATAGTTGGGTGGAGCCTGATTTGGGGGTGGGTCACCACTAATGGAACAGGATAGAGGGCCTATAGAGAGACAGGCCACTGTTTTGAGTTTTGGTGTTTTCTTCTTCCATACTCTTTGAGCACATTATACCCAGTACATTTTTTTCCTTTGTTGTACTTTTGTGATTTTGTTTGCTTGTGATGGTCTCAGTGGGCTGGTGATCAAACAGCTGTGCTCCATTGTGACTTTGCCTTCCCCATGTTCCCAACACTACAAGCTGGGGCACCTCTGGTCATCAGTGGGAACACATATTTCCACATATTTAGCTAGGAAGGCTCGGTTGGAGAGGGGTCTGTGTACAGAAAATATTGCTGGGCTGGACCTTGTTGCCTCCTTGCTATCTCTATGAGGAAGGTCGGTGACCTGAGGATAGCTCTGGCTTGGAACAATGACCGCCAAATAATGCTCTTAGCTGAAACGTATTGTAGTTATTATTATTATTATTATTATTATTATTATTATTATTATTATTATTTGGTTAGGGTAGGGTCCTCTGTAGCCCAGCCTGGCCTTAAACTAAACAGCTATAAGATGACCTTGAATTTCTGATTCTTCTGCTTCACCACTTATCAACTGAGCTACAATCCCAATCCCAAAAAAAAAAACTTCTTTTTTTTTTACCCATAGGTGGCTTCAACAAGGAAGTGAACCGAACTCAAATAGGGAAGGCTTGGCTCCACTGAGCTCCTGGGTCTGAGCCTGTGTACTAGCACTGTACACAGAATACCCACCTGAGCACCTTGATATGTCACTTATTAGCCTGGCTGTACTTATGAGATTGTCACCCGAGAATGAAGCCAATTCTTTTTTAGTCAAGGTCTCATACTGGCAACTAAAAGAATTTTATTAGAAAATATTAGAAAGCACATGTTTGATTGTGGTTTGAATGGGTGGGGAACCTCTATCAATGTGCTCCCCAAAGTGCTAAAGGACGTAAGCATGGGGAACGGGGAGGGGTAGATGAGGAATTCACCATGTCTGGGTATCTACCCCTACGCCCCAGAAAATGAGTTGCTTTACTTAATCACCAATGCAAGAAAAAAAAAATAGCTAGAATGCATTTGAGGTTCAAAGTTTGGAAGTGAGGCTGCAGTGGTCCTTTTGGCAATGCTTTCGAAGAACTGCATCCATTCAAGTGCAATATTTGTAAATTCACACTGAGCAAGGAAGGCAGGGAAGGGAAGGGGAGGGGAGGAGAATAAAAAGGAGGACAGGAGAGGAACATGTTCAAACTTTACCTGTCAAGAAAACAAAAATGAAAAAAAATCTTAATGAAGTCCCACTTTTTGTATGTGTGCCCAGGAATTTTTTTATTATTTATTTAATTTTTTTGTGTTAAATATTTTTTAATTTTTTAAACTTTTATTAATTACACTTTATTCATTTTGTATCCCCCCATAAACCCCTCCTTCCTCCCCTCCTAATCCCACCTACTTTTCCCTTTCTTCATGAATGATCCTCCCCAAGTCCACTGATAGGTGAGGTCTCCATTTCCTTCCTTCTGATCTTAGTCTGTTAGGTCTCATCAGGAGTGGCTGCATTGTCTTCCTCTGTGGCCTGAGATCAAAGAGCAGGCCAATCAGTTTATGTTAGAAGCAGTCCCTCTTCCCATTACTATGTAACCCACTTGGACACTAACTGTCATGGGCTACATCTGTGCAGGAGTTCTAGGTTATCTCCATGCATGATACTTGGTTGGAGTATGAGTCTCTGGAAAGACCCTGGTATTCAAATTTTCTCATTCTGTTGTTCTCCTTGTGGAGTTTCTGTCCTCTCCAGATCTTACTATTTCCCACTTCTTTCATAAGATTCCATGTACTCTGCCCAACAGTTGGCCATAAGTCTCAGCATCTGCTTTGATAGTCTGCAGGGCAGAGCCTTTTAGAGGGCCTCTGTGGAAGGTTCCTAACTTGTTACCTGTTTTCTTCTTCTTTTGATGTCCATCCTCTTTGCCTTACAGGATAGGGATTGAGCATTTTAGTCAGGATCCTCCCTCTTGATTAGTTTCTTTAGATGTACAGATTTTAGTAGGTTTATCCTATATTATATGTCTATATGAGTGAGTATATACCGTGAGCCAAGAATTTTTGTGTTTATGTGTACATTCCTTTCATCATATTTACATATATACTCTAAATGCTTGCTGAATAATGGTGTTTCAATGTTTTTCCCACATTTCAACTGAATTATTTTTGGGCACTAAATCTAAACCTAATTCTTATCAATATTTGGAGGTTTTACTTGTTTTGAATGTGTGGTTTTATTTTTTTAGTTAACAGTGTGTACACAGTCTCTTACACCTGAGTCATCATATTTGGATCTCTAACAAAATAATGAAGAACAGTAAATAGTACTAATAATGTTAATGACTAAAATGAAAGTAACAGAGTTCATTTTACAATGATCTCAGATGTTCTTTTCAGACAGGACATTTTATGATGAAAATTTTTTCATGAGGCACAAATGCCTGTTAAGCTTAAGGCTTGTTTATAACATTCTCTTGAAAAAAAGGTTCAAGATGCATCCTGAAGTCATAACATCAAATTATGTACAGAGAGGACATAATCACCATTGCAGATATGATCTCCTAGGGATAAGTATGGTAGGATTAAAAGCCCAGGACACTTTCTGAGGATATGACTTCTCATAAAACCTAATGAAAAAAAAAATGATTCTTCCCAGAAAATAAACATGTACATAAAACCAACTACATATAAAGCAGGTACAGAGTAAATGTCAGGAGAAGGATCAGGTTAAAAACTAACACCAAATAAGTATCACTGTTGCTGTATCTGGAATTTCTACTTTATTTGGAATGCAGAGACAAGAAGACTGTTAACCCCTGTATTTAAGAAAGTGCATCTGCATAAAGAAAAGCAATGTTTCACTTCTCCTCTTCCTTTTTTTTCTCCCCCCTTTCTTCTCCTTCCTTACCTTCTATATGTGAAGCAAATGTTCTACCTCTGAGTTGTATTCCTGCCTTCTGTACAAAACAGGCAGAAACAGATAGTCTTTAGATATAATAAACCCAGATGCTAAAGCTCACTAAAGCTTAGAGGAAGTAACTTATTATGGGATAAATTAAAGAGAACACAGAGAAGGCAACAGGGATAGAGGAGGCTGTCCTAGTAACAGCAGTAACAGAACAAGATAAAAAGACTTGAGGAAAAGCACAATGGCTGGCATTAACAAATAAGATGCTACATGCTCCCATCCTTTAGGTGGGAATTCTGTAGTACTATGAGATTATGAAGATTTTGTTAAAGGAATTTACTGTTTAAAAGGTTATTTGTCCTTGCACAGAAGGACAAATTGTGAATTAGGTACCCAATACTGTGCTAAGTCCTAAACACACAAAAATGATTGATGTAAACACCACTCTTTCTCTATAAGCTTACAGTCTTGTGGGGTAATCCACCATAAACAAACCCAGAGACCATGCATAGAAATGTTTACATCATTATAAATTACACTATGAAACCTAAAGGAAAGCAAGAGGGACCTAACACCCCAGAAATGATAAAGAGCATACATATTCAAAGGCTGAGAGATGAGAACGTTTTAGTTCAATAGGGGAAATGAAAGAAGGTGAATTTGTTTGAAGTATACTAGGGAAGAAGAAAGGAATGATAATGATGATGATGATGATGATGATGATAATAATAATAATAATAATAATGACAAAAGATTAAAGAGGGATGATAGCCATCCCTCTCTGCTGCTGCTTTTCTTTTCATCCTTGCACCCTCTCATGTGCCTCTGTGCCCTCTAGTGGTGATGGGAGGCAACTTCTCCATCATTTCTCTCTGGAACTGTTGCAGAGCCTGCAGGGCTGGTGGCTCCCAGGGAGAGCCCATGTTGGGGAGGCTTGGGCAGGTGACTCCAGGAAGTGACCATGCTTCCTCAGCATTGTTCCAGGTGGAACTCGGAACTCTGGTTGCCAGGTAACCAGAAGCCAGTAGCAGCAACAGCTGCCTGGACAGACCAGCTGGTCCAGAGGAGCTGGAGAGATGAATCTGTTCTTCTGCTTCCAGACTTCCAGGGTATCAGGTCTCTTGGAAGTCAGCGGTGGTCGCCTGGGCCACTGCTGGAGACATATGGTGCGCTCACTGACACGTTTCTGGCCTGTTCCCCACCGGGAGACCAAGGTAACCACGGCCTCTATGTGGTGGGGGAGCTTTCTGGTCCACTCTCACCCCCTATCCACCGTGGTCGCGGCCTGGGCAAGTGTTCCTATTGGGTCACTGAGGAACACTTTTCAAGCCCGCTTTGGTGTAGGCAAAGAAGTCATTGGTGCCCCTCGGGGTTTGCACACTTCACGCCTATCTCCTGCCCTGGTCCTTTCTCAGAGAGAAAGGAAGCGAGCCTTCCAGCATGGTATCCCCATTGCTCAGCAATGATGGCGTGAACTTCGTGGAGCAGATGATCCCCTATTTGCCCACCACTCTTTCTGGCCCTTTATCCAAAGTTTGCGACCACAGGAGTGGTTCTGGACCTGATCCTGAAAAGGCAGTTGAGCGGCTCCACCAGGGAGGCAGCCCTCAGTCCTCCTCCTGCTGTTTACTAGGGCCTGTGCCCACACAGAACCGGGACGACAGAGTTGCAGCAGCCTAGGTGCCGGGCCTAGCCCTTTAAAGTGACATGTCCATACATGGCAATTGGGACAGAGGTGGGGCTCTAGCAGGTGCCATTCACCTTCCCCAGGGAATGTCAGACACCACCCTTTCTCATGCCCTGAGCGTCCTTTCCCCGTTTGTGTAAAGGATTCTGGACCCCATTTGCAGTGTTTGTTATGGATGGAGCCCCTAGCACCCCCGTACCCCACCCTGGAAGATTATAATAGTTCCTTCTAGATGTCTGGGTGGGTTGGGGACACAGGGCCTTAGGGGTAACACCCCCGTGGACTGTCACAGGTATAGATCCTTCAGGTCAGACTGTGATGGGGACCAGCAGACAACGATGTGAGTGGGCTTGGGGTGGAGGGGGAGGTGAGCGGGGAGGGACGTTTGAGGCCAGGGTGGAGGGCCAATTTTGGCCAGGAGCCTCACTTTTGGGGTTCTCTCCCTAGGGACTGTCCCACCAGGCTCCTGGGTTTTGAGCAGCAGAGGGAGGGACAGGAAAGGAAGGAGACCAATGCCCGCCCCCGCAGCAGCGAAGCTAGGCCAGGCTCTCAACCCTGTGTCCCTCTGCCCTGCTCTCACCCACAGTGCCATCTTCTCGTTCTTCTCCCAGTGGCTGCAGAAATTCCCCCAGGATTTCTCTGGAGCCCCGGAACTGGCCATTGTGAGGTGGCTGCTGGACTATGCGGGACCTCCAGTCTTGCCAGAACCTGGACCAGTGCAACCTCCAGCTTTAGTATCAGAGGACACACAGTCCCTTGTGGACTTGGAGAGTGAGCTACTGTTTCTCTCCAATGTGGTGCACTTGGGGGCACCTGATCCTGTGTACTCACTGCCCAAGGTAGACATATAGTTGGTACAATCACCGACTGAGCACACCCAGCGCCTATTCCCATTAGAGAAAAGATTGCCTTAATTTTGTATATTTTTAAATTGCTGTTTTTCACTGTTGCATTATTGTTGTTGGTTTCATATTATTATTAAAAAGGTGTTGCTTACTCATCTTAAGTGATATATTTGGAGATGGGGCCTCCCCATTTGCCCACAGTGGTTGGAGCCATTCCTGGGTTGTGTTCCTGACTAAGCCAAGAGGTATGGAGCCTGTTTTTGTTGAGAGTTTCCTGTGAATTGGGCATGTGCATCCATCTATAGACTATGCTGCCAGGTGTGTAGTTGGTGCCCAAGGGGTCTACTGGGATAGATTGAGTCCCAGAGAGAAAGCCCAACAGAGTCAGCACTTGACAGCAGACTTTGGGGGCCACAGCTGGGTCTAGGGCTAGGATCTGAGGTCAAGGACCAGGACCAGTACCAAGACCCAGCTTTTTGGGCACTATCCCTGAGGGGGGACCTATAATTTGAGATATAGAGTACATTTTGGTGGATCATTTAAATACATGATATGTCTACATAGCACGCCTGTTTTAGAACTCAATCTTTGGAGCTGGGCATGGTGGCACACACCTGAAATTCCAGCACTCAGGGAGGAAGCAGCCTGAATTTGAGTCCAGCCAGGTCTATAAAGTGACTGTAGGACATCCAAGCTTACACCAAATAAATTCTGTCTAAACAAACAAACCAACAAATATAGAAACTAATGAACAAACCCAAAGAGAACTCACTCTGTGGACCAAGCTGACCACAGTCTCAGAAAGATTAGCTTACCATGGACTCCCAGGTCTAGGATGACAGGGATGCACCTCTGAGCCAAGCTAAGATATTTTTAATGACCTATTCTTGAATCAAGGAATGAAAGGATAAAATAAGATGTACAAAGCTACCATTTTTCTTTTAATGAACAGTAATAAGTCTTCAATATCTACATTTATTTACAATTGCAAATCATTTCTGATGTTGTCAATAGGTGAGTTTTCTCCTTTACTTTAATTTCATACATTGAAAAATGTTTGAGTACGTATCTGCCAGTGAGAGGACAACTTATTGCTGTTTGCTATCTGTTTGCATCCCATATATGAGTTTTCAACATGAAACCCAAAGAGTCTTTTGACCAGTGAAAAAACTGGCACTTATTTAGGTTTCAAAATGATTTATGTATGTGCTGGTGTGTGAATTTGTATATACAAGTGACCAAGTATAGAAATATTAGAAAAATCTATAGGAGTAATATGGGCTACTCAGAAATTCAGTTCAAATTATCAGGCTCAGAAACAACCAACTATTCCCACTGAGACAGTTCGCTGACATTCACTTATAGAACTGAGACAGTGTCATGAGCAAGTCTTTACTCCTAAGACTGAACAAACATATTCCAAAACACAAAAGGATTATATAATTTTAATTTGTAAATAGCATTTATTATTCAAATTATTTCATGTTATTCCATCCTTATATAACAATAAGTTTATAATCTGGATAGAAGACAATATTTTACTGATGTAATATTTCATTTAAGGTTATTTGAGTATCAATGAAATCAGTGGAGAATGTCTGTGGTAGGCAAATCTGGCAACATGACTTTGAATATCATATAACAATGACCAAAATAAGCCCCACAAAGCTGTCACCAGGTCTTCACACATCTGTCATGGCCTAAGAACCCATAATAACATTACACACCATAACATCCTTTTTTGAAATAAATATAATTGCTGTTACATTATTTAGCACCTCTAGCTAATTCATTCAGAAGGCAGTACTTCAACATTAGGTGCCATATAGTAACTAAAGGGAACATGAAGAAGAATGGAACTTCAAACTGTACACACACACACACACACACACACACACACATAAACATATATATATATATATATATATATATATATATATATATATATACAGTCATACATTCATACACACTATTAAGCATTTTAACATTAATGTTGGTAAAAATAGAACACATTGGGGAACATCTTCCACCCTTGGACGTGTACTCAGATGGCTGACACATGATAATCAAGATTTCAAATGTAGCTTTGCCTCATTACTGACATCCAAATCAGGCTTGAAAACAAACATCTTAGAGGAATTTGTGAAAATGAAAAAAAATCACCACACTTTCTCAGAGACCCTTCATTGAAAAGCATGATCACACTCTACCTAATATTAATAAGCAATGGATTATATAGATGATGGGAATTCCATTCTATACTTTGCAGGAGAAAAATACCTATCACCAAGTAGAAATGCATTAGATCAACAACAGCCACAGAAATAATATCAGAAAGACCTAATAAGCTTCTGTGATTGGATTTGATACGCATACAGCAAACTTCAATACCTACACCAATGTTTCAAAATATAGCACACAAACCACAATTGGTGACCTCCTCCATTACATTATAAGTGAACATGGTAAATAATTTACTTCCTCCAAAGCTATGATGAAAAACAGATCAAAAAATGTTTCTTTTCGTGATTAAATTCTTAGGGTGTACAGATTTTAGTATGTTTATCCTGTATTATATGTGTAATACCCACTTATGAGTGAGTGTATACCCTGTGTGTCTTTATGCTCCTGGGATAAGTCACTCAGGATGATATTTTCTAGATCCCACCATTTGCCTGCCAATTTCATGACTTCCTTATTTTTAAATGCTGAGTAGTATTCCATTGTGTAAATGTACCACAATTTCTGTAACTATTCCTCAACTGAGGAGCATCTGGGTTGTTTCCAGATTCTGGCTATTACAAATAAAGCAGCTACAAACATGGTTGAGCAAATGTCCTTGTTTTATACTTGAGCATATTTTGGACATGTGCTGGATCTTGAGGTAGCGCTATTCCTAATTTTCTGAGAAAGTGCCAGGTTGATTTCCAAAGTGGTTGTGCAAGTTTACATTCCCACCAGCAGTGGAGGAGGGTTCTGCTTTCTGCACGTCCTCTCCAGCATGTGTTGTCACTTGAGTTTTTTATCTTATTCATTCTGATGGGTGTAATGTGAAATCTCTGGGTCATTTTGATTTGCATTTTCTTCTGATAACTAAGAAAGACTTTTGAGGGGACAGGAGTTCCACAAGGAAAGCAACAGATGAAAAACTACTGAGCACAGGGATCTTTTCTGAGCCTGATACTCCAACTGAGGAACATGCATGGAAATAACCTAGAACCCCTACAACCCCTGCCCAGATGTATTCCATGGCAGCTCAGTCTCCAACTGAGATCCCTAGTAATGTGAACAGGAACTGTCTCTGACATGAACTCAGTGTCTGGCTCTTTGATCACCTCCCCCTCAGGGGGGTGCAGCCTTACCAGGCCACAGAGTAAGACAATGCAGCCAGTCCTGATGAGACCTGATAGGCTAGGATCAAATGGAAGTGGAGGAGGACCTCCCTATCAGTGGACTTGGGGGTGGGAATGGGAGGAAGTTTGGAAGGATGGTTAAAGAGAGGAAGAGAGGAAGAAGGATGGGGTTACCACATGGATACAAAGTGAATAAACTGTAATTTATAAAATCATAAATAATTTTTTTTTAAAAAAAAGGAATTTATCTTTCATCATTAGAATGTTTTTGTTTACATCCTAGGATGTTTTTTTTTTTGAAAGAGATTCTCTGAATGGCTTTGACTGACCTGTCCTGCTTTCTAGACCAAGCAAGCCTTGAACTAACACAGATCCATCTCCCTCTGCCAGTCATAATGCTGGTGTTAGAAGCATTTGCTACCAGTCCAGGCTTTGATTTTTCTTTTAATTTAATATTTAATTTAATTTAATGTGTTTTAATTTTGAGGCATGGTGTCTCAGTGCATCGTTGCCAGTCCACGATTCTCTTTGTAAACCAGGCTGACCTTGAACTCACAGAGACCCACCTTCATCTGTCTCCAAAGTGCTGGGACAAAGGATGTGTACCACCATGCCTAACAAGACTTTCTTATAGCCAAGGCACACTATGTGATTTCAGACATATCTAGTCGTGTGGGTGCAAAGGAACCTGTTTTTTTAGACAAGGTTTCTCTCTATAGCCATGATGTCCTGGACTTGTTTTGTGGACCCCAGTGACATTGAACTCATACAGCAGCATGTTTGTGTCTCCTGGAGAGATGGGATTAGAGACATGTGCCAACATGCCTGGCTCATTTTTTTTTTGTTTGTCTTAATCTTATTTTTTTAAGACTGGGTTTCATTGTGTCAGCCTGTCTATCCTGGACTCTCTTTGCCAACCAGACAGATATTGAACTCACAGAGATTGGTCTGTGTCTGCCTCTCATGTGCCTGTATTAAAAGCTTGTGCAAGCACACCTGGCAGGACCTTAGACTTTTAAGAATTTGTTTAAGGGAGGGATTCATATATCCTAATCTTTTTTAAAAAGTTTCTGAGTGTGTGAATGAGGGGACCTCTGATTATTATTATCAGTGTGTGTGTCTGTGGGTGCATAGATGTTAAATCAGTCATTGCTGCCTTTCTTACAGTCCTTCTCAGAGCAGAGCTTTTATTCTCATGACTAAGAAATTTTATTTTATATTTTTAGAAAAAAATGTCTCTCAGCCTTCCTGTTTGTGTGAGGGTGTGATATACCCTGGATCTGGATTCACAGATAGTGGTAGGTGTTAGGGATTGAACCTAGGTTCACCTCGAAGAGTAGACACTGCTTTATCCACTGTTCATTATGTAATTTTAAAAATATAGTACAATCACTGTCAAACAAAATGGTACAATTCAACAGATAGTGAAATTTTTGCAGTGAATAAAATTCAGAGACGCTCCTCCCACTGTCTGTAGGAATGCTGGGATGACAGGCGTGTGCCGCCTCATCCATCTTTTTTTTTTATATTTGAAAGAGAATTAATATCTGTGTCTGACTCCCAATGACGTAATTAAAGGAGACCCAAGGACTCCTCCAGCTACCAGGGCCTGGGCCTTTATTACTGTATGTAGTAGCAGCAGCAGCAGAAGCAGAAACAGCAGCTAAGTGTGTTAAATTCCGGGACAGGGGGCGGGGCGGTGACATCACAAAGCTTCTGACCAATCGTGATGCTAGAATCAGTATGGCGTGGCAGGGAGATTTACATACACCCCGACCAGGGGAAAGGCTCTGTGGGCTTTGAGGACGACGTTATGCCACAGCGGCCATCAGCATGGTGAAGAGACTTACTGGGCCTACTGCCGGGCTACTCGCCTAACCACCAGAGAGTTAAGCACAGGAACGCCAACATGTGATGGTGGGTCCAGCACGCGGGGTGTTCTGGGATTTGTAGGCGGTACCCTGGCAACGGTGTATGCGGGGAGAAGGCATCGCGCGACCGGACGCCATTTTTGTAGTTCTCAGATACAATCCCAGAAGTCTTTGCTCCGAAGCCATGTTTGTAGTTCTCAGGCAGGTGGGTCTCTGCCGCGATGCATCTTGGGACTGTTGGTACTTCACTGATCAGTGAGCGCTCCCAAGTGGGAAACCAATGACAATGGTTGGTCTGTGACTAGAAGCTTTGTATTTACGAACCTGTGTCTGAGGCCAGGGAGATTCTGGGAAGTGGAAAGGGGGTGGGGGAGGGGACTCAGAGCCTCCAAGCCCTGAAGTCTCTGCTCTCTGCAGGGCAGATTCGAAAACAAAGCCGGAAGGGGTGGGACTTCCGCAATAGGTGTGCCAGTACCTTTGCGGGTTTTTCCAGGTCAGCATCTTTTTTTTGTTTTTGTTTTTGTTTTTGTTTTTTTTTTTTACTTTTTTTTTCATTATTTTTTTAATTTTTTTCCCTTTTTTCTTAAATTTTTCATCAATTACACTTTATTCATTCTGCATCCCCCCATAAGCCCCTCCCTCCTCTCCTCCCAATCCCACCCTCCCTCCTCCCTCTGCTTGCATGCCACTCCCCAAGTCCACTAATAGGGGAGGTTCTCCTCTCCTTTCTGATCTTAGTCTGTCAGTTCACATCAAAAGTGGCTGTATTGTCCTCTACTATGGCCTGGTAAGGCTGCTCCCCCCCCCCCCCCGAGGGAGGTGATCAAAGAGCAGGCCAATCAGATTATGTCAGAGGCAGTCCCTCTTCACATTACTATGTAACCCAATTGGACTCTGAACTGCCCTGGGCTACATCTGTGCAGGGGTTCTAGGTTATCTCCATGAATAGTCCTTGGTTGGAGTATGAGTATCTGGGAAGTTCCCTATGTTCAAATTTTCTTGTTCTCTTGCTCTCCTTGTGGAGACCCTGTCCTCTCCAGCTCTTACTATTTCCCAGTTCTTACCTAAAATTCCGTTCACCTGCCCAACAGTTGCCCATCCGGGTCAGCATTTGCTTTGATAGTCTGAAGGGCAGAGGATTTCAGAGGTCCTCTGTGGTAGGTTCCTAGGTTGTTTCCTGTTTTCTTCTTCTTCTGATGTCCATCCTCTTTGCCTTGCTGGATGGGGATTGGACGTTTTAGTTAGGGTCCTCTCTCTTGCTTAGTTTCTTTAGATGCACAGGTTTTAGTGGGTTTGTCCTATGTTGTATGTCTATATGAGTGAGTATATACCATGTGTGTCTTTTTGCTTCTGAGACAACTCACTCAGGATGATCCTTTCCAGATCCCACCATTTACCTGCAAATTTCATGATTTCCTTATTTTTCATTGCTGAGTAATATTCCATTGTGTAGATGTACCACAATTTCTGCATCCATTCTTCAGTTGAGGGGCATCTGGGTTGTTTCCAGCTTCTGGCTATTACAAATAAAGCTGCTACAAACATGGTTGAGCAAATGTCCTTTTTGTGTACTTGAGCCTCTTTTGGATATATGCCCAGTAGTGGTATGGCTGGATCTTGAGGAAGCGCTATTCCTAGTTGTCTGAGAAAGCGCCAGATTGATTTCCAGAGTGGTTGTACAAGTTTACATTCCCACCAGCAGTGGAGAAGGGTTCCCCTTTCTCCACAACCTCTCCAGCATGTATTGTCACTTGAGTTTTTGATCTTGGCCATTCTCATGGGTGTAAGGTGAAATCTCAGGGTTGTTTTGATTTGCATTTCCCTAATGGCTAGTGAGGTTGAGCATTTCTTTAAGTGCTTCTCTGCCATTCGGTATTCCTCTACAGAGAATTCTCTGTTTAGCTCTGTTCCCCATTTTTTAAGTGGATTACTTGGTTTGCTGCTTTTCAGCTTCTTTAGTTCTTTATATATACTGGATATGAGTCCTCTGTCAGATAGTGGGTTGGTGAAGATTCTTTCCCAATCTGTAGGTGGTCGCTTTGTTTTGATGACGGTGTCCTTTGCTTTACAGAAGCTTTTCAGTTTCATGAGGTCCCATTTATTGGTTGTTGCTCTTAGAGCCTGTGCTGTTGGTGTTCTGTTCAGGAAGTTTCCCCCTGTACCAATGAGTTCTAGGGTATTTCCCACTTTTTTTTTCGAGCCGATTTAATGTGTCTGGTTTTATGTTGAGGTCTTTGATCCACTTGGAATTCAGTTTTGTGCAGGGTGACAAGTATGGATCTATTTTCATTTTTCTACATGTAGACATCCAGTTAGACCAGCACCATTTGTTGAAGATGCTATCTTTTTTCCATTGTATGGTTTTGGCGTCTTTGTCAAAGATCAGGTGTCCATAAGTGTGTGGGTTTATTTCTGGGTCCTCTGTTCGGTTCCATTGATCCACCATTCTGTTTCTATGCCAGTACCATGCAGTTTTTAAAACTGTTGCTCTATAGTACAACTTAAGATCAGGGATGGAGATACCTCCAGAAGATCTTTTATTGTAGAGGATTGTTTTAGCAATTCTGGGTTTCTTGTTATTCCATATGAAGTTGAGAATTTTCCTTTCCAGGTCTGTAAAGAATTGTGTTGGTAATTTGATGGGCATTGCATTGAATCTGTAGATTGCTTTTGGTAAGATGGCCATTTTTACTATGTTAATCCTACCAAGCCATGAGCATGGGAGATCTTTCCATCTTCTCATATCTTCTTCTAATTCTTTCTTCAGAGATTTGAAATTTTTTTCATACAAGTCTTTGACTTCCTTGGTTAGGGTTACTCCGAGGTACCTTATGTCATTTGTGGCTATTGTGAAGGGTGTTGTTTCCTTAATTTCTTTCTCAGCCCTTTTGTCTTTTGTATACAGGAGGGCTACTGATTTTTTTGAGTTAATTTTGTATCCTGCCACTTTGCTGAAGGTGTTTATCAGCTGTAGGAGTTCCCTGGTAGAGTTTTTGGGGTCACTCACGTATACTATCATATCATCTGCAAATAGTGATAATTTGACTTCTTCCTTTCCAATTTGTATCCCCTTGATCTCCTTCAACTGTCTTATTGCTCTAGCAAGGACTTCCAACACTATGTTGAAGAGATATGAAGAGAGTGGGCAGCCTTGTCTTGTCCCTGATTTCAGTGGGATTGCTTTAAGTTTCTCTCCATTCAGTTTGATGTTGGCTATAGGCTTGCTGTATATCGCCTTTACTATGTTTAGATATGTGCCTTGTATCCCTGATCTCTCCAATACTTTGAACATGAATGGATGTTGGATTTTGTCAAAGGCTTTTTCAGCATCTAGGGAGATTATCATGTGGTTTTTTTCTTTCAGTTTGTTAAGATGGTGGATCACATTGATGGATTTTCATATATTGAACCACCCCTGCATACCTGGGATGAAGCCTACTTGGTCATAGTGGATAATGTCTTTGATGTGTTCTTGGATTCAGTTTGCAAGTACTTTATTAAGTATTTTTGCATCAATGTTCATAAGGGAGATTGGCCGGAAATTCTCTTTCTTTGTTGAGTCTTTGTGGGGTTTAGGTACCAAGGTGACTGTGGCTTCATAGAATGAATTTGGTAATATTCCTTCTGTTTCGATTTTGTGGAATAGTTTGAAGAGAATTGGTGTTAGCTCTTCTTTGAAGGTCTGGTAGAATTCTGCGCTGAAGCCATCTGGTCCTGGGCTTTTTTTGGATGGGAGACTTTTGATGACCACTTCTATTTCTTTGGGGGATATAGGTCTATTTAGTTGATTTACCTGGTCCTGGTTTAGCTTTGGTAAGTCAAATCGATCAAGAAAATTGTCCATCAGGTCAGCATCTTTATGCAAGCTCTTCGCCAGAACTCCACAATCAGGAGGTTGCGGGATTCCCAGTCCACCGCCCGCCTGCCTAGAGTCCTCGAGCGACTCGTGCTTGGGGCCGACCACAGGCAGGGGGATGGCGGGAAGAGAGAGGCACAAGCCTCTCCCACTCTACCTGCGTGCATCCTGGGGAAATGGGTTTACCCCTGCCAGGGCTGAGGTTGTACACGACCTTGTAAAGGGTGTTCTGGCGCCCTCTGCTGTCTTGCAGGTGCCCGAGCAGGCAGGACACTGTAAATAACGCTTAGGGAGTTAGGGGCTGAGTAGGAAAATTGCTCTGTGCTTAGTGGTTAGGGTGCTGGGTACACAGTACGTAAGAATCCTGCCACCTCTGCTGACCTGAAGGCATACACACATGGGCAAAGAGAAAAAGGAGGAGGTGGAGGAGGAAGGAAGGAAAGAAAGAAGAAAGATCGATCAGTCTGTGATTTTTTTTTTCAAAAAAACTCCCACCTATTTGAAACTTGGGTAATATTTGGTGTTAATTTGCTGAACTTGAACCAGAATACATAGGAAAATGTTCACGTTCTCTATAGTTATATAAATAATTGATGTTTTTCCTCATGACAAATAACATTTTCAACTAGAAGGAAGTTGTTGAACATGGCAAAGCAGCACATTGTATTTAGAGTCTGTATCAAATTAGAATGATTTGATGAACTTTCAGAGGAAGCTTCACATATTCAAAGACAAGAACCATCCCTTGCTTAAAGCATTTTCTCAAGGCACCTAGACTTACCCAGCAAACAGGAGATTCTTACTTCCATAAATCCTGGATTGACAATTTTGATTGCTCGCATCCAGCTTTGCTTTGTAGAAATTGTAATCCATACCCAGAACATATTTCTATGAAGATTAATCTAGAAGAAATGGCTGTAATGATCAATTCTGAGCCCAGCCATTCTATATGGAATGTAGTGTATGCAGTGGCCTATACCGTCCACGAAATGCTTTTGAGGAAATAAAAAAATTGGATCTAAATAAGACAAAAACAAGGGTGGACTTCTACCATGGTTGGTAAGCCTCACCCATAAGCAAGAGAAGCACCAGGATCTTACATTATTGGTAAGTTATTTACTGTGGTCAAGCCAATAAAACATTTTCATCTTATAATTAAAAGTATAAGTTCAAATGGAAAAGGGAACTATTACAATGTATGCATGTATGAATATAATTATCTTACATGATTTTGAGACTGAAAGCACCAATTTCAAGACTTTAAATTTGAATATATTTCAACAAATGTTTCTCCAATGTGAGATAAAATTCTGTAAGTTGTAAGTGTAATCATTGCAAAAATATAGCAAGTTCAGTAACAATTTTTTTTATATTTCATGGAATATGTCCAACACCATAAGATATAAACAAGGGGATCATATCCAAAGTAGCCATTTCACCAAAATTACAATCTATATTTATGACACAAGACATAAGAAGATCCCTTTGTGGACAATAAATACTCTGTCCTAGAGTCAACAGTAACTGAAAAGTAATTTGCTTTCAAATTTTAATTTAGTATTTTGTATTATTTAGTATTAGTAAAGTAAGATGAAGTTGAAACCAAAACTGCTTCCATTATGAAATTTTGGAATACAGACAGTGCTCTTGAGCCTGGGACGTATTTCATTGTATTGGTGATAAATGTAATATGAGGATTTTAAACAAACAATATATAAACTTAGGACTCATTTACACTTAACAAGCCTTGGAGATCACCTCCAAATAGGGTATCATCAAGAATATTGTTGAGCCAGTCTCTTCAAGATCTCTTCATTCAGTCAATGATAGGTAAATACAAGATGAACTCTGAATCTTTAGTGTACTGTGTAACTTAGTGTTATGGGAATAAGTAATATTTGACATAGATATTGACATAGTCTATAATCATGGCTTCTAGTCATAATATGTTCGGTAAGTTAATATGTCTCTTGTTCAGATAACTGTATACCTATACAGAAGTTCTTTAATAACATGAGTTATGAATTAGTTATCACAGTATTAGGTTTAGTTACTAATTTTCAGGAGTTGATTTTTTGTTATCAGGATAATACTGGTGTCTTACCAAAATATAGAAGTGTTTCTTCCTTTTCCCTTCTGTGGAATACTTTAAGGAGTATTGCAGTGAGTTCTTTGAGAATTTTGTAGAATTCATGCTGAATCTAAACCTATGCTTGCTTTCTTTTATTTTTTTTTTCTTTTTATTTGAAAAATTTAAATTACTTTTTCTATTTTGGTTGTTATATGTCTGTTTAAATAATTTACTTCATCTTGATTTAATCTTGTTAGATTTTATACATGTAGAACTCTACCAATTTATATTTTACATTTGAATGTTTATTTGAAAGAAGAGTTAAAATATGAACCTATGATTCCTGTTTTCCTCAATGCATGCTATAGTGTCTGTTATATCGAAATTGATGCAGTTGACACGGAATTAATAGAGAGAAGACAGGTATTTCCAGAAGCAGGATTTTTCTCACAGTCAGAACACTGATGTGCTAGTCTTTTGAGGGAAGAAGTGGAGAATCTGTGCTGTAGTACTAGGGGCTGGGGATTTTAAGTAGCTTGATATGCTGGAGAACATATTGTGGGGTTTCAGTGTATAAATTTCTGGACTTAGTTCTGCCTCTGAGGTTTCATTCAGGAATTGTGAGTGCTGGAAGTTATTCTTGAGTGTGGGGTAGTTTTTAAGCAAGCATTTTCCAGCCTGATATTTTTTCTTTGTTATTGTTTCTAATGCTATGCTCAAAAACTGTGTGTGTTTGTTTTTGTGTGTGTGTAATAACAATGAAAAAAGACACCACAATTTTGCAAATGAACAATGAGGAATATATGAGAGTGTTTCAAAGGAGGAATGAGAAGGGTAATGATGAAATTACATTATGCTTGAAATAACATTGTAATTGATAAAATAAAAAATAATAAAAACAACAAATAAAATCACTGTAATTGATGTATTAAAATTTGAATGCAGCAAAAATTCTAATTGTTTTGTCTAAATGTTTTGTCTAACAATCTTTGCCACTTTGTTGTAGGATTGGGTCTCTTACTACTGAGGTTTTACTGAAAGATGTTTATAAATTCCCATTATTTTGTTCATTTTGGTGTTTCCTTAGTTTTTTTAAAATTGATTATTATTGGTTACTTTCATTCCTGTATTTAACTATAAGTACAATCACTTAGAATATTTAGTTTTCTTTTCTTTTTTTTAACTTTTATTAATTACACTTTATTAATTTGTATCCCCCCATACGCACCTCCCTCCTCCTCTCCCGGTCCCACCCTCCCCCCCTTCTGCATGCATACCCCTCCCCAAGTCCACTGATAGGGGAGGTCCTCCTCTCCTTCTTTCTGATCTTAGTCTTATATAAAGAAATGTTCATTCTTGAAAACATACATATAGTTAGCATTGTAAAAAATAAGCAGTTTGTATTTCAAAATATATATATATCACACATGAAGTAACAATGAAGAAAGAAGTCTTTGATTTGAAGGTGAGTATGTGTGGGGGGGTATGTGGGAAGGCCTGGAGGGAGAAAAAAAGGAAGGAAGAAATTTTGTGATGAAACCATAGACTCAAAATAATTGATAAATTTTAATATCCAGAAGTAAATACTGAGGGTGAAAAGACTGTGGCACATGAATTCAGGGTCAGAGACTGATATTTGTATCTTTCTGTATACCTAAACTTAGTTTGAGCATCTTGATGAGGAAGTCAAAAGTAGTTTTATTTAGGTGTTAACCCCCAGTCTCCTTACTTGGAGCCTGGTGCTTTACCATTTGAGCCACTTAAGGCTTTTTGGTCTCCCTCCCACCAAAATTACTCTTTCCCTAATGTTGTTATTGCTTAACAACAGGTGGTCTTAATTAGACTGACAAAGTGCTTCAGGCTTGTTTACTCAGACACTTTCTTCAGGACAATATGGGCTCACTGGCCATCCTCTGTCCTCTCTCTGAGGTAGGCTCCCAGGGCTGGTAGAGGTTTAGGGTCCCATTGTCCTTCTGTGAATGATGAATGAGAAATGGAGAGGAAAGAAAGAGGTCTCAGGCATACACACTCACTGAAACAAATTCCCAAAAGCTTACATATGATAATGATGATGGTGTTGGTTTTAGCTAGCATTTCCTCTGCATAAACTGCAGCAAATTTAGGCTGCCTTTGGGAGAAGATCTTCCCTGTTCACCAGTTATGGCTGGCTCCCACATACAATCACATATACAAATGATCAGATATATAAACCTGTACATATTTATGCACATATTCCATGGATGATGCAAAAGAGGAGCACCTTAAGGCAGCAATTGACATACACTCATTTAACATGCACAAAAGCAGACATATTTCATGCAAACACATCAATACACATATTTATATATTTACAACTCATGGATGAAGCAACTTCCAGGGGGCTTCAGTCCTGCTTATGGCCTGGTCTTAGCTTTTTTTTATTTCTGAGACAAAGGAATAAATTCATAATCAAAAAAGTAATTGATTACAGATAAAGAGGAATTAAAAAATGTAACAGGTTACATGTATTTTCATTAAAACTAAATATTTTGTATTTGTGTATCCATTATAGAATTTCATGGCGAGTTCAGAATGACAAAGGTTGACAGGGGTTAAAGGTTAACAGGGTCCAAGAGATTAGAAGAAGATATATGTCTGCTCAATTAGGACTGACCTGGCTACACATTATCCAGCTATCTCTTAGTTTGTAGTGAGTTCAGGGCCAAAATTTTATCTGTCTTCCATTCCAAGATACAAAGTGAATTTAGACTGACAGTATTTTATGCCATAAGCTGACAAGGCATAGGAATTACAGTGAAACAATTCGTATATATTGACATCAAGTTTTGTATTTAATTTAGTCATTTCTTGGTTGCACCATTATAATTTCCATTTTTAGAAGTGTAAACTTGCCTATAGTTTTGCTATATACAAGAATGAATGGAGCTATCCCTAGAGTGAGTGCTTATCTGAAGCCACAATTAGTCTCAAGCCCTTCTCTTAGTGAGGCTTATGGAGAACCACAAAAGTATTTATTGCAGCCATAAAACTGTAAAATTGTTTTAGAAGTTCTAAGCAAGTTAACTTCTACAATTGTTTGAATCAAATCAGAAATTATATAATCAGGAATTAATTCATCTGAATAGCAGCACATCTTCCTAAACCCTAGGAATTTTATTCAATAAAAATGGGTAAAAACCCAGAAAGTGAGTGTTCATGCCAAGCCTGAATTTTTTAAATTAAATTTAATTTTATTAATTACACTTTATTCACTTTATATCCCCCCATAAATCCCTCCCTCCTCCCCTCCCAGTCCTATCCTCCCTCCTCCTTCTTTACCCATGCCCCTTTCAAAGTCCACTGATAAGGGAGGTCCTCCTCTCTTTCCTTCTGACCTTAGTCTATCAGATCACATCAGGAGTGGCTGCATTGTCATCTTCTGTTTCCTGGTAAGGCTGGTTCCCTCCTCAGGGGGAGGTGATCAAAGAGCAGGCCAATCAGATTATGTCAGAGTCAGTCCCTCTTCCCATTACTATGGAACCTACTTGGACACTAAACTGCCCTGGGCTACATCTGTGCAGGGGTTCTAGGTTATCTCCATGCCTGGTACTTGGTTGGAGTATGAGTCTCTGGGGAGACCCCTGTGTTCAAATTTTCTGGTTCTGTTGCTCTCCTTGTGGGGTTCCTGTCCTCTCCAGGTCTTACTATTTCCCATTTCTTACATAAGATTCCATGCACTCTGCCCAACAGTTGGCCATAAGTCTCAGTGTCTGCTTTGATAGTCTGCAGGGCAGAGCCTTTCAGAGGCCCTCTGTGGCAGGTTTCTAGGTTGTTTCCTGTTTTCTTCTTCTTCTGATGTCCATCCTGTTTGCCTTTTGGGATGGGGATTGAGCATTTTAGTCAGGATCCTCTCTCTTAATTAGTTTCTTTTGATGTACAGATTCTAGTAGGTTTATCCTATGTTATATGTCTATATGAGTGAGTATATACCATGTGTGTCTTTCTACTTCTGGGACAGCTCACTCAGGACGATCCTTTCCAAGTCCCACCATTTACCTGCAAATTTCATGGTTTCCTTGTTTTACATTGCACAGTAATACTCCATTGTGTGCATGTACCACAATTTCTGTATCCATTCTTCAGTTGAGGGGCATCTGGGCTATTTCCAGCTTCTGACTATTACAAATAAAGCTGCTACAAACATGGTTGAGCAAATGTCCTTATTGTGTACTTGAGCCTCTTTTGGATATATGCCTAGTAGTGGTATGGCTGGATCTTGAGGAAGCACTATTCCTAGTTGTCTAAGAAATCGGCAGCTGGATTTCCAGAGTGGTTGTACAAGTTTACATTTCTACCAGCAGTAGAGGAGGGTTACCCTTTCTCCACAACCTCTCCAGCATGTGTTGTCACTTTAGTTTTTCATCTTGGCCATTCTGATGGGTGTAAGGTGAATTCTCAAGGTCGTTTTGATTTGCATTTCCCTAATAGCTAATGATGTTGAACATTTCTTTAAGTGTTTCTCTGCCATTTGATATTCCTCTACAGAGAGTTCTATGTTTAGCTCTGCTCCACATTTTTTAAATTGGATTACTTGGTTTGCTGCTTTTCAGCTTCTTTAGTTCTTTATATATACTGGATAATAGCCCTCTGTCAGATAAAGGGTTGGTGAAGATTCTTTCCCAATGTGTCTCCTAACATGACCTTGCCTCTCCACTCAACTCCCACTTTTCCTTATAGTTGAACCAACTGCATTGATTGTTCCTGGTACTTGAGGATAGCATGGGAGGTTCTGATTGGGCTTTCAGTCATTTACAGGCTGTTACAATGGATAATAAAGTTAGATATGCCCCTCTTAGTCTTGTCTCTGGTGTTTGATTCCCAGGATTCTGCGTGGGCCCTGTTGCCACTCATTCCAGTTCCCCATGGGTCCTGATTTCCATATTTATGTAAATACTGGCAGTCAGGACTAGTTATTTGCAAGACCAGCAAAACCTCTTCTCTGCTGAGCCAACTCTCATGCCCTATGTTGCCTATTTTTGATCACCATTTACATTGCTGATGCTTTCATGTGTTATTTGTAACTGTTTAAATATAGATTTCATTTTAGGAAGATCATATCAATGCTATAATTTAAAGTGAGGCACTTCAAGTTTCTAGATTATATGTACATAATTAGAGGGAATGAATAGCTTGTGTAGAAAATTGAGCAAAGAGCTGTCAGTTCTTTGATTTGATTGATTAATTTTCGTTTGTTTGATTAATTTTTGGTAGAGTATTCTGTGCCCCTGACTATTCTGGAACTCATTGCATAGACCAGGCTACCATCCAACTCTATGAGATATACCTGCCTCTGCCTCCTGAGGGTTGTTGGAATTAAAGGCATGACAAAATACACCCAGCTTACCCATTGTTTTTATACTTAGGAACTGTTCATACAATTTCTCTGAGGTGGGCTAAGCACAGTTGATCTGTTTAATTGTCTCCCCTTCTTTATGTCTATTAATTAGCTTTTCTCCTACAAGGCTACATCATGTTTTTGAATTTTTTAATTTATTTTTATTAATTACAGTTTATTCATTTTGTATCCCCCTTGTAGTTCCCTCCCACCTCCCCTCCTAACCCCACCCTCCCTCCATCTCTCCCAGCAGTGCCCCTTCCCCAGTCCACTGATAAGGGATGTCCACCTCCCCTTCCCTCTGATTCTAGTCTATAAGGACTAGTCAGGAGTGGCTGCAGTGTATTCCTCTGTGGCCTGGTAAGACTAGGTGTGGGGAACACACCTGCAAGGTAAGCACTCAGGAGGCAGAGGCAGGAGGATCACATTTCCAAAACTTTTTAAAGATTTTTTTACTATTTATACAACATTTGCCTGTACACTTGATCTCTGTATAGATGCTTGTGAGCCACCATGTGGTTGCTTGGAATTGAACTCATGGCCTTTGGAAGAGTATTGAGTAGTGCTCTTAACCTCTGAGCCACCTCTCCAGCATCATCCAAAAACATTAAGAAGGAATTTAAGGTATTAATTTGTTCATGGTGCTTTTTTTCTTTCCTACTTTCTTTCTTCTGATTTATTAGTTTATCTATCTATCTATCTATCTATCTATCTATCTATCTATCTATTTACTTATTTTACAGTGTTCTGCCTGCATGTACCACTGCAAGCCATAAGAGGGCATGAGATCTCACTATAGATGGTTGTGAGCCACCATGTGGTTGCTGGGAATTGAAGTCAGGACCTTTACAAGAGCAGCCAATGCTCTTAACATTTGAGCTACCTCTCTAGCCCTGGTCTCACTTTTCTTTACTTCATGTTACTTAAATTTTCTAAAACATAAATGATGTGTTATGAACATATGTAGAAGGAGGCAGTTTTTTTTCAAGGAAGAAAATGAAAAGATGATTAACAGATGTCTTAATGATTCTTTACTATGGTCACACATAAATTTGAATACTGTCGAGTATATCTCAACAGTTTATATCACCATGTGGTGAATCAAATTTATCATTGTGTTTTCAGGATGGTGTTTCTTACTCATGACCACTAGGAGGCTGTATGCTGCCTTAGCTGAGCTAATTGGATGGATGAGTAAATTGTGCCTTTTCATCAGGAGGTGGGGAGGCCAACCTTGAACTTGTGATCCTCCTGTCTCAGCCTTCTGAATGCTGGGGTTCAAAGCTTGGGCCACTAAAGTAAGAATACTGAAGCAGATGGTATATTTATCTGTTTGTGATGATTATCACCTTTTAAGATTTCCAAACTTGATATGTTTAATATGTCTCACACATTTAATAAGATATTAAAATGTATCACTCTGCCATGTCAGGCAACCCCTAACCAACTGAAATTCCAATTCCAGGGAATCCACTATCCTCTTCTATCCTCCAGGGACACACACACACACATGAACAAATATGTCTTTTAAAAAGTAAATGTGTAATCGGCATCACAACCAGAAAAGCACATTTTGAAGAGATGTAGCTGAGAAGCACCATGATAATGTGACCTTAATGTGCAGAATATTTCCTCAAGTGTTTCATACCATTCTTCTTCAGTAGAAGGTGTTCACATGTTCTCTATACAAAATAAAAATAGAACCCTGTGTCTCCCTCTAGCCCTTGCCCCATGGGTCTTCTGTAGTTTCTCCTGCCATCTTTGACTTCTTTTGTTTTCAACCCATTAAGAATTTCTTATAATGGAGATTTAAATATTGAAATAAAATCAAGATTTAAATCTTTCTTCCATCTGCCATTTTTTCTATTAACTCTACTGTGTGCCTTCCTTGTGAAAGGAACCCTGCAAACTGCCTGCAGGCATGGCTCTGATGTTTGGTTTAATATTAATATTAATATTAATAATATTTTGAATTTTTTGGACAAGGTTTCTCTGTGTATCCCTGGCTGTCTTGGACTTGCTCTGTACGCCAGGCTGGCCTCAAACTCAGAAACATCTTCTTGCCTCTGCCTCTCCAATGCTGGGATTAAAGTTCTGTGCCACCATGCTTGGCAGCAGGCTCTTATAGCCTGGTTAAAGTCATACTATGTAACTTAGAACATGTCTAGACATGTGAGTGTGATGAGCTGGCAGGGGATGCAAGCCCCTGTTTTTGGAGACAGGGTTTCTCTGTGTGGTCTTTCATGTCCTGGACTTGCTTTACAAACCTGGATGTCCTGGAACTGACACCTGCCTCTGCTTGCCCCACTGATGGTCACAGGTGTGTGACACCACACCTGGCTTCTTGTTATAATCATTAAAAATGATTTATAATCTCTGTGTATGTGTCTGCCTTTTTGAGACCAGCCCTGTTTTGACTAGGAGAGTTGGCACTCTGTAACAGAAAGGAGTCAAGTCTGCCTACCCTAAGCACAAGGTACTCTACTCTCAACCGCTGAGTCAGTGAGGGTGTGGGCCCTATAGCTTGTAATAAAAAGATCCTCATGTGTTCTGCAATGGATTCAACTCCTGGTGGTCTTTTGTGGTCTCATGAACTGAGCACATCTGAGGTAGTCACACGAAGTATTTCTACTATAAGAACAGCCATAAATTCTCTCAGTTATACCTTACAAAAGTGGGTTATGGCAGAGCATAGAAAACTCAGCTATGGGCCTCCAGTGCCATCAGGTAAAATTCTTAACACCGGGTCTGGTAGAAGTTTGTGTTACAGTTAGCACAACCGTACAGGTATTCCTCAGTCCTAGTAGAGTAGGTCCACCAAAGAGGCTGGCAAAGAATGGCCAATAAGGGCTAAAGATGGCCCAACACAAATCGTTATTAGGCTCTGGACATACCAACATCATCACATCACTGCAGATGAAGCAGCAGCAGCACCAGATAATCAAGATATGTCTTAGAATTCTGGGACCATCAACAAAGGGTCAAGGCTTAGTAATCTACACAATGACTGGAACCCACAGCAGTGATAACAAAGACCAACAGAGCTGTGCCAAAGCGATAACCAGAGGACCCTAAAAGGTGGGGCAGATCACTTGTTTGGGGAAGTGGCTTTATCTCATGGACACACACTTTCCTATTTCATGAAGAGGAAATTGTTAGGCTCCAGTTTTCCAGAAATCATTAAAATGATTTACATGTCTATTGTAATTAATAAAACAGCAAAGAAAGAACATGTGGGATACATGTGGGTGCAGAGATACAGATGTCCATTCACAAAGAAATACCATAAAAGCATGAAACCAGAAGCCATAATGTACACAAAGGAACAGTATATAAATATATGTGTGTGTGTGTGTGTGTATGTAGGCAGAAGTGTGTGTATATATATATATATATATATATATATATATATATATGTTTATATATGTGTGTGTGTGTTTATATACATATAAAGCATTGACAAACCACAAGTATACCCTTGAGCTTTTCTGTTGCCATCTGTTGCTGTTCATGGGACCTAGGATTTTAGTCTGGTTTGTTGCCCCAATGAGACTCTCTTGGAGAAAACTAAGTGTTTCATTTATTATTAGTAGTAGTAGTATTTAAAGAGGTAGAGAGTGTTCTTTTTGGAGTGAAACTTTATTTATGATTCGTGGTGTAGTTCTTTTTATTATAGAAGATTTGTTTATTATTTGTACAGTATTCTGTCTGCATGCCAGAGGAAGTCGCCAAGTCTTACTATAGATGATTATGAGCTGCCACATGGATGCTGGGAATCGAACTCCAAACCTTTGAAAGAACAGCTGGTGCTCTTAAGCTTTGTGCCATCACTCCAGCTCCCTTAATTTTTATTTTTATTTATTCATTTTACATCCCTGTCGTAGACCCCTTCCTCCTCTCTTCCCAGGCCTACCCTCCCTGTTTCCCCTATCACCCCTCAGCTGGCTCCTCTGAGAATGGGATCCACCAACCCCAAGTCCACCCATGTCAGCATATCAAGTCACATCAGGACTGAGAGCATCCTCTTCCCCTGTGGCCTGGTGAGGTAGCCCTGAAAGGGGAAAGTGATAGAAAAGCTAGCTTGTGGGTCAGGGTGCATTCTTATGTGTGTTGGTCCTGAAGTGTTTACAAGGCATTGTTACCCTCCTGTCCTTCATCCCCTCTGGCACTTACACTCTAGACACAAGAGTACCTTGAGCCCTTAGGGGTGAGAGTTTGCTGGAGACATCTCATTTAGGGTGGGATGGTTCAAGGCCTCTCTCTCCCTGCAGGTCGACTGGACATGGGCCTCTTTATTTGTTCCCATCTGCTGCAGGAGGAAGTTCCCAATGATGTCCAAAGAAGGCACAGATCTGTGACTATGGCTGTTCTCCTTTAGAGTAACTGTAGCATTTAGATTTCTCTTATATTCCTGGCATGTGTAGACTCAGGCTCCTGGGTACCCAAGTATTGGATCGAGGTTCCTTCTCATGGTGTGGGCCTCCTGAAACCCAACCAGATATTAGTTGGTCACTTCCATGATGTTTGTACAACAAGTGCACCAGCAAATCTTGTAGGCATGTCACCATTAGAGAGCAAAGGCTGCATGGCTGGGTTGGTGTGGACCTTTCTCTTCCGGTGGCACTCAGTGAATGTTCCAGTATCATGAACAGTAGTCCAAAGGAGGTGAAGGTTCTAGGTAGGTGCCAGCTGGGATTCTCTGTGTCCAATGAACGGAGTTGTTGTTCTCAGCAATAGAATCTTACCATCACGTTTGGGAGAGCAGAAGAGGGTGGACTCAAGTTAGGTGGTTTCCAGGCCCTGTTTTGATCTAGCATAGAATCCTCCTGAGTTCCAACCCCACAGGACTCGAGGAGGAGGCCGGCTCTGGAGACAATCCTTGCTCTGTTCTTATTAAATTGAAATAAATACATAGTATTAAATTAATTACAGCATCTATGTAAAGCTCGTTATTAAGTGACACATGCTTGCCACGAGAGGGCACCACATCCCTTGACAGATGACGCTGTGATCCGTGGGGATAGAACCAGGCACCTAGGGAAGAGAGAGGGATTCTCTGCTTCAGAGAGCCCCCTGGCTTTTGGGATGACAGGCATGAGACACTGAGTCCGGTGATTTGTTTCTTATTTTTTTTAGATTCATTCATTCATTCATCATTCATTCATTCTCCAGCATTATGCCTGTGCACTATAAGAAGGCACCAGATCTCATTATAGATGGTTGTGAGCCACCATGTGGTTGCTGGGAATTGAACTCAGGACCTTTGGAAGAGCAGTCAGCTCTGTTAACCTTTGAGCCATCTTTCCAGCCTCCAGCTTTTTTTTTTTAATCTTTAAAACAGATTTATTATCTGTGTGAGTGCCTTTTTGCCTTCCAGAGACCAGCTCTGTTTTGACTGGGAGAGTCAAAATGACTATAAAAGGGGGGCAGAGACCCCAGAATCCCTTCTCCAGGGACCAGGGACCAGCCGGACCATGTCAGATCAGGAGAAATCAAAGGGCACATTTTTCCTTCGCACAAATGAGACTTCCAGCATCCGGGCCTGTTTACTTCCGAAAGCAGATAGGCGGGGCGATGGCATCAGGAATCCCGAATCCCTGAAAGCTCTGGATCCGAAGACAGCCAGTGGTGAAGGATGGGGACATTTACATGACACCGGGAACCAGGGGAAACTCTGTGTGCAATGTGGCAACTGGAAAGGGCTTTTCAGGATATTTCTGGGTCCCCTGTATGTTTTCAGGGTTGATTGTTTGGTGTTGGAAAGATTTTTTTTTCCTCACACTCGCAGCTTTTATTAGTTCCCTACATATTTTTTTTTTTTTTTTTTTTACATAGGATTAAAGACAACGGTTTCTTCCTGGACCACTTTTGCATGCCTATTGGCGTTTTCCATTTTTCACATCATGTTTGTGCAGGTACATTGGTAAGCCTTTTTTTCTTTTTCTTTTTTTTTTTTAATATTGGTTCATCTTATGGGTGTAGCTTCTGGTATTATTAGGAGACACACTACCAGAACATACTCTGATCCTCTGCCTTATATAATTTTTCATCATCTGTTCTGCATAATCTCTGAGCCTTAGATCTGGGAATTGTTTTGTAGATTTATCAGGTGTGAGTGTTCTCCAGAATTCTGCCTTGTGATTGGTTGTGTTTTTCAGTCATGATTGCTGTTGCAAAGAAAAGCTTCTTCTGACAGTGGTGAACTATACTTATCTGTGTTCATTATTAAAAATATTTAGGTTGTAACATGTAACATATTCATGCATGGACTTACATGTAGTATAGGGATTTTATGTAGATAAATTCCCAGTATGATTGCTTAAAACCCTTTCACAAATATTTACTGTTATTTGTTCTGCTTCCTTCTTTCATATTTATCCACCTTGATAATTAGGGGACCTTCCCCACATTATCCCAATCAGATCAATTGTACCTGCCATTTTATTGCTTGCCCAACATTTTTTCTTGTTTCTACATGGTGATACTCACATCTGAAACATGGGATCTAGATGCCCCAGTATAGAGAATGAGAGATATTTGTCTTCTGGATATGGGTTACCTAAATTATAATTTTTCTACTTACAACTAATTATGTGTATGATATTTATCATGTTAAACATATTTATAATTTTCCATTTCCTACCTATTGTGAACACAATAGCAATGAAGGTGACTGAGCAAGTATTTCTAGAGTGGGGTGCTGAATCTAGGAAAGGAGAGCAGGGCCAGGTAGTAGATTTATTTTTTTTCTTTTAGAAAATTCTCTACTCTGATTTTTGGAATGGCTGAACTGTTTAAAAGACCCTCCCCCTTTCCAGAGATCTATTTTCATGCCTGTTCTATAGAAGAATCTCAAATACCACCAAAAGCCCTGTTATACTCCCAAAAATAAGAAATAAAACAAGTATTTAGTTCATGCACTGTTTATCTAAATTACTATCATGTAATTACATTTTTAATATTGTCCACAAATTAATAAGTAACATTAATATCTTACTAAAATTATTTCAGCAGCAGCTTCTATTCTGAAATAGAATGTCTGTGATTGTGAGACAAAGTGAGGAGCTCTTATTTTTGTTTAAATATACATTTCAGAAAAAGGTTACTTAAAAGTATGTCAATAATTTAATTTTAGTATACTAATGGGTTTATTAGAAAACTAATACATCAAAACGATCAATTTTTATTTGCTATTTTTTTGTTTTTAATACATCTCAAAGAGTTCATATCAGGTCTTAAGAGAATAATGTAGCACTTAGGGAAAAAGATGCATCCCAGAAGTCCTGCACTGGAGGCCAAGATGGAGAAGACTTCCACAGCCACCATGGCTTTGCCCTTGGTGCTCTGGTAGACAGGGATGAAGGTGACCCAGACACTGCAGAACACCAGCATGCTGAATGTCAGGAACTTGGCCTCATTGAATGTGTCAGGCAGGTTTCTCACAAGAAAAGCCACAGTGAAACTGCCTAGGGCCAGGGACCCTAAGTAGGCCAGCACACAGTAGAAAACAGTTACTGAGCCCTTGTTGCATAAAATGATGACTTGAGCATTTTCAGAGTGTGCATCTGTGTCAATATAGGGAGGTGAGGTTCCCAGCCAGACTCCACAGAGAATAAGTTGGATCAGGACACAAATGGGAATGACAGCATTATAGACACCTGAGACAAAGAATCTTCTCATTGTTCTCCCTGGTTTCATGACTCTAAAGGCCAGAATTACAGTTATAGTTTTTGCCAAAACGGTGGAAATAGCCAAGGTAAACACAAGTGCAAATGTTATTTGTTGCAGTATGCAGGAGGTTGTGTTTGGTTGGCCAATGAAGAAAAAAGAGCAGAGGAACCAGAGGAGGATGGAAATGAGCAGGATGTAGCTGAGAGTCCGGTTATTGGCCTTAACAATGGGTGATTCTCGGTGTTTAAGAAAGATCCCCAAAACTGCAGTTCTGCTGACAGAGAAGCATAGAGCTGTGCAGGCTAGAGCCATGCCCAGAGGAACTTCAAAGGACAAGAAGGTCAATCTCTTGGGCAGGCAATAGTTTCTCTCAGGGTTTGGGTACTCTTGACTTGAGCAAGGGATACACACCTGCTGATCTGAGGGGAGGAAGTGAATCAACATTTAAGCTTTTACAATTATTTAGTCATTGCACATTTAATTCATGAGAGTGCTTTCCATTAATAAGTGTAGCCTGGCATATTCTGCTTTCTGATACTGCCAAGGAAGGAAATCTTTATAATTCCCATTTTTACTCTTTATCTTCTTTAATTAACAATAAACTTTCTGCTGAAGAATTTATCAATTTCTCTAGGGCAGTGAAATATATATTACTCATATTCAGATGCAGTAACACTGTCAAGCAATCCTTCAAATGCTTTTTTATATACTGTGAGTTTCTAAGTATGTATACAATACAAAGTACTTTGATCACTTCCATGTATAAAAATATACTTCATTAATTCCACCATTGTGCCATTGTGGGTTCTTCTCAATTTTCTTGTTACTCACAGTTTTAATGGATATTTGTTACCCCACTTCTATATAATTTTTCTAAGGTAACATGGGAATAAGTTATATCTGACCTCCATAGACTATGGAGCAATTCTGATTTGGCAGTAAATATACAACACTTGCATCAACAAAGAGCAGCTATCTGCTCAGATCAACTAGTACCTATCTCAGATGTGGAAGTTGCAAATAAATTTCTATAGTCTTTGACATCCTTTGACTCAGGACAGGACTCTTAATATTTCATTATTAATTCCAAAATAATCCTGGGAATTGTTCTAATTTTCAGTCTTGTTCTTTCAGTAATATTCTGAAGACTGAAAAATGACCTACATGTCATATAATAGTGCCATAAATCTATAAATATTAAATCAAAAAGGGAGAATGACACAGCCATATTCACTGAAATTGTTGAGAGTCATGAAGCCAGCACAGTTGCTTGACACAATCCCAGATTGTTAGGATCACTGTTATTCTATATCTAACTCTTTTTCCA
This sequence comes from Meriones unguiculatus, assembly GCF_030254825.1. Classification (NCBI taxonomy): domain Eukaryota; kingdom Metazoa; phylum Chordata; class Mammalia; order Rodentia; family Muridae; genus Meriones; species Meriones unguiculatus. The sequence continues at coordinate 70,662 of NW_026843662.1, forward strand.
TGTGTTGTATTACAGGGGACTTTCTGCAATATGATTCAATTTCTGTTTGTTTGTTTGTTTGTTTTTCCTACACAAGAGTTATGTTTGAGTCTTTTTTATGAAAAGCCTAAACTTAACTATATCTGTCCACTGTTTGGAAATCTTCTATAGGCCCTGGAGATCATTAAGCACAGACAAACAGATAGAGAGATGAGGCCATCATTTCAGGAGTTTTCTTGGGCTATATGCCCCTAAACAGTATATTGGTGCAGGGTAAACAAAGACAATATGCAAACCCTGAGAAGCCAAGAGATTTGTGTTAAAATTTATATTTCTTTTATTATAGGCTGAGAACTCCCTGTAAATGTTGTTTAAAGATATGAGGCAATGGAGCATACATTCCTGATGAAATAAAATTTAATAAATAAGAATTGACTAAAATAGACTAAATCTAATTTATAGCATAGATGATGATACATTTAGTAAAAGGAGTTGTTTATTATTATTTTCTATTCATAAAAGACAAGTTCATGTATTTTCTGTATCTCTGGACTGCAAGCAGACTGCAATCATTCTGTAAACACTGCCAGCCTAAAAGCAGGCTGTAATATAGTAAATGTGTTTTCTTTTAAGGAGACATCCTTTGGATTCCTTAAAGTAGAGTTATTGAGCTAACAATAATATCTGTTCCTTTTGTATTTTTTAAATTGCAACTGAACTTGTAACCCTGCATATGTAATTGAAAAAAATCATACACCCACTCTGAATCACTTGTGTAATCATTAGTCTGTGTTTGTACTGTGAAACTTGTATAGAGAAGTGCCTTGTGAGGACATCCTTTGTTAGAGCATCTGTAAGATATCTTAAGAGAACATCCTTATGGTATCTTGCAGGTACAATATTTAACCCATGAAAGCACTCTTCCTATTTCCTGCAGCAGTAGATTAACCTTCCCCCTTTCCTGCCTTCTCCCTATATAAGTTGGGTAAAAATTTTTAATAAACAGAAGCCTTGATCAGATGAACAGACTTGGCTTTCATTTCTTGCTTCTCTTGTTCCTTTTCCCCCCATTCCTTCCAATCTATCCACCTTAGGAACCCCATTGAAGCCCTGAGGGTCAGGGCAATCAAAGAAATAAAGTAATCAAAGATTTTCTATAATTCAATGAAAATGAAGACACAACATGCCCAAACTTATGGGACACAATGAAAGCAGTGCTTACAAGAAAGTTGATAGCACTCGGTGCTTCTTAAGGAAATTTGAGACATCTCATACAAGCAATCTAAGGTCACACCTGAAAGACCTAGAAACAAAACAACAAAAAAGATATAGACACACTGAAGAGGAGTAGATGGCTGGAAATAATCAAACTCAGTGCTAAAATCAATATACTAAAACCAAAGTGATTAAAAGAGCCAACAAAACCATTTTTTTTACTTCTTTGAGAGAATCAACAGCATAGACAAGCCCTGAAACAAAGTAACAAAAGGCAGAAAGACAGTACTGAAATGAACAAAGTTGAAAATGAAAAGGGGACATAAGGACAGACACAAAGGAAATAAAAAAGAATCTTTAAGTGGTACTTCAAAAGCCTATACTTTACAAAAACTTTATATAGAATGCACAATTTTCTTGATAGATTCCACTTACCAAAGTGAAATCAAGATCAAGTAAATAAATTAAATAGGTCTATCTCCCCTAAGTAAATAAAAAATGATATAGACACACTGAAGAGGAGTAGATGGCTGGAAATAATCAAACTCAGTGCTAAAATCAATATACTAAAACCAAAATGATTCAAAGAGCCAACAAAACCATTTTTTGATTTCTTTGAGAAAATCAACAGCATAGACAAGCCTTATAAAATTGCCTAAGGGTTGGCCTTTTTCAGTTTAATAAATAATAATAGATTCTCATCGTTATAATAATGCTTCTTCCTTATGACTTTTTATTTTTTAATAAAATTTTTCATTTTTAAAATAACACATTTACCTCACTATACCTCTTTGTTCTTCTTTCCAGACCTTCTCCTGGACCCACCTTATATTTAGTGTCTCTCAAATTCATGGACTCTTTCTCATTAAATGTTGTATTTGTGTCTTTGTCTTTTTATTCATAAATACTAATTGCTCATTCCATGTGATGTTACATGTATATGTTATCACATGGATGACAATAACCTTAAACAGGCAGCCATACTTTCATTTATGAAGACTGGCTTTTTCTGCTATTGTTGGTACTTGAAATGTCAACTTTTAAGTGTTTTAAATGCAGTTCCATTTCTTGTGTATTGAGGAAACAATTACACATCTACTTTTCCCGGAGTTACTTTCAGGCACCGATCATTACATTTGTTTATTACAGAAATATAATTCAATCTTGAACAACTGGATATCTCACATTCAATGGGTAGCCTAAAGCAAGTATCACTGCAAGAGTTGAGATGGCCATTTCATGAACCAAAAGGAAGAATTTTTAAGTAGGTTGATTTTGACACAATAGCAAGAGAACTGCCACTCAAACCTTCACACATCATGTGGAATCAGCAGTGGTTACTAATGGATTCAGGGATGAGTGAAAGAGACATAGAGAAGAGCACTACATTATGATACCATGGTCACTTCTTAGCTTTCTGATTCTACATTTCCAAGCATGTAAGATATTAACATATAACATATAATATATATCTTTGAGAAAAGATATTATTTTTATACCTGTCTGGTTGGAAATGTGCTACTCTGGACAAAATACACAAGGAAAACAGCAGATAGGTCTCTCTTCTTGTGGAACTTTCAAGAATCCTGGACCACAGCTCTGTGAACATACAGATTGAGGGATCTGAGGGAAACACAGAAAAACTGGTAGTAATATTGTACATTAATTTAAAATAATTTAGGCTAAATAACTTAAATTCATATATCTTATGGAAATTCTATGGGTTTATGAGGAAATCAGAGTGTCTAATACAAGAGTGTAGAATGGAAATTTGAAGTTAGCACACTTTCCAATGCTAAATGTTCAACATCCTTTTATGGTGACTAATCTGTGACTCACTTCTTCCTAGCCTTTGTGAAATGTGTACAATGTCCATATATTTTCTCCTGTGAGGCAGCAAGCCAGAACTCATTTTTCATATGAATTATGAAACAGTTGGACTGTCAGAAAGAAACCCAGTCCATCTTTCCTCATCTATTTCTACCTTTACATTTCCAATCATGTAGTAATACCCATGCACTCTGATTCAGCTGCAAAAGGAAGTTTACTTTTCTCATGAAAGATGGTTTGGCCATTGGTGAATTATGACCTATTACTGTGACTTTTACCTTTAATTCCCAATGCTAGGAATATTTCTTTCTTTTTAAATATTAGTTACACTGTTACATAGGATTTTCACCAGTTGCACATTAGTTAATCACATTAACTACTAAACTAGCACAACTTTAGTTTGTTATATGTTAAAAATTGTGTAGGACAGGAACAAACATTTCTATCTATTCTTAGACCTCTTTTTTGCCTTTATTTGGATTCATTTTCTATCTCATAAATTTTAATATATTAACAGGAATATACTTCTGGATAACTGGCTCAGCAGTTAAGAGCTCATACTTTTCTTGCAGAGAAATATAAGTTCAGTTCCTGGCACACATATCTGGCAGCTCATATACATTTGTTACAGAAAAGTGTTCTATCAAAATCCATAGTTTATTTTCTGTTCACGCTAATTCACAAATGTGCAAAATTATTGAGATGCTTGAGTATGAGTTGTATAAATGGAAGGACGCTTGAGCATGATCATGCATGTATAATAAATATGTCAATATGTACATACATTTGTATGCATGTGTATGTACACATAAACCACACACCTACACACCTATATAACCATGAACACTCATTCATTAACTGCAGCATGAATGAACACACATTTAAATTTACTTCATCTAATTGAATCTGCAGGAAGTAGTTAAGTAGTGGTTTATTTCTGAAAATAATCAAATTGGACTGAAGAGATGATTTAGCATTTAACATTCTTGTCACATGAACATGAATACCTGAACTGATCACCCTGAAGGGATTGAAAGAAAAGTTGGGTGTAGAATATATTCCTGTAATAGAAATTTTGTGGTCATGAAGACAGTGAGAAATTCAAGGATATGCTTTCCACTGAATACAGCAAGACCATAAGCATAGGTTTCAGAGAGATAACCGGTTTAAAAATAAAAGGGAGAGCAACAGAGGAAGATAACCAGTGTTGAGTGTGGCCCTAACAAGTACATGTGCTCAGTCACACACAAGCTCACAATCACAATAGAGCTAAGAATATAGAATATAATAATAATTTTAAATTTTCAAAGAGACATCATACAATCAGGGAGGCAAGACACATACCTAAACACAATAAAGACAATATACAGCAAGCCAATAACCAACATCAAGTTAAATGCACAAAAACTTCAAGCATTCCTGCTAAAATTAGGGACAAGACCAGGCTGCCAATTGCACCATATCTCTTCAATACAGTGCTTCAATTTCTACCTAGAGTGATAAAACAAGAGATCAAAGGGATATAAAACAAGAAGAGAAGAACTGAAAGTATCATTCTTTGAAGATGATAAGTGACCCCCAAGATTCTACCAGTGAACTCCTACTGCTACTAAACAATTTCAGTGAAGTGTCTGGATATAAAATTATTTCAAAAAAATTCAATAGACTTTCTGTACACAAGCAACAATAAGGCTGAGAAAGAAAGTAGGTGAACACACACACACACTTCACAAAGAGCCACAAATACTATAAAATATCTTGGGGTAACACCAACCAAGCAATTGAAAGACCTGTATGACAAGAACTTCAAGTCTTTGAAATAATAAACTGAAGATTTTGGAAGATGGAAAGAACTCCCATGATCATAGATTGTTAGGATTAACATACTAAAAATGGTCATCCTGCCAAAAGCCATCCTCAGATTAAATGCAATTCCCATTAAATTCCAACACAGTTCTTTACAGACCTGGAAAGTTCAACCATTAACTTCATATGGAAAAATAAAAGACTCAGGATAGCCAAAAACATTCTGTATAATAAAAACTTCTGGCAGTATCAACATTCCTGATTCAAGCTATACTACATAGTAATAGAAATAAAACCTGCATGGTATTGGCACAGAAACAGACAGGTTGATCAGCCGAACCAAATTGAAGGTCTAACTAGATGTCTGCATGTAGAAAATGCAAATAGACTTGTATGTATCATCCTGCACATACTCAAGTCCAAGTGGATCAAAGACATTGAAGTAAAACCAGAGACTCTAAATCTATTAGAAGATAAAATGGAGGAAAAGCCTGGAACTCATTAGCATAGCAGACAATAGAATGACAATAGAACAAGCTCTGAGATCAACAATTAATAAGTGGGATCTCATGAAACTATAAAGCTTCAGTAAACCAAAGAAATCAAAGAACAAAACAGCAGCTTACAGATTGGGAAAAGATCTTTACCAACCCTACATCACAGAGAGGGCTGATATCCAAAATACACAAAGAACTTAAGAAATCAAACATCAGCATATCAAATAATCCAATTAAAACATGAGGTACAAAGGTAAACTGAGAATTCACAGCAGGAATCACAAATGGCTGAGGAGCACTTAAATTCTCAATGTCTTTACCCATCAGAGAATTGCAAATCAAAATGACTTTAAGATTCAATTTTACTCCTGTCAGAATGGCTAAGATCAAAAACTCATGTGATAACACATTCTGGCAAGGATGTGGAGAAAGGGGAACACTCCTGCGTTGCTGATGGGTGTGGAAATTTACACACCTCTCTGGAAATCAAGCGGGCAATTTCTCAGAAAACTGGGAATAGTTCTACCTCAAGACCCTGATATACCACTCCTGGGCATTTACCCAAAATATACTCTACCATACAACAAGGACATTTGCTCAGCTATGTTTATACAGGGCATATTTTCAATAACCAGAAACTGGAAACAATTTAGATGTCCCTCAGCCAAAGAGTGGGTAAAGAGATTGTGCTACATTTACACGATGGAACTGTACACAGCTGTTAAAAACAAGGAAATCATGAAATTTGCAGGCAAATGGTGGGAACTAGAAAAGATCATCCTGAGTGAGGTAATCCAGAAGCAGAAAGACACATGTGGTATATATTCACTTACAAGAGGATATTAGACCTATAGTACAGGATAAACCTACCACGATCTGTTGGAAGCCATTGCTCTGGTAGCTGCTTTGATATTTAAATCTCAACAGGAAGACTGCTTTTACCAGGCCTTCACTGAAGCCAGGGAAGAATTTGCAAGTCCATCTCCCTTTGTTTGTGACAGCAGGTGGGAGAGCTTTTCAAAATCACACCTATTGTTTCACCTCCTCATAAATTTAACCCATTTTTCTGAGCTGTTTTTACTCTGGCTTAAAAGCTCTCTGCAATAAAGTCAGGCTGCTGGCTGGTCGAGTCTAATATCTCCACTGGAGCCTCTTGGAAAAGGCCCATGTGTGTTGTGTGTTAGTTTTTTAATTTTAATCCTCACTCCCAACTCAAGAACCGTTCAACTCTGCTGGCGGGCTCCGGCAACAATCCACAGACACGAAGAAGATAAGTAAGAAGGAAGGTCTAAGGGAGAGTGCTGGAATGTCACTCAGAAGGGGACATAGATTAGACAGCAGAAGTGGATAAAGAGGAGGGACTGGATAAGAGATGTAATTGGGAGAGAAACAAGAGTTGGGATCAGATGTAGGGACAATGTCAGTGGGAGGTTCTAGGGCTGGGAACAAGAAGGGAAACTAAGGTAATATATTTGTCAAGATGGAGGTCGGTGGGAGGATGTGGGTGTTCCTATAACTGAGACCCCTAACAGGGAGAGACGTGAAGCCTGAAGTGACCACCTCTTGGCCAGGCAGGACTAGTGGAGTGAGGGGAAATCAACCCATTAACAAAACCTTTGATCCAAAACTTACCCTGCCTACAGGAAGTGCAGGAATAAAGATTGAGGGAAAACTCCAAATAATAATTGACCCAACCTGAGACACACCACAACAGTAGAGAGTCTTACAGAACAGGTTTCTGGGAGGCTCCACCCTGTAGTTGGTTGATGATACTGGGACAAGCATGGGGTGGAGTTCTATCCATTTTGTGGAAGTGTTGGAAGGCCCTGGAAGGGACAGGAACTCCAAAATAAGACTAACAGAGACAACTAACTAAGAATCATGGGGGTTTACAGAGACTGATACATCAACTAAGGAGCATGTATGGTCTGGGCATTGGCCCTCTGCACATAGTTGGCCAATGAGTAGTTTGTTCTTCATATTTGTAGCCTGGCAAATGTAGTTGGAGGGGCAGAGGCCGTTTCAAACATGAACTCTATTGCCTCATTTTGGAGCACTTTCCCCTGGCAGGCTGGCTTGAACTGGCCTCAGTGGATGAGATATGGTCAGTTATGATGTGACTTGATGTGTTGGAGAGGGTTGATATGGTGGGAGGGGAGATCATTTTTTTCTGGGGGAAAGAGAGTAGGAGAGAGGAAAAGGAGGAGAGGGGAATCTGAGAGGTGAGGCAAGAGGAACCATTTTGGGGGATGTAAAGAAAGTGAACTGAAATTTAAAAACATTTATTTAAAAATATCTAAAAGACATCACACAATTAATTTTAAAATTAAAATTTGTAAAGTAATTAATTTTAAAATTAAAATTTGTAAAGTAATCCTTTACAAATATTCTCTACAAATTAAATATTGAAAACTTCCAGACCTGATTGAAGTTGCTTGGCCATTTAATCAGAACTTCATTGATGAAAAAGCCTTGATCTTGTGGACTCTTGAAGACAAACTCTCCCACTTTAACTAGTAATGAAATGTGCTGAGTATGTTCCACAAAATTTTGTATATCATACGTTTCCATAATTTTCTTGTTCTCATCGAAGCTTATTTCATCTCCAGCAGCATTTGTCACTTTAATTTTACTCAGAAATGGATGCAGCTGAAGAGAGACATCATTTGATATGAGTGGCCCATACAAATTACTGTTTGATGACCTTTAAGAGAAATCCATTCTCTCTCTCTCTCTCTCTCTCTCTCTCTCTCTCTCTCTCTCTCTCTCTCTCTTCTCTCTTTCTCTCTCTATCATAGCTTTGTTTTTGAAGAGGCTTAGTTTGTTTAGGTGTCCCCCCACACTTGTTTTAGTGAGATGAAAAGTTCTCCCCATGAAAGTAATACAAGAGCTACTGAACACAAAGAGAAATATCTAAGGTATGGAACATGTGGAGCATGTTCTTAGAGTAAACAAGGCCCTGTAACTTTCCCCAGCACCAGCAAAATATTTCTAATTAGAAAATATAATTTTTTTAGAGAAAATCAGTGGATTCATATGTCTTAAGATATGTCTTTTCTGATGCCACACAATGAATATGAGTGTATTTCAATTTGGTAAATTGGTATACATGTATATGAGATTACAATGAGATAATATTATTAGGAGTTTATGCAAAACTCCAGATTCATTTAAAAATGTACAATAAATATGTGCAAACTTTATGTCAGTTATAATTCAGGAAACTGAAAAGAGACCCACTACCTGCCTTCATTTCTCGTTGGTTTGTTTTCTGTCACAACATTTGACTTTCAGCTTTGATATGAACACTATCTGGTACAATGTTCACTACAAATGTGTCTGGTGCCTCTGGAGGCCAGAAGACGGTACTGCCCAGAGTAGAGTTACAGATAGTTGTAAGCTTTTATCTAGATAACAGGAATTGTGGGTCTTTAAATAGCACGAAGTACTTCTAAACACTGAGCCACTTCAGGCCCCCTACATATGTGTTATTTTTGTTTTTGTTTATTGCCTACAAGTGTGTATACATGTACACAAAGTGCATATCTGACTCCTGCAGAAAGCAAAAGAGTGTGTCACATTCCATGGAGCTGAAATTAAGACAGTTGTGAGCCACCATATGTGTGCTGACAACCAAACTCAGGGACCCTGTATGAGAAACACATGCTTATACTTGCTGAATCATGCCCCTAGCGTGATTTAATTCCATATTTAACAAATTAAACAGGTTAATGTTTCAAATTATGATGTTCAATATTTTGTTACCTAATTCCTACTCATGTTATAGAACTGTTGCTTAGGTACTCTGTTATCTAGAGAAGGCTTATACAAACTTACCTAATATCACATCTCTGGTAGACCATGTTCAGAAACCGTGACAATGTCTATGTTAAATATCATTGCTTTCCATAATACTCAAGATTACATCGTACACGATACATTCAGAATTTATTTTTTGTTCATCTGTCTTTGATAGAATTTAAAGTTAAATTTACTTGTTCAACAGTCTTCTTAATGATACCCTATTTGAAGGTGATCATCAAGGCTCGTATGTGTGTGGATGATTCCTGTTTATATCTTTTTGGTTTAAAACCTAAACACATCCATTTATCTCTAATGCATGGAGATATAGTCTCAGCTTATTAACTGGTTTATGCTCTAACCTTTAAGATGGAAGCACTGTTTGGTTTTAACTTCATTTTATGCAATTAAGAATAAAGAACTTGTACAAGCAATTACTTTTCAGTTACTCATGACTCTAGAACAGGGAATTTATTTTCCACGAAGGTTCTTCTTATAGTCTTGTATTATTAACCTAAATTTCATTTTATGTGAAAAAGCAGCTTTGGATGTGGTCACTATGTCTATACCTCATGGAACTTGGCATACTCCATGAAAGCACATAAATTTTAACATTAAACTTGCTTTATCTTTACATGGATTACATTTATATGTTACAGAATTTCATCTCAAACTATGAAAGTATTTGTTAAAAGACATTCAAACTTACTGTCTTCAAGTCAGTGCTTTCAGTCCCAAAATCATATAAGATAATTACAGATGTATACACATACACTGTGACAGAAGCTTTTCCATTTTAACTTATACTTTTAATTATAAAATGAGAAAAACATTTTAATGGCTTGACCACAGTAATTACTTAGTAATAATGTTAGATCCTGAGCTTCCCTTGCATATGAGTGAGACTTACCTGCAATGGTAGAAGCCAGTCTGTGTTTCTGTCTTCGGTAGATCCCATTTCAGTTTTGTTCAATAGCAATTTATGAAGTGCATGGGCCATGGAATACATTGCATTCCATATGGAATAGCTGGACTCAGAAATGATCATCAGATCAATTTTTTGTGATTAATCTTTAGGGAAATATTCGCTGGGCAGGGATTAAGAGATTTACATGGCAAAGAAGGAAGTGAACAAAGAAAATTGTCAATCCAGAATTTAGAGAAATAAAAATCTCCTCGGTATCTGGAGGGTGTAAGATCCTCAAGAAAGTTCTTGAAACCAGGGATAGTTCTCTTCTTTGAAAATGATACACTTCCTCTGAAAAAGTATATCAAATAATACTCATCTGCTGCAGAATCTAAATGTATTAAGTGTTGCTTTGCCATGATCCACACCTTCCCTCTGGCTAAAAATATTCTGTTATCAAGGCAGAATATCAACAAGTCATCTATATCACCATAGAATACCTGTACATTCACTTGTGTATGTTGGTTCAGGTCCACAAAATCAGCAATATTTTTTAACCCTAGCTTCCAATAAGCAGGGATTTTTTTGTGTAAAAGCCACACAGATATCTTCTGTTGCCATTTCTGCTTTCAGGTGAGAGAGTAACTCTTTTCCATTCAGATCATCAACCACAAAAAGCCCTACCCAATTCCAGCCAAAGCACAGCAATAAAGAGATCACACCATGGATTAGGCCTCTGTCTTTAGGAGACATCTGATAAAGGAATGGGAATGTAACTTTGTCACTTAGCTTGGAATTAAAAGGTCCATATGTGACCTGAAGAAACACAGGAACAAAAGTGATTCTGATGTTCTATGTATTTGGGACCATCACCTTAAGAGAGGAAATAGGTTCATTCTTCACATATGAATTGTTTAACTGAGTGATAACAATCAGAGCCACACTGTGGGTTTTGTGATCTTGATTATTCCCTACCCTTACACTCACCCAATGTTTTCTTTGTTTATACTAATGCCTTTTGATGGATGCTTTGCTTCAGTATAGGCTGGCAATAGTCAGTATTTGGAATATACCTATGTAGATATTCTTTGCTCTCTGAGGTGTATTATCCTGAATGATATCATAAAAATTCCTTGAAAATTTTTCATTTGAGGATTGTTGCAAATTTAGTAACATGTCCTGTACTTTTTATTTTCTTATGTCAGATATTGACCATTCTATGTATTATGAGATATTTATATGCAAGATTTGGCACTTAGGTGTTGTAAAATTTGACTTGTGAGCAAATACAGCCTCAGTATTCACAGAACATCTTGCCAGCATTTAGAGATAGAATCACGAGTATTATTAAGTTATCTGCTTTGAAATTATCAGAATATACTGCTCATGTCCTGCTCATGCTTTTCACCACACTCTTTCCCCTACTAATCATTGCCATACTAAGGTAATTCATTCAATGATTTTGAAATCTGTCTAAAGTAAACAATTGTTTGTTTTCTTTTGGTCAGGTTTCCTAAGTGACTGTGAACAAAAATACTTTCCTAACTTACTTGTGGGACTTTGTAGAGCTCCAAAAGTGTTCCAATAGCAGCAGCAAATTCTGGCCAGGTTCCTGAAATGATTCCTAGAGCTTTGTGTTTTGTTTTGCATTTGTAATTAGGGATATGATCACTCCTCCCAGACAAGAACATCAGAGGGCCCTCCAGGGTTCTTTTGTTAGAATTAAAGGAATTGTAGACATGGAAACCCATGGTTATATTAGGAAGCAATTGTTTGTCCTTATTGATCTCCTCCATGGCAAAGTATACAGTCAGCAAAATTTGATAGTTTTTCCATTTCATTCTAAACACCTAGGGATAGAGCGATGAGTATAGTAAGTCAATTTTTTTTCCAGAAATTCTTTATCAAATTCAGAAACTTAGAGGTCTTAGGCCATGACTTTTCCTGTAACATTTGAAGCTTTTGTGAATGAGCCCAGACAACTTAGGAACATCATAGAATGGCTCCTAAAACCTAAGAAATTAAACTGCATCTAGTAATAGTTTTTTTTTTTTTCTGTGCATTGTCACTTGTCTATGTCGTATGACTGCTGAATATATAGGTGCTGATGATCTTTCTGTTTGTGGAGGCATTGGGGTATGGAAGAGTTACTAAGGTGTTCACTAGGAATATGATTAACCACTTCATGTCCTTTTATTTTGAAATGATTTAATTTTATACTCACTTAAAAATTTTAACAAGTTTGTATGCACTCTTACTGTTAAAGTATCTCTTTGGTGGATAGGCAGATGCCCAGGCATTTAAGCACACAGACCCCTTTGAGTAAAAGCTAGTATCAGTTCTCAGTGCCCACTGGGAAGCCTTGGATCCATGTGTAGCTCTAGGTCATAAGATCCTTTCTGGCATCTTTGGGCACCAGCATACCTGGGCATTCACACATATACAAGAAGGTAAGCACTCAAGACATGAAATAAAAATAAATAAACCTGTGTAAAATAGTGTTCTAGGGCCCTGAGAAATGACTGATATGTTATGACTACTTGCTGCTCTTGTGGAGGACCCTGATTCAAGTCCCAGTAGCCAGTTTTAGGTTCCAAAAATATGTACCACCACTTCTAGGGTATCCACATCCTTCACTGGCCTTTGAAGTAACCATGCACACACAGACATGTAGGCAAAACACATGTAAATCTAATGTAAAAATTAATTTTCTTTACAAAATGTAAATAGTAATAACTAAAGAAAAGGTGTTTCATGAAGCTTGCAAATTAAATAAAGAATTAGAGTTTCCTAGGTAAGGCAGTGAAAGAAAAAAGGAAGTTATACTAGCATATAAAAGAGAGGAAAACCCCAAGCATTTTAAGACAGTACAAAAGTGCTCTCAAGGGGAGGTGGTGTAACTTTGTTGCAGGTTGGTTGGCTGAACGTCCTTGGGAGGAGGTGTAACTTTGTTGCACATAGGTGGGCTGAACTTTCTCACTCATGGCCTTCAGTGTTTAGGGAAGGGACTTCAGAAGCTTCTTTCAAAACCTGTGGTAGATAAGAGTCTGGGTAACCCTTACAGAGGGAGCTTAACAGAAATCATGAGTTTATAGGCCACTAGGTTCTACTGAAGGAACGATTCTGCTTTCAGCCCTACCATCACTGGGAAGAAACACCATTTGGTTGTATTGCATTAATCTGAGATATATGGCCGGATGCTATGTTAAGAGAGAATCTATTGGTCAACACCAGGCAATGAGGAACAACTGAGAGAAAGAAAATTAGTCTTTCCCAGGGATTATCCCAAAGTAATATTGAACTGTATGATTGTATACATGTATCAATGAGAACTCCTGGAAACAGCTGTGTCTGCAAAGACTGGCTATAAAAACTTTAATGATATGGAGAGATTGGAATGTAGTAACTCTGGGGCCTCATTACCATAGTCCAGACTACCTGACACATCCTGAGTCGCCGTTTCTTGGACACCTCTAATGTCTTACAGACAGTGAACAAAATCATTTTGGAATTCAGTAACCCAGAACACCACTGGCTTCTGCCTCTCTAAAAGACAAGAATTACATCATACAGCATCTTAGGCCTGTATGATAAATTTCTCCATCTTGCTGTCTACCTCCTCTCTGATGTTTCCAGTGATATATTGGACTTATAGCTGTCTTTATTCACTTACTATGAAAAATGCATGAATCTACTTCCATATTGAAACATGGGATTTGGGATGACTTTAATTGTGTTCCCAGACTCTCAAATTTATTCAACAATAAATTCGTTCTCCATTTTTTCCATTTGAGCTGAGTGCTGATGTTTTTCCAATCACATAAAAGTAATTCTAAAGAGTAAACAATTGATTCAGTTGGTTATATCCATATACTCATTCATGTATATATGTGTGACAGGAACTCCACATGAAGATTATCAGGGCCAATGCAACAGGGCCCAGAGGGTTCTACAGTGTCTGAAGCACCACCAAGGACAATGCATAGTTTGAACTTAGGTCCTCTACATATAAGTAGTTGAAGGGATGATTAGGCTTCATGTGGGTCCAGTAGTTAGGGAAGAGGAAGATAACTCCGACATGCAATATGTTTTCTGATTGTTGATCACTTTCCCCTGATTGTGCTACCCTAACAGACCACAGGGGATGGAGACAACTCACTTATCCTAAGACTACAGGAGCTGCAGTGTGTATTTATGGGAAAAGATAGGGGAGGGGGATGTGGGAGAGAGGGTGGAATTGGGAGTAAAGAAGGGTGCAACATATTACTAAGATGTGAATTGATTTAATTAGTAAAAATATTCAAGTGAAAAGGTATGGTAATAAATGAGATGCTCCTCCTCAAATCCCAGAGAGCTCTGTCAAATATGGAATTAATTTAATGAAAAAGGCTTTCTCTGACAGACATCTGGAGTCATTAGCTATGCCTATCCACAAATAAAATGGACAGAAATGGCCTTTTCTTTGATCATATTTTAACTGCGGTAATGCTGAAAATTGAACAATGAATTGCCACATGTTTCTCCCACCAGTTTGTCCCTGCCCAACATATGGAAATTGTAGATTTAAATGCCATACTCTGCCTGACTAGGGTAGGTGAATTTTCCCAAGTGCCTCCTTCATAAAAAAATCTTTCAGGCCTCATGAGTCTGGTGTTTGGAGGCCGATGATGCCCTGTGTGGCAGTTGAAGCCTTAATGTTGTTTGGTGTGGCATCAAAAGACTGCCAAACTCTGATGGCTATGAAGTCTTTGAGATTGCCATGGAGGATCTCCGACTGGGTGCCAGGGATCTGTTAAGTCTCTGTCATTTTGACAGATATAAAAGAAATTTGGATTATACTGCCTGCTCAAATTTCTCTCAGATCTCTCGACATGTTGACAGTATGGCTAGTCTTGTCATAGTTACAAAATCAAACTTTTTAATGTCCTTTCATTCCTGCTGAAGATATACCTCAATGCTTCTCATTGTGCTGAAATCTTATCTGCCATTACACATTCAGAGAGAGGAAAGGCTGTTCATTTTGTAGCCCAGAACCATCCTTTTTGGTACCCCAGCTTTAGCTCTAAAGCATGAGTCTAACCCAGCTGTTTACATACACTTGCTTTTCCTAAAGTGAGGATTTCAGAATAGATTACAGATTGTGGACATGTTAATATATTTAAAATTTTATTTCTTTGTGTAAACTACTTCAAGGAATTAAGACTAGATCCACCTATCACAGGACAAACAGAATCTAGATTAAGACTTCTGTCAATTAACAATTCAGTCTTTTCTGTCTCTTGTCTATCTCTGAGGATTGGCTCTTTCCTTCCTCCTGTGTTGGAATTCCTTCTCTCTCCAGCGGCAGTGAGCTACTGAACTATGGTTTCTCCATCTTGTGAAAGCATTCCTAAGAGTCCCTTACTTCCAAAATAAATTAGGAATTCTAGTGTGTCTGTTTTTCTATTTAAGTACTCCATAACAATACAAGTACCAGGACCACAGGCTTGTATGTTTGTTTCCTGCTCAGAGAGGAAATATGTATTGAGGTTTCAATAAGGTACTTTTCATCAAAGGACCACACTAATCCCAAAATTGATGTTCAGATGAACATGTGTACCATTTATAGTATCAACTAAACAATAGAAATATGAAAAAGCCTAATGACTCCTCTACAGTATCATAAATAGCCAACAACCTAACTCACAGTTTATCAGAGAGATAAAGTGGCAGATGAATACTTCAGAAAGTAAAGAGATGAACAACAGAAAAGAAGACAGAATCAAGCAATGAATTCAACTGGGCATTGAGACAAGAATCAACAGTTTCCAGGAGAACTTCGATGAGGGATAGAATAAACAGCAAAACACAGACAATGCTCAGTACCATGTAAAATAAATCCTAAGATAAAACTGATATTCTGAAGGAGGAGAAAGACAGAAAGGTTGGAAATGAAAATCATAGAGCTTCCAATCAAATCACAGAACACTGGGTTTCCAGCAGATCTAAGTAGAAGACAGAATATGGGCATGAAACACACGAATTTCAGAACACTATATTACAATGTCAATGATAAATAAGTAATGATTATGACCACAGCGTCTAAACTCTGAGATACTTTAAAGATACTAAAGCCAGAATATGAGAAACATGAGATCCTAAGAGTTGTACTGACGACATAGGGATATTCAAGTTCAATTTAGCAGAACTCTCCAAATCTCTGGAAAGAAACAGATATTCAAACATAAGATCTTTAGATGGCTAAATAGACCTGAGAAGAATGGAAACTTATCAGGACATATTAGAGTCAGTGTGTTATTAATATATAAGCCTGACCATGGAATCACACCATGGATCAGACACAAAAGTTAGGTTTTTCCTATCCCTGATTTATTTCTGGCTGGAAGCATAACACAGAGAAGTGTAAATGTTTGCAATGCACAATGAAGCAGAAAGAAAAATGTGAAACTGTTTTTCACATTGTCCTCTATCTAGTTCATTATTCTCAATGGAATTACATGTGTTTAGCAGGTCATGTACTGTCTTTTAACCAGAACAACCATAGCACATTCAAGCAAGTACTCACAGATCGGCATTCCATAGTTGACTTGGTTTTCTGTCAAAAACATTCCGGACTTTATAATGTAGGTCAAGTGGGATGGAAATGGGAATAAATGTAGCAAGGTTAACGTCTGCCTCCATGTAGTTGTTGGGCCCCCAGTAATAACCACAACTGAGCAGAGGCATCCTCATTGATGTAAACAAAGGTTTCAGGAGGAGGCTGAGACAAAGCAAAGGAAGGGACATGTCAGACTCTTCACTATGCAGAGACAGTCCCCTGCATTGAGGCTGATCCAAGGAGATTCTTGGCTTAGGTCCTGTAACAGGCTCAGACCTCAGCAGTGTTAGAGAAGACTTTGTATGCTACAGCTGCTTCCTACTGTTGCTTCAGGCTCTTAGTCTGTGCATACCCAAAGTTTTACATGACAGGTCAGTACAAACACTGTAGCAAAGTCCAGACAACTGAGGGTCATAGTACTGAGATATTTCTGTCACTGTAGCCAGACTTGCTCTGAATTTGCTGTCTTTTTGTTGTTCTATTTCCCTGTCATCCATGTACTCTTGGAATCCCATAGCCCTGGGGCTCTACACCTGGTTCCTCCAGGTGAAAAACATGTTTGGTTCTTTCTTTCTTCTACAACCTGTATGATTTCATCATGGTCCACAGTGACTTTGGAGAACACCAGGGTCTGAGACAAAATTGTAGGTCATAAAAAAAACAAAAACAGCTTGTTTGTTTTGGATTGCTGTTGTGAAGGGTACTTTGAACATTTGATTTCCTTTAGTAAGGGGAGCAGGGGCAGTCACTCTTTGATCACTTTGCTACCTCTTTGATCACTTCTTTCAGTCAAAGTGGCTAAACTAAGCAACAGGGAAAGTAGATCCCGACAATTTTGATGAGACTTGATAGGTTACAGTAAGATAGTAGAGGAGGAGGACATCCTTTATCAGTGGACTAGAATAGGGACATTGTTGTGGGGGCTGGAGAGGGAGAGAATTCATTCATATTTTGACATGGGGTTTTGACCAAGAAAGTAAATACTAGTGACTCAGCCTTATGCAGGACACCTGGGTTCAGGGTTCTCAACTCAGCTTTTGTATTCAGATTTCCTCCTGGAAGTCTGGCACCAAATTCAGAATTATACAGGACCAAAAGAGGGGGCAAGCTGCTCATAAGCAATTTAAATCAAGACAGACAACAAATTTATAAGTTGTATGCTTAGCTTAGATTATCAGCCACTTTCCTCTTTACATTCTTTCCTGATTAAAAGACAAACATTAATCACTTTAAGAATCAGGATAGGAGTAAGTTTTGAAGCCTGTGATTATGAACTCAGTTTTGAACCTGGCAACAGAAATCTTGATGTGGCTGGGCTCAGTCAACTATCTCATAACAACAACCAAAACGAAAAGTACTTCATCTCTATACTTTTCTAGTTTACTGTAATACTGTTTATCATAATTACTACTGATATAATTTCATGGTATTTTTACTATATACATTATTATAATGAGATATATACAATATAATACAAATCAAAATTTGATATCTAACTTATGTAAACTCCATTCATGAAAACGCAGCCATGAAATTTCAAGAGCTAAAACTGCAAGGGGCTTTGAATGTAGGAAAGTGAAAAAATGATGTACTGTTAACTCTTATATATAAACAAACAAAATAATTAATTGATGCCTCCTATGTATAATCTTGCAATATTTGGTTATTGGAATTTAAAAATACATATACAGATTACACACATAAATCTATTTCTCTCTCTCTCTCTTTCTCTCTCTCTCTATATATATATCAATTCAGATATAGATAAATGTACCTATATAGTGAAATTTCTATGTAGGCACTAGCTTAATTTCTCTATATTCAGTGAGTTGTGTAAATGCTGTATTCAGCGATAGAGACTTGTAGTGAATTTATGGAGAGCAAATTATAATCTTGATAAAAGTGTGCATTGTTTAGACATTCTAATAAGACTCTTTTGTCCACCACCTCAAGTAGATATAACACATACTTCATTTGATGACAAATGACATGCTGTTGGGACTCTCTCGTATTATTTCATTTGGATCACCTTCAGATATGTATACATTTTAGGCAGCTTTTGCTGTATTAGGTTACTACAGTAATATTCAATTGACATTTCATCCTCACTGTCTCTCTTCATATTACTTTCCATAATGTCCTTTTCTCCACTTCCAACCGATTTTTCTTTATGAACCCATCTTCCATCTATCAATAACTATTTTGTTAACCTATCCTAGGGAGATCTAGTTATTTGTTCTCAAACACTAGTCCCTTATTCTGTGTGTATCCTACATGGTTTTATGTGCTGTACATTGCTTATCATTCACTTTAAAAGTAATATTAACATGTGAGAAGATACATGCCATATTTGTATTTTTGAACTTGTGTTACTATATACTCAGAATGATTTTTTTCTAGTTTGCTTGCAGATATGCATATTCTTTCGAATTTCATGATTTACTTTGTAAAATGACTGAGTACTGTTTTGTTGTATAAATGTCCACATTTTCTTTATGTATTCTTCTGTTATGGACATCTGGGTTTTATCCAATTTCTGGAAGTGTTGATTAAAGTAATCATAAACATGTTTGCATAAATGTCTCCATGGAAAGATGAAACATTCTTTGGATATATGCCCAAGAGTGGTATAGCTGGTTCTTGAGGCAGAACATTCTCCATATTGCTGAGGAAAAGCCACAAATATGTCCTTAGTGGCTATACATTTTTGTACTCCTACTAGCAATGTCTGAATATTCTTAGCCAATGTGACTCTCTTTAGACCATACCTGAAACTACTTTTGGTTTCCATTTCCCTGGTGACTATCGATCTTGCACATATCTTTAAATGTTTCTCATCCATTTGAATTATTTCTTTTAGAATTCTCTTCTCATATCTTTTTCTATTTCTTTCTTCAGAGACTGAAGTTTTTTTTTCATACAAGTCTTTCACTTGTTTGGTTAGAGTTACATCAAGGTACTTTATGTCCTTTGTGGCTATTGTGAAGGGTGTTGTTTTCCCAATTTCTTTCTCAGCCCTTTTGTCTTCTGTATACAGGAGTGCTACTAATTTTTTTGAGTTGATTTTGTATCCGGGCACTTGGCTGAATAGATTTATCAGCTGTAGGTGTTCCCTGGGAAAATTTTTGGGGTCATTCAGGTCTACTACCATATATCATCTGCAAATTGTGACATGACATGAACTCATGGGCTGGCTCTTTGATCATCTCTATGTGAGGGGGTAGCAGCCTTACCAGTCCACAGAGGAAAACAATGAAGCCAGTCCTGATGAGCCTTGATAGACTTGTGTCAGATGGAAGAGGATGAAGTCCTACGATATCATTGGACTGGGGGAGGGGCATAGGAGAAGAAAAGGGAGAGTGGGATTGGGAGGGGATGGGGAGGGTGCTACACCTGGGATACAAAGTGAATAAACTGTAATTAATAATAGTAATAACTAATTCTTTATTTAGAATTATATTGTGTATTATTCATATTGTATATTTTCTTGATATCTAATTATTCTTTTGACTTATTTATTCATTTGAATATTAGAATATATTTGGGTGTGTAGTTGGTGAACGTATTTTAGCTTTTTGTACACTTCTTCATTTTCAGAATGATGGCGGTCCTTTGTTATGAAGAAGATTTTCAGTTATCTGCTGTAATATTGAAGATGGTTTATCTTTATGCCTGGGCAAGGGCTAGGAAGATCTCCCCTACTCATTGACAACTAAGATTAATACAGCAAAACTCTCCATCATAAAAAAATGCAATCCTCATTGCAATCATTCAGTGCAATCTTCATCAAAATTCCAGACAATTCTGTTGTCAATTGTTGAAAGGACAATTGTTGCAAGGACAATTTTCAGCTTTAAATAGAAGCACAAACAAACCATGAAACCTAAAACAATCCTAAGTAAGAACTGAAAGAGGGATCACCCATCCAAAGATTAAATTGAACTAAAAACTATAGTAGTAACAGCACGGTACTGGCAGAGTAACAAACACTTTGCTTGATGATGAGATGAAAAACCCATGCAGAAATCCAAATACCTATGGACAGTTAATATTTTTAAAATAAGATATCTTGAAATAAACACTGGAAAAAAAGACAGCATCTTCATCACATTGTTGTGGTCAAACTAGAAGTGTGCACATAAAATAATTCAAAGGATCCTTATGTATCACTCTGAACAAAACTCACCAAAATAGATTAAAGAGCTCAGTAAAATCAAGAATCAGAGAATACGATGGATGAGAAATTAAGGAATAGCATTTTTCTCTAGTCATGAGAATGTCTTTTTCATGTTTTGGACTGTGTTGGTGAGGCTTATCACTTGAGTTTTTGTTAGACTTCTTCAGCCATTTTTTATTTCTAGATATATCTCAGTTTTTCATTTTATCGATTCCTTTTGTAATAAAATGTCTTCAACTATCTTCAGTGTTTTATTTCACTTTTTGTTTTCACAGACATCATTGAGGTTTTATATATATCCTGTGCTATATCCTTGATTTATCTTTGTTTTGAAATCATTGTCTTGTTCTGTGGCTATATTGAATTCCTCAGGGTCTCCTCTAGTAGGGTTGTGGTGATTTGCTGTCTTGGGTGTTAATGATTTTGATTTCACTCTGGTGTCTAGTTATCTGGGTTTGGGATAATTGTGATTCTAGTTGTTGCTATCTTCACTTGTCTATTTTAGGTTTATGATGTTTAATTTCTTCACTTCTGTTTTTCTCTCTGGATCTTAGGAAAGGATGTTGGCTCTTTATTGTCTTGTAGAGAATTCTTCTGAGCGTGTGCCTTGATAGATAGGTCATTAGGGATACTATCAAGAGAGTGTTCTGAGGTGTGGGTGATTACACTAAAAAATAATGATGCATAAAGATAGCCCTTACCTCAGAGTATAGGGCTGGAAAAGGTTTTGAAAGCAAATTGACCCAAAAAAACACAAGATGAAGTAGCCATTTTCATGTCTCAAAATAAGTTTTCAATCAAAATTAATCAAAAGAGATGGGGAAGAACACTTTATACTCACTAAAAGAAAAATCCACCACTACAACCATTCAATAATGAACATCTATGATGCAAATGTAAGGGTAGTGTCATTCATAAAAGAAATATTACTAAAGCTTAAATCACACATTGGATCTCACACATTAATAGTCAGAGACTTCAGCACAGACTTTCTCCAAAGGACAGATCAAGACAGAAAGTAAGTGGGGAAATAAATAAACTTACAGACATCTTGAATCAAATGGGCCTAACAGATATATACAGAACATTTCTCAGTGGCTCGGGAAACCTCGAAATTTGACCATAAAATCAGTTACAAAGCAAGCCTCAGAAGATATAAGAAGACTGAAATAACTCCATGAATCTTATTAGACATCCATGGATTAAATCTAGACTTCAACAAGAGAAACACCACATGATCATGGAAGAAACAAAGGAAGAAATAAAAGACATTTTAGTTTTCAATAAAAATGAAGGCAAAACATACCCAAGCTTATGAGACACAATGAAAGTAGTCCTAAGAGAAAAGCTCACAGCCTTTTGATAAATGAAGTGCCTTCATAAAGAAATTGGAGAGATCCCAAATTAGTAATTTAGCAGCATACTTGAAAGCTCTCTAAGAGAAGGAAGCAAACACACCAACATGTAGCAGTTGACAGGAAATATTCAGTCTTGAGGCTGGAATCAATACATTGGAAGCAAAGAGACTGATACAAAGAATCAATAAAACCAAAAGCTGATTCTTTGAAAATATCAACAAGATAAACAAACCCTTAGCCAAACTAACTAAAAGACAGAGGGAGAGTATCCAGGTAAACATCAGAAACAAAAAGGGGAACATAACTACAGACAATGAGGAAATAAAAAAATCATTAGGACTTAACTCAAAAGCCTGTATTTTACAAAATTAAAAAATCTAAAGTAAACAAAGGATTTTTCTGGATAGATTTCACCTACCGAAGATAAATCAAGATCAGGAAAAAGTTTAAACAGTCCAATAACCACTAAGAAAATAGAAGGAATCATCAAAAACCTCCCATCAAAAAAAAAAGCCCAGACCCAGATGGTTTTAGTGCAGAATTCTGTCAGACATTCAAAAAAGAACTAATACAGATACTCTTCATATTGTTCTACAAAATAGAAACAGAAGGAACATTGCCAGATTCATTCTATGAGGCCACAGTCATGCTGAAACCTAAACTACATAAAAACCCAACAAAGAAAGATAATTCCAGACCAATTTCATGCATGAACTTCCATGTAAAAAAACTCAATAAAATACAAACTGAATCCAAGGACACATCATATACATTATCCCAGGGATGCAGGGATGGTTCAACATACAAAATGTCTTCAATGTAATCCACCACATTAAAAAATTTAAAGAAAAAATCACTGTCATCTCATTAGATGGAGAAAATGTGCTTGATAAAATCCAACATCCCATCATGATGAAAGTCTTAGAGAGATTAAGGATACAATATCTACATTTAAACATAATAAAGACTATATACTGCAAGCTAATTGCAAGCATCAGAATAAATGTGGAAAAATTCAAAGCAATTTCATTAAAATCAGGGACAGAAGAAGAATGTCCACTCTTTCTGTACCTCTTCAATATAGTACTTTAAGTTCTAGCTAGAGCAATAAGACAATGAAGGGAGATCAAGGGCATACAAATCAGCAAGGAAGAAGTCAAAATATTGCTATTTTCGGACCAGGTGTCAGTGTATGTAAGCGACCCCAAACATTCCACAAGAGAACTCCTATAGCTGATAAACAGCTTCAGCAAAGTAGCTGGATACAAGATTAATGTTTTAAAAAAATCCATAGCCCTCCTGTACATAAGGGACATATGTGTTGAGAAAGAAATTAAGAAAACTTCACCATTCATAATATCCACAAATGTTATAATGTATCTTGGTGTGACTCTAACCAAATAAGTGAAAGACCTGCATGAAAAGAACTTCAATGGTCTGAAGAAAGAAAATGAAGATGTCAGAAAATGGAAGGATCTCCCAATTTCCTGGATCCATAGGATTAACATAGTGAAAATGGCCATCTAACCAAAGGCAATCTACAGATTCAATGCAATCACATCAAAATAAAAATGCAGTTCTTTTCAGATCTTGAAAGAACAATTCTAAACTTTATATGGAAGAATAAAAAAACCCAGAACAGCTTAAACAGTCCTAGACAACAAAAGAACTTCTGGAGTTATCTACATCCCTGACTTCAAGCTACAACATACAGCAATAGTAATAATACTGCATGGTGCTGGCATAGAGATAGACTGGTTGGTTGATCAATGGAATTGAATCAAAGATGCAGAAATAAACCCACATACCTTTGGTCAATTGATTTTTGACAAGGAAACCAGAACCGTACAATGGAAAAAACACAGCCTCTTCAACAAACCATGATGGTCTAACTATCTCTGCATGTAGAAAAAATGCAAATAGATATATATTTTTCTCCCTGAAAAAAAATCTCAAATCCAAGTGGATCAGAGACCTCAATATAACTGCAGAAATACTAAATCTGTTAGAAGAGAAACCTGGAAAGAGCCTTGAACTCATTGGCACAGGAGACAACTTTCTGAAAAGAACACCAACAGATCTATAAGGAGTAAACACTATCAATGGAACTAAATGTCAATCTACACATTAGGAAAAGAACACATCAATCCTATTTTCAACAAATATCGAAACTATACAATGGACTCAAGAAATCAAACTACAATGAAAAATGACCCAATTAAATAATTTTACAGAACTAAACAAAGAATTTTCAACAGTGAAATCTTGAATGGCTTAGAAGCACTTAAAGAAATGCTCACCTTCCATCATCATCAGAGAAATGCAAATCAAAATTACTCTGAGATTCTATCTCATACCCAGTCTGAAAGGCTAAGATCAAAAATCTCAAGTTGTAGCAGATCCTGGTGAGGATGAGGACAAAGGGGAACAAGCCTTCCTTGCTAGTGTGAGTGGAAACTTTTACAAGCACTTTGGAAATCAATCTAGCGATTTCTCAGAAATTTGGAAAGAGCTAGCTATACCACTAATGGATATATCCCCCAAAGAAGCTCTATAAGAAGGACACCTAATCAACAACATTCATAGCAGTTTTATTTGTAATAGTCAGAATCTGGAAACCACTTAGATGTCCCACAACTGAAGAATGGATAAAGAAACCGTGGCACATTTACACAAAAGCATATACTCAGCCATTAAAAACAAAGCAATCAACTTCCACTGCTTTCCCCAGCCATCTGTGAGATTATCTGAATTCTCAGTTTCTTATCAGGGAAAGAAATCTTACTCTGAGCCTGCATAGACACACCTTACCCACTCCACCCCATCCCCTCCTCCATATTGGCTACATATTACAACAATTTCACGATCAGATCGGGACCCCTGAGAAAAAGAAGTTTCTCTAGGATTACAGTAATCAGAATAGAATAGGATAGAATAGTGTCATAGTGATTATGACATTTAAGGAGACCACAGGCCGCAAATGCACACCCTCATGGTTTTATAAATGGTAAATGCACCTGAGTCAGGCCTGCACAGGTAGATGATGAGAGACATTTAAGGGTGATGGGAGGAAGACCCTCTCCTCCTCTTCAGGGATGCTCTCCAAGCTCAGACACACATAGGAACCTTCACAGAGGAATTCATCCAAACCCTTGGACGAGAGGAGTTCTGGAGGAGTTTTGAATTCCCTGCAGTCACCAGAGCGGTTAGTGCCACCTGAATTCACTATGCCAATTTCTTGAGAAAAAATTTGAAGCCACTGCCTGACCTCCACATGGGCTGAGATGCTGTGGCTCCTTCATGGGTCTTTCTCGAGTTCTGTTTAAGTCCTTCAGTTTCCTATTCTTGTATTTGAAGAATGACTGACACAAAGGAACACAGAGAACATTACAATATGACACTGGAAATCATATTTCTTTCCCATAAGCCAAGTTCAGGAAACTGCCACTGTAGTGAAAGACTGTTGACATAGAGCCTCTTTTTCCTTTCTTCAGTAAGATCTGACTGAAGCCTGGCCTGTGAGTTCAAGGCCAGCCTGGTCTACAGAGTCCTGCACAGCCTAGAAAAACAAAAACAAGCAAACAAACAAAATCCAACCATCCAAAACAAATCAAAACAGACAAACACAAACAGCTGCTATGGGAAGTTGAAATTGTATGTATTTTACTATATAAAATTTAGGAAATAAACCCAGCTTCTATCTTGTCATGGCCTTAACTCAACCTTCACATCCACACTCACTTTTCTCTCTGTTCCCCAGTGCCTCCTACTGAGGAAAATAACTGCTGAGGTCCTAGTGAGTACTATTTCTCTTCTATTTCTTCTGCAACAATTTCACAGTTGAATCATATAAGGACAGGCTGGAAAGGGCAGCAACTGAACCTCTTTTTAGATAGGATTCACTACAGAGCAGTTGCATCAGAGGCAAGAGAAACGATTCGGCCATGAGACAAGCAGCCTTGGATTCATCCCTGGCTTGGGTTTCAATTCTGATCTGATGCGGCATCAAAGGGTTCCATTATTTCTCTTCCCTTGTTTTCTCTCCCTGCCACCCACACCCCAATGAATCATGTCCCTGCCCTTCGATGATGAGCTCACTAGAATGAGGTCATGGACCAACAACCTACTCCTCTCTGTAGTCTTCCCACCAGCAACGAGAAACCATAACCATGAATTACATTATCCAGTGGTTCTTTGGAATGTATAAAGCAGAGCCTTGTGATTTTGCCAACTTTTCAAGATGTGCATACACGAGTGTAAGGCTGTGTCAACTCTATATGCACTCTCATCTGACGATTAAAGGTTTGTTTTTTAGTAACATAAGTCTGGTGTCCTGCACTACTAGGGTACTGTGTGAACAAACAATCCATAAATATATTAAATATATGTATATAAAAACCAATCAATAAATATATAATATATAATTATATATAAATATATATGGTATACATAATATATATAAATATATCTCTATAACTATATTAATATATTTATATAAAATAACAATCCATAAATATATAAAAATATATAATATATATACAATTACATATAAATATATGTTATACAGTATATAATATATCACATATCTATATTAATATATAATATATTAAAAATAAATTTTGTAAACCCAATTAAGAAAAAATCACTATGCTTCTTCTCACTGAATGCTTTATAATATTAACACATCATGACTTCTGAATCATGGGAGGGTAGCAATTCTTTCCTATTTTCTTATAAGTGCTTGTTATGTTTTGTTTTTGTTTTTTTACAATTCTTCTTTATTTGGGGGTGTTTAAGCCTCAGCCTCCCCATTGTGGGGAATAGGTAAAACAGACCGCTTTACTTTTCTGGGCTGTTGTTGATCAAGGGTCCTTTGAGAGTCTCCATATCAGTCCCCAACAACTGCAGATACAGCCACCTTCTCTCTACTCCAGGATGTGCTCAGAGGCCCTCTCAGTGCACGAGGCAGGCCTGTTATCAGCTGTCAAAAAGCCATGTCCTGGGAGACCATTAATAGGTGTGGATGAACTATGTGCAAACTGAAATCCCACACTCGGGATTAAGATGGAAACAAATTCACACAACATTCCCAGCACTTCCATTCTGTCTCCTCACTGTGGCCTCCAACTGTCGGGAACCCATTTGACTCCAATCAGGCTTGTTACCCTGAATAAAAGGAGGAGGCAGCCACCCAGGTTCTAGTTATGCAAAAGCCAAAATAGACAGAGACACTGGACACATATAGAAGTAGGACCAACTTCCAGGGGCAACTCAACCAAAACCACCATTATCCCACAAGGACTTAAATCAATGTGTCTTTTAAGGACTGGGGAGACATCTCAGATATGTCTATGTGCTGCCGAACTTGCTCTTGTGTATTTTTACTGGCTGAATGCATTGTTAAATAGGCCACTAGGAAACATTTTTGTTTCCATTCAAGCGAGTCCTTGCACAACCAAGAGTTCACCTAGTGACTTAATATCCTTCCTGCAAAAATCAAACTGGTATGCAGGGCCCATATCCTTCCCATATAGTCAGTTCCTGCACCTTCCTCAAACATGTCCATTTCCAACGGAAACCGTCTCATTAAGGGCCTCCTCCACAGCCAGAATTTGCACTGTTTCCTTTTGGAGACATTGAGGTGAGAACTTTTTTTCAGATTACAGGCCTCGACTTCCCCTCCAAAGTTCAATATAATCTTGTTCAGTTTAAGTGAGGACTGTGTTTTCAGAACAGCCCCTGGTAAGAACTTCTGGAAGGTTTGTACTTTGGGAGCCAAGGTGACCCTGACCTGGCTGTGGATAGGCCTGTCTTTTAAGTGGTTCACCAGCATACTGGCTCCCTTCAAATTCTTTGGATCTGCACCAAACAGAGCATATGTTTTAAGCTTTAAACCTTAAAGAGAAACCCATGATTTGTTTTTTTTTAATATTTATTTATTTATACATGAGCACTCTGTCTGAATATATGCCTGTATGAAACAAGAGAGCACCAGATCCCATTGTAGACAGTTGTGGGTCATCATGTGGGCTGCTGGGAATTGAACTCCAGACAATCTGGAAGGGCAGCCAATGCTCTTCACCACTGAGCCATCTCTCCAGCACCCACCCATGAGTTTTTAAATCAGATAAGGCCATTCAGCTCTTCAGCCCTTAAGTTCTGGTTTCTCATGATTCCCCATCAAAGCACCCTCACCAAATAAAGAAAAGTGTCCGGCTTTTTTTGTGCATAATTTTTATCTGCAGGGAAAACCTCCCCAAGACCTGCACATGCACACACACACACACACACACACACAACCTCTCTCATTGGTCCTTGCGGGCACACGGTTTTTCACAGGTACCAGGTGAAACTTAGGTGCAGTTATCTGAGCCCAGCATGAAGCCACAAAACAAAAATATTGTTTCTTGAAATTTCTCTGATAGGGGAGGTCCTCCTCCCCTTTCATCTGACCCTAGCCTATCAGGTCTCATCAGGACTGGCTGCATTGTATTCCTCTGTGGCCTGGTCAGGCTGCTCCCCCCCCCCCGTAGGAGGAGGTGATTAAAGAGCCAACTACTGATTTCATGTCAGAAACAGTCCCTGTTCCCCTTACTAGAGTTCCCACATGGATACTGAGCTGCCATGGGCTACATCTGAGCAGGAGTTCTAGGTTATCTCCATGCATGGTCCTTGGTTGGAGAATAAGTCTCAGAAAAGATGGAGTGGGGCATGGATGGAAATGAGGGAGCAAGGGTGAGATCGGGAGAGATTGAAGGAGGGGCCTATAGATGGGATAGAGAGTGAATAAACTTGGAATATTCTAAAAAATAAAATGTTAAAAATCATTTATATTCAGAAATGAAATGTATAAGGAACTCAGTCTCAACCCAAATTTTGTTAGCAGCTTTTACACTTTTTGCGAAGAGGGCATTTTGCATTTATTACAAAACACAATCCATATTGTTCTCTGAGAAGACTATATGACTCCTGTGGGAGTCATTTATAAATCCTAATAAACTCCTCTGTAGTACTTGTAAA
This sequence comes from Meriones unguiculatus, assembly GCF_030254825.1. Classification (NCBI taxonomy): domain Eukaryota; kingdom Metazoa; phylum Chordata; class Mammalia; order Rodentia; family Muridae; genus Meriones; species Meriones unguiculatus. The sequence goes on from NW_026843662.1 coordinate 99,850, forward strand.
TCACTGTAAACTCGACATTTCACCAAAGATGAATATGATGTAGCATAACTTAAGAATCCTGCAATCATTTTTGTCAGCATTGTTTGATTCTACTAAGTATGTTCTCTAGACATATTAATCATATTAATCATCTCACAAGAAGGGGCTTCTTGGTGTATGTGATTCCTACCTTTTATATATTATATTATATTATATTATATTATATTATATTATATTATATTATATTATATATTATATATGTATATTACTGCTAAAGCATTTAAACACTATGGTAATTTAATAAAGAATTCACCTTAATTTGTATTTTGTTCTTTAATTATAAAATGTATAAATAATTAAAAAAATGCTCTTTACTTGTTAATATTCAAGGGCACCTTCCATTTGTGGAACAGATGGGTAACTCCACTGCAGTTGAGGAATGAGCTAAGGAAGCCTGATCCACCAGGAGGAAGAAAGAGAACTGCTTACTGAGTGCTGTGGGGCCTCCGGCATGCCCTGAGATCTTGAATTTGGGAGCCTAGGGTCCCCTCCCACAGAGGAGAGCAGCAAGTGGCTGAGCGGCAAGTGTGGGAGGGCTGGGTGGTCCCGAGGCTGGGAGGACAGGCGTTAGTGCTGCTGAAATGTAAATCTCCTTAGACCTGAAGAAGGCACGGTCCTGGCCTGGAAGCCAGGGTCAGGGAATAACGGGCTGAGTCCCTTCCACACACTCTAACCCTAAGGGAGACACCCTAACCCTAAGGGAGCCCTCCTGTCACACAAAAATCTCTGGCCAATCAGAGCCTCTGACCAGACCTGCCAGTCAAGAGAGGGGGCGTGTTCTTCCGTGTGCCTTTGTATGGGTTCAGCTCCTGCTGCTGAGCAGGTTCTCAGGGTTCCAGGTGAAGAGCTCTGATCGCTGCCGCCGCTGCTTGGGTGCTGTAAGGGAACTGAGGCAAGCTACGAAGTTGCAGCATGGTGAGTGCAGGGAGAAGAAGGCGGCTGAGCGGCGGGAGCTGGTGTGCGGGGTCTCTTCCAGGACTGGCTAGTCAGCGGCGGCCCCTGGGGAGGAACCTTGTGGTCCTGAGCTCTCGCTGGAACCAGTGGTGGCATCTGAGTCACTTCACTGAGGGGATCGCATCCGCGCAGAGCGTTTGCAGCAGGGGTTCTTGTGCAGAATCATCCTCGTGGCTGGACACCAAACTCGGAATACTTGAGTTTGTCAAGTACTTCAGTGTTCCAGTTTCTCTAGTGTCTTCTACAAGTTCTGCTCTTAGCATTTAACCTTTGGGTGTGAGATCCATTCAGAGGTAGTTTTGTGGGGGTTGGAAATGGCATCTCGTGTGTTGGGTAGCACTCCAATATTAAGCTGTGATGAGGAAGAGTAGAATTGATGATGTAAAGGATTGGGAAGTATAGGCGACACTAAATAGAATTTAGCCAGGGGAGAGGACTGCCTCTCAGTCACCCCACAGGTATGCTAACCAGGCCTGTTAGAGATTAGCATGCTAGCATACACATGCTGACCGGGCTTGTCCAGAAATTTGGCTCTAACCCTAGCAAAAAAGAGAGATAAATGTGATTTACAACCAGCTACCGGGCCGATCCTCATATCAAAGAACAGGCCTCTACGGAGTGGCTCAAGGCGGTCTCAGGGTCACTACCAACATTATAGCCTGTGATGACATAAAGGTGTTAAAGTAACATTTATTCCCCTGATGTAGTTTTCCTCCAGGAACTTAGTGCCTTCATCTGCGAACCTAGGCCTGGTCCTGCAAGCTTCTAGCCTCCATACAATCAAATCTAGGCTTAGAATGTTTTCATCCTCTGAGACTTGGTGCTGAATAAACTCACCCTTTCTATTTCTTTTAGAACTCTTGCTAGGCTGTTCAACTCAGCTGTTCTGGCTCAGACTCCCCTCCAGTCTGGCTTCTCTTAGTTTCTGACTGAATTGCTCTGTTTGACCTCATACTAACTTTGGCAATATGTTATAATCCTCTAGATGGTTCTCATTCTCTGGCTCTGTCTGTCTACACCTGTGCCTAGTTTCTCTCTTCAACTTGTGTCTGTAAAAGTCTCCCAGTAAAACTTTTTTTCTGAATTCTGCAAACTCAACTTGACTGCATTGCCTCTCAACTCACTGACTCACTCAGCTGAACAGCCTGAGCAGAAATGGCTAGAACTCAAACATCTGCATGCCTCAGTTTCCTGAGGGTTAGGATTAAAGGTTTATACCATCACACCCAGACCTAAGCTTTTCTTTCCTGAAGCTTGCGCTATACCTGGCTTGCCTAGTCCACAAGGATCAGCTTATCTCTCTCTGCTGTGATTAAAGTTGTGTTTGTATTCCAACCAGACTGTATAGACCTAGAAAGTCTTTGGATTTGATCTCTTGCTAGAACAGTCATGTTCTGAATTAAAATTCATTTACCTAAAGGTCCAGATTTGTTTTTGGGAAAAGAATAGTTTTTTCCACAGGGGCAAGTCTATACTGGTTGACAACACTTTGAAAAGGAAAACAACAACAACAGAACAAACAAACAAACAAACAAACAAACAAAAAATGTCTTTGTGTTCATGGCTGACATGATCAATGAAGGCATTCCATGAGGCCTTCATGTAAGAGGAATGGCATAGTTCTTTCTCAAACCCATTAACATTCTTGGCATAGCCAGTAACAGACAGGGGCCTAGGCCTTGGGAGCTTTCACTAAGTTATCCATGTATTTAGAATAAAATGGAGTTCCTTCTCAAAAGCGAGGAACATGTTTGGGAGAGCCTGTAATGGTCTGAGTCCCAGGCCTTTGGGGGGGCATTGCTTCAGATCATAAGATACTAGCTCTTTCCACCACTTGGGGCTGTGGTTGTCACTTCCAAGGCCACTGTAGGCTTAGTTAATAATGTTCTTGAGAGACCCTGTGTTCCTCTTAATGCAGCTTTGTTTCATTAGACTCCTCATGAGTTTGTTCCTACATATGATATTTTCTGCTGACATTATAGAAGTTAACCATTTCCTTCCATTTCCCCTGTGTTGATATATTTTTTAATGTATACACCTTACCCTTGTTCATTCAAATACTGATTTCTTCTGCACCCCACCCCCAACTCTCTGGTTTCAATCCGGATATTGCATTGTGATACTCATTTTAGGCATCCTGTCTCAACTCTTGTGTAAACAGGACAATATAAAGCAACTAGACACAGTGTTGAGCAGGGAGGAGGCAGAGGACAGGAAAGAGGGGAGGAGCCAGAAAGCAGGAATGAGTGGGAGGAGAAGGGGTGAGAGGAGAGTGAGGAGAGCATAGCTGGAGGAGAGATCTTGGAGGACATGGAACATGAACCAGACCTAAGATTTCACAAAAAGCAAGTTTAATGTGGGAAATCTAAATATTAGGAAACTGAGGGCTTGGAGGTTTAGGAGGGAGTAAATATTGCCCAGCATTGTGTTCTAGGTTAACTAAAAGCTAAGTCTCTGTGTGGTGATTTGGTTATACAGCTGTTTAAGATTAAATGCAAGCATTACCGGTAGATAAACCAATAGTAAATATTAATCGTCTCCTACAAAACCCTTGAAAGTAGTATACCAGATGTTATTCTTGAGAAGCTAACATGGCCATGGACCTCTCAGAGGCTGAACCACCAACTAAATAGTATTCATGGGCTGGACATAGAACCCCTCCATATATGTAGCAGATGTGTATCTTGGTCATCATGTAGCTCTCCTAACAATGGGAGTCCTGGCTGTTTCTGACTCTGTACCTGGGTTTGGATCACTTTCCTCCACCTGGACTGCCTTGCCTAGCTTCAGTGGGAAAGGGTAAAATTGGTTCCATTTAGACTTGATGCATCAGGGTATGTTGGTACTTAAGTGGGAAAGGAGATCTGCTCCTATGAGGATAGAGGTAGGGAGGAGTGGGGTGTGGGGATGAGACAGGGAGGAAAGGAGGGTGGATTTTTCCATATGGCTGTTAAGTGATTAAATAAATGAACTAAAGGATAAAAATGCTTACTCAGCTTAACACATAGCTTGTATAAGACATCCCCACCCCAGCTTTTATTTTTTCCAATGTTGCCTTTTTCTCTTCTGGCACACTCACTTCAGGACCCTGTCACTGAAGAATGGCCTGCTGTTTGAGGGCACTAGTCTACTTCTGGCAATATTTTTGCTGTGTAAATCTTTCTAAGTGGCTAGACTTACAAGTCTCCAGTCCCCATTTAAATTGTTATAAACATAACCTGGGGACTGAACCTAAAAGTGACTTAAAGGTTACAAGATATGTGTAATGCAAAATTTTGTCCACAGCTGGCTCCTTTTGAGCATTGGCCAGAGCTGAATGTATGCTGTCATTAATTGCATGCTGTCTTAATCTTTTAATTGTGTTTGCAGTGATTTCTCCTTGGGAGGAGATATTAATTCTAGACCAGCTGCATCTTCAGCCTGGTAGATAAATGTTTCCAAGACAAGCTATTCAGACTGAGGTCACCTTCATCCCAGTCTGTTTCTTCCTAGGGCAATGACCTTGATTTCCTCTTGATTAAACTTTCTAAATTCTTTAGTTAAAGGGCTGTACCAAAAAAGAACTTTATAATTTGAATTAGTGATATACTGTCCATTGTAGTTACAGTGAAAGGATTTCCATGTGGAACATGGTTTCTGCCTTCTGTTCAGAACAGGAAGAACATTTTTTTATGTACAATTGCTGGGTGAAACAGGATAGGCAATAGCTAGATCAAGGACTAAAATTTAAGGCAGTCAGCTGCAGCGGTCACCCTATGAAGAAGGACATGATCCCCACAGGGTTAGTGAGATTTTTCAATTTCTAGCACATATTAACTTTTGCATGTGAGTGAAAATAGACCAGATTGGTGGGTGTTCAATTTAGGTACCTTAGATGGAGCCAGTGAATATTGACTTTCCAAGTAAGGTCTATCCTATGCATTTATGTGCAGTCTTCTTGGACAGGGCTATGTCTGCTCAGAAATTTGAGACTAGTGCTAGTGGCAGTAATCTCAGCAGCTAACACTGCAGGTAGAATCAAGTCCAAACTGTATCCAATTAATGCCAATAGCTCTACCAGAAAAGGGCCTGCTTTTATTAAAAGTCAGTATACCTATGCATTTTTCAATTATATTTATCTTTCTAAAAAAGTCAGTTGTTGGTATTACTTACTAAGTTTTATTTTCTTTATGTATCACTGCTCTAATCTCTTATTTGTTTCTCTTTTCCAACATTTCCCAGTTATTAAGAATTTCATTCCTGGGACGGGAGACATGTCTCAGTGGTTAAGAGCACTGTCTCTTTTTCTAAAGGACCCAGATTCAGTTCTCAGCACCCACATAGCAGCTCACAACTGTATGTAATGCTAATTCCAAGGGATCTGATACCTTCACAGTACTGCACAAAAAATAATATTACATGATTTTTTAAAGAATTTCATTCCCATTTAAAAAGGGATTTCTCATTAGTTTCTGTTTAGAGCACTGTCTCCCAAAATGCATCCTTTCTTCACGCTGTGTAGTTAAGAGTTACTTTGAACACGTAATCCTGCGTCTGTGGCCCAGTGCCTTACAACTCATTTCAGGCTGGACCTTAACCTGGTCAGTGAAATGGAAAAGAGACCAGTGAATGAGGTTCCTCAAACATCCCTGGCCTTTATAGGGTGGGCAATTACAAATAAAGAGGGACCTGTGTATGAAATGAGTTCACTGACCAACTATGAAGCTGGTGTCATCATAGCACAAAAAGGGATGGAGAAGAAGGATGGTGAGAGCTTTCCTGCTTGGACAGGAAGTGTCAGTTATTCAATTTTAGATGGTTAGGAAAAGTCCAAACTAGTAATACTTGGATTTCACATACCAAGGCAATTACGATTCTGGAAGAGGAACTAAACTTATTTCTAGAAACCAAACTTCTGTAGTTACATTGATTCAACAAACACAGAAGATCTGGACAAAATGGTGTGGCTGAGCCTAACAGGAATGTTATTACTCTAAAAATAATGGTGCATCCCAAGATAAAAGGAGTGAATAATACTTGGTGTGCCCTGCTAGGCATGTCTAGTCCTAGAAAACTATTGGAGCATGAACCCTGTTTCAACTTTTACAACAGTTTTTGAGATTATAATTAAATCATTTCAGCCTCCTCATTCTTCCTTACTGTTAAGTCTCAAATGCTGGGACAAATGGCTGAGATACCTATTTAACAACTCAAAGCAGGCCCAGTTGCTGGTTCTCCCAGCATAACTCTGTTTCTAACTGCCATAGGTTAATGGTTAGCATTTCAGCCTTCTAGCCTAGGGTCTGAGTTCCCCTTCCCCTGGATGGTCTTACTAATGTAATCCAACCATTTTGGTTACCTGGTCTTTTTCATCTATTATTTAATATCCTAGCCTCTTGGTCTGGCTTTGCCCTCTCCTCTCCTCCCATTCCTTGTAAGGCTCGCAGTCATGTCCCCTCTGAACTCTCCCAGACATCCCTGCCTCTTGCTATTCTGTCTCTTTTATGTATAATAAACTTTCTACTGTAACATACCTAGAATCATCCATGTCCTTACCTTTTTTTCTTTTTTTCATTCATTTCTCATTTACCACTCCTTACTTTTAAATTCATGGTCACTTTTTGCTGTAATTGTTGTTACTGTTTGACTTTGACTTGTTTGGCTTTGGGATTTCTCAGCTATGAGGTAGGGATAGCTGCACTGAACATTGATTGTGTGTTGGAATATGCACACAAAGGACCCTGTGTCTTGGAAGAGGAACTGTCTCCTTGTGTCTTGGAGACTGGAATGTTGCACTAAAATACAGATTTCTTATAGTAGGGCTCTGTCTGACCCTAAGGTGGAAGGGCCCAACTGGGAAGGCCTCAGCTGTCTGAGCCTTTTGATTGGATTCCCCAGTAGAGGAGCTGCTACTGTCCTGAAGCCCAGCCAGGTGGCTGAAGGAAACAAGGGACTCTGGGCAGACCTACCAATCAGCAGCACCACTGGAAGGTAGCTCATATTTTCTTTTCAGGATTCTTCTCTGATGCAGCTGAAGAGAACTGTGAGGGGAACCACAAACCATGCAATGGTGAGTCTGTGGGCCACTGTCCCAAAAACCAGGAGGAACAGGTCTGCTAAGCTCTCTGAGTCTGATATGGTGATGCTGAGACTGTGAGTCTACTGTAGTTCTGTTGATCTATGTGGTGACTTGGGGAGTGGTCCTTTGTCACTGATTCTCCCTTGAGTATGGATTTCTTGGGGGCCTTGGGTGGGGATCTGGGAGAATTCCTCTGCAGCCCTGGCAGTTTAAAATGATGCTTAAAATATCACTGTCCAGTGTGCACACACATACATTGCTTTTGGTGTGTACTGGGAAGACAGACTGGAAAACTAATAGTCTGCTCTCTAGAAGTTCTGAACCTTGCATTCCACATTCAGGTTTGTGTGGACAATTGTATAAATAGTTTTAAAGCTGGTAGAGAAGGGGCTATGTGCATCCTCCAGCAATTTTTGTTTGCAATCTTTTTATCTTTTCACTACTTTCAACCACAGTGTTGTGACTCAGGAAAATTTAATTTCAGGACACAAAGTGAATTTCTGAAATGCAGAGGTTTTTAAGGTGTGCATGGTGTTGTGTAGGTGTGTAATGCAGATTCCATATCTTGTGGCACAATCCATGTGGGAGTAAGCAAACATGAAAACACTCACCACATCGGTTTGTGTGTGGCTTTCATTGGGGCTGGATTTGTCTGAAACCACAAGAACGCATGAGGGGCTGTAGAATCGTAGCCCACTTTTTGAATCACTGTTTTTTTTTTTTTTTTAACAGAGAGCTCCAGAGCATAGAGCATGTTTTCTCTCCTTTTGGAAGAACAATCTATAGTAGCTGGTGGGTCACAAATATACTTTAGCGGTCAGTTTGAGTTGCTTTTGTAAGAGTTTTGAAGTCTGTGTTTATTTAATTTCTACACATATATAACCAAAGGTAACTTGGTCAAGTACACATTTTTCCTGGCAGAGTTTCATTGGGAATTTTGAGGGAAATTGGAATCTATTTTTAAGCTTATGGTTTTCACTTTTTCTCTTCATCTCCTAATTTTGTCAAAACTGTTGTACACATTCTTGGTAGTTGTAGTCTGAGATACATTCTGAGGTCACAGCTGCCCATGTGTGTACTCTTACTTCATAATCCTATTTGGAATTCTGTATCATTTTTCATGGGATATAGCTTTGGAATCATCTTTCCTCTTAGAAATTCATAGAAATTTTCTTCAGATTCTGTTGAATTCATGTTGAAAAATAGCCAACATCTTTGTATTTTTAAATAGATCATTTCATTAGTGTCGTTTACTCTAGTATAAAAGGGTAAATGATATTATCCTACATAATCATTTGTTTAGCAAACTACAGTTAGTACATAAAATTGAAAGTGATATGAAATAATTTTCAATCTATAAAAAGAAGACCAGTATAGAGTTTACTGACAGAAAAAACATTGTTACAGTCAGAAAAGCTATCTCATCAAGTATAATTTGAGAAAACAAAAAGTGAAAATAATACATGGTCCAGAATTGAACTATAAATTTGAATGTGATATGGGATCGTGTATTAGCATACAAAATCAACTCTTGATAGCAGAATTTGGGATTTCCTGTGGATACAAACTAAAATTAGGTAACATCAAGTAGTTTTAGAGTCAATGTAAAACTGCAAGTATTTAATGTATGTAATCTGATGGTTTTGCAGATATTACCCCTACCCACACACCCTCATTACCAAAAGCAACACAATAAACCATGTTTTTACACATTCTCATTGTTTCCATGTTTATGTGTGCCTACATTGCACAGAGCTCTCATAAAATGACAGAATTGCTATGGATCCTAACAGTCTTCTCAGTAAATTTTCAGGTACTTTAGATTGGTTTTAAATAAGTATCTGAATTCTCATGCTTATTGCATTTATGTTCGTGGTGGCATACCTTTCAAAATAACCTAATTCTTCATTTGTTGAGGTCACTCTGAGTATCTCAGGAGGACAGTATGGTAAATAAATGAAGACAATAGCAATGGTTAAAGGATTACACACTTTTAAAAGACTCTCACAGTCAGTGCTGTATTAGTCATGAAAGAGGATATAAGTACAGCATAAACAGTGTTAAATCAACAAACTTCTCTTTCTCTCTCTAATTTCAATCGTGCTGCATTTCTATTTGTCCATTGGGTAGGAGACGTTCAGTTATCTTGTCTACCTAATGAAAGGCAGAAACAACACAACCTAGGTGAAGCAATCACTTTCAAAGAATTTTTATAACATTTTTTAGTTGGTATGTGGAGAAGGAAAATCAAATATCAGACTTTTTAGAGCAAAAGTTGTTATGGAAAAAAAGCAAATGTGCTTTTATAGTATAGTATAAAAATGCAGATAGTTGGTTTATTTTGATGGTCTGAGAGCTTTATGCCAATGAGTCATGAAATAATTTGTTATGGAACAAAATTATTATGGAAAAGTTGTTATGGAAAAAAAGCAAATGTGCTTTTATAGTATAGTATAAAAATGCAGATAGTTGGTTTATTTTGATGGTCTGAGAGCTTTATGCCAATGAGTCATGCTACACAAAGTGAAAATGAGTTAAGAAACAGACTGACTTGTTTTGTTTGAATTGAAATAATGACAATAAATTATAGTTGATTAAAAATGTAATAGTCTTACACAAGTGACACTTTTCTTAGTTTTGTTCTGATCAGCTAACCTGTCTTAGATGGTAATACTTTTATTTTTATTGGAAAAACATGTCTAAACACTTAACATTTTAAAACATCAGTTTGTATATACTTAATGTATTATATATTTAATGTATAGTGTATAACATTATGCATTTATTTCTGTTATTGTGAATATTATTCAAACATTCTTTTTGGTTGCTTCTTTTTAAAGATTTTATTTATTTAATTAATGTTCTGTCTGCACATGCGCCTGCATGCCAGAAGAGTGCAACAGACCACAGTATAAATGGTTGTGAGCCACCATGTGGTTGCTAGGAATTGAACTCAGGAGCTCTGAAAGAACAGAGAGTGTTCTTATCTGCTGGGCCACCTCTCCAGCTCCAAACTTTAGTTTTTATTATAGAGAAGAAAGAGTACTCTTTTGGAATTAAGTGAGCAGGGACCCCTATAATTCCACATAACAGCAGAAAATTACCATTTTTTTTACCTGCATGATATATATATTTCACATTGGTGAGAGCAAAACTTCTGATTTCACAGATCTAGATGGGACTAAAGAATAAGCTTGTTAAACTCCTGAGTGATGCTTTCTCTCTATGCACAGAGAACAATAACTGTACGTCATGATTGTGTTTGCCTAGTCGTCACTATTTCACTTCTCTTTGATTGCATCCCTTCTTCCCATTTTTTTTAGGTAGGAAAATTTAATTAATGCTTTTTAATTGAAAAGGATTCTTCCCTCATACAATATATTCTGACCACTGTTTATCCTCCCTCTACTTCTCCCACGTCCAGCATACCTCCCTTCTTCCCCAGATCCACTCCTTCCACTCTGTTTTCTTTTCAGAAAAGAACAGGCCTCCAAGATAGGACTGCCAAACAAGACCAAACAAGATACAAAACGATAAAGCAAACAGACCTCACATTGAGGATTGAAAAGGAACCTGATAGGGGAAAAAGATTCTCAAGAGCAGGTGAGAGAGTCAAAGCTACACCTGTTCCTAATGTTAGGATTCCCCCAAAAATACAGAGCTAACAGCCATGACACCTCAGTAGAGGACCTGGTGCTGAGACATGCACATGCAATGCTTGCCATTTATGTCTCTGTGACATTCCTGGCCATGCAGGGAGTGGGTTCCATCCCATGGCTTAGGCTGCAAGTTAAACCAAACATTAGCTCACCACTCAAGCAAGTTTGGTGCCACCACCACCCCTTTACATCTTGTAAGCAGTACAGATTTTAGGTGGAGTGGTTTTTATTCTGGGTTTGTGTCCAGGTTTCTCTTTCGGGAGCCTGTACAGTACTGTCTCACCCCAAAGAGACTAGAACATAGGGGTGAAGTCTTTCAGCCTGCACCTGGTCCACCTCTCCACCTTCAGTATGAGTGAGCTGTCGCTTGTCCTGATAAACTTCACCATTCTGACATGTGTAAAATTAAACCTCAAACCTTAAAGGCTAAGGATGCTGAACCTGAACAGTGTTTCTCGGCTATTTGAGATTCTCCTGTTGAGAATTTTTTATTGAGATCTGTTCTCTGTTTTTTATTTTATATTTTTATTTTTTAAATATAAGTTACAGTTTATTAACTTTGTATCCCAGCTGTAGCCTGCTCCCTCATTACCTCTGATTCCCACCCTCCTCCCTACCCTTTTCCAAGTCCACTGATAGGGGAGGTCCACCTCCCCTTCAATCTGACTTTAGCTTATCAGGTATCATTGGGACTGGCTGCAGTGTCAACTTTTGTGGCCTAGCAAGGCTGCTCCTCCCACAGAAGAGGGAGGTCAAAGAGCCAGCCATTGAGTTCATGTCAGAAATAAACCCTGTTCTCCTTACCAGGGTACACACTTAGATACCAAGCTACCATAGGCTCCAACTTAGCAGGGATTCTAGGTTATATCCATACATGGTCCTTGGTTGGAGATATAGTCTCATAAAGGACCCCTGTTCCCATATATAATTAATTGGTCCTTGTGGCACTCCTGTCCTCTCCATGTAATACTAACTCTCTCTTCTTTCATATGATTCCTTGCCCTCAGAGGACCGGACCCACAGTGCAATTGATGCTCAGCACAGAACTCACTGCCTGGTGAGATGTTTTTCAAAAAAATAAAATAAAATTTCTTAAGAATAAGATTAAAAGCTCTGATATAAGAAGGTTTTGTGAGGATGGCAGCAATGTCTGATTTAATGTCTGTGCACAGACAATAATAATTAGAGGTCCCCTCATCCACCCACTCAAAAATCTTATAAAAATTTAGTTATATAAGAAAACCTCCCTTAAACAAATCCTTAAAGCCTAAGGTCTTGCCAGTCATGCTTGCACAAGCCTTTAATCTAGGCACATGAAAGGCAGACACAGGCTGTTCTTTGTGAGTTCAGGCTGGTTGACAATAACAGGCCTAAACAAAACAGAAAATCTGAGATGGATTTGGTGGCACAGGCCTTAAATCCCAGTCCTCTGGCAGAAAGAAGCAGGCCAGTCTCTGTGAGTTTAAGGTCAGCCTGGTCTACAGATCTAGTCCAAGACAGCAAAGGCTAAAAGGAGAAGCCCTGTCTCAAAATACCAAATCATAATATATATCTCTGTGTCTGTATGTGTGTGTGTATACATATATGTTTTAGCTGTATACATACACAGAGAAATTTATTCTGTCAGTTCTTTTCATGGGAAGAGCCTTCACTAGTATAACTTTCTGTTTTCTACATCTTCCCATTGAGGAGAAATTTTTACCTGATGATAGTACTCCAATGTGTCATGTTTTTCCTGCTTTTTTTTTTCTCCTGGGTTTTCTCTGATCTTCCAGGAGAAAAGTGGCTACAGTTTACATGACCCCAGCGTGAATTCACAGAACATAAAATCTCCTTCCATTTTCTAAAATCTCTCTATAATTTTTAATACTCTTGGCACCCTTCCTCCTGTGGGACAGGCTGTTCGCTCTGCTACAGGTTGAATAACAGTTGTGCAATGTCCACCTTGATTCCAGCAGGAAGAGGGAAATTGCATTGTAAGTGTGGAAGACAGAGGGTAGGCTAGGGGAGGACAGGCACAAATGATGAAATGCAAATCTCTGCATATCTGAAGAAGATTTGGTACTGAAACTGAAGCCTGAGCCATAGATAACTAAGCCTTGTCCCTTCATTACAGTGTAAACCTAAGGGAGGTGCTCATGTCACTCAAGACTCACTGGCCAATCAGAATCTTCCATCCCTCCATTTGAGGAAGAGGCCGGTTCTTCTTGGCGACATGGTGCATGTTCCCTCTATAGCTGAGCTGGATTGAATGGTTGGTGTGCTCTGGTATGAGTGCAGCTATTGTGTGCTGTGAGGCGATTTCAGACAAGTTTGGTGAGTTTGTGGTCAGTGCCCCCAACCTGGTGGAGCAGGAGGCCGAACGACAAGAGATTCTGTGTAGGGTCTTTCATGGGGCTGGGTGGGAACCAGCAGCCAGAATCAGCCATGGGAGATGACCCTTTTCCTAGCTCTGAACAGAGCAGAGCATCTGAATATCTTGGCTATGTTAGCTTTTGGTTGGGAGCAAAGAAAACTCATTTCCGGAACAGAAGGTTAAAATGAAAGCTTTATTTTCTGAGCTCAGGGAGGCAGCCAGTTCAGGATCTGAAAGGTGACGGAGAGTAAGCTTCATTGTATATTTAAAGAGTTAAATCCACACGGCGAGGGCCCCTTGGTCAGTCCTGGGGTCATCCAATCAAATTTTAACATTGTGGGTTAGGCAAGGGAGTTTCTGTTGGAGGCTGTGTTGATCCACTGGGCTCAAGGCCTTTAACTGTTTTCCAAGACATTTGGTCTGGATTCCAAGGCCCTTCATTTATATCCCTTGACACGTGGTCTGGAGCTCAAGGTGATAAAGAAACAGAAACAAAGACATGAGTGCTCTGTCTGTAATAAGGCAGGGCTTTGTAAGTGCTATATTTTTACAATTCAGCACATTGGTTAAGGTAGCAGCAAGTTTTACCAGTTAACTGATAATTAGGAAAATGTTTCAAGGGGTTCAGTGGGAGATGGCGCTGAAAGGTTTGGAATGTGAAGTTAATTTAATCTTGCTAGTAAAGTGGAAGAGTTGCTTGGAGAGGGCTGGGGCACTGGAGGCTGCCTCCTTACACACTATGGGCTTGCATGTTTACAAAGTATTTGCAAGAGGGGCTTGAACACAGAAATGTCCTTGGTAGGATGCAAACTCAGAGAGGCCTAGTTTCTAGTATCTTTTCCAAGTACTGACCTTGGCATTTAACATTCAGGTATAAGATTCCTTTGGAATTAATTTTGTGGAGGTTGTAAATAACATATGTGTTGAGTAGCACTTCATTATAAAGCTGTGGTGTAAACACCTAGAATTGTTCAGGTAAAGGATTTACCAATACTTAGGTGACAGGAAGTCACACCAAGTAGAATTTAGCTAAGGGCTACATAGATAAGTGGCATGCCAACCAGGCATGCTTGAGATAAGGATGCTAGGAAATACATGTTTGCATAAGACGATAGTCAACAAATTTGTCTACAGTCATAACCAGGGAGACAGCCCTGATTCATATGAAGCACTGGCCCATGTCCATGTCAAAGAACAGGCATCTAACAAGCTGCTTAATTGCCATTACAGACTGACAGCCAGCATTAAAGACTGTTGTGCCATAAAGTTACAGTTTTCTTGAGAAAAGCATAGCTCTGTCACATGGGGAAGACATCTGGTGAAAACCAATTGAACAGGGAAAACACTGCCCTGATCAAACAAAGCTTTCCCCAAGAGCCTCGTGTATGGAGAGTGACCTAACTTCTTCTCGTACTCCTCAGATATGCTTGGCAGAACCAGATCAACCTGTGGCCTAGTCTTTGGGAGATTTGCCCAAGATTATGAGGTATTTAAAATAAAGCACTGTTCCTATTCTAAAACCAGGAATAGGGTGAGCTGCAGGTTCAGGGCATTTGAGGAGTGTTTCCTTCAGATTCTGAGAACCCAACTCTTTCTAACACCTGGAGATACCCTCATCAGTTCCAAAGTCACTGTGTTCTTGGTAAATAATGTTCTTGAGATCCTGTGTTCCCCTTGTGCAGTGTTGTTTATTAGACTTTTCATGGTTTTATACCATTGTATGAGATTGTCTGATCAATTCATAGATGTCTCCTGTTTCCTTCCATTTCTCCCCAAGGAGTGTACAATATGCTATGCTCCTTAAGAAGCTTAATTAGGATAAGATATAGTTTGTGCAAAACCTTTCCACCCTAGCTTCTACATTTTCTACCTTCTACTTTTCCTAATATTTGAAACCTCTGAGACATCTCACTTATACCCTGTCACTGAATAATGACCTACTGTATTAGGGGAGTGGAGTACATAAATCATTCTAGGAATATCTTTGCTATGTAAATCTCCCAACTGGCTCAGTGGCTAGACTTGAACTCTCTGGTCCATATTGAAATTGTTTAATATATAAACTGGAGCCTAAAAGAGACCTAAGGAAGACTGCATGTATGGAGTACAAAATCAGTTTTAGGTTGTCTTATAGCATTAACTAGAGCTAGATACATGCTATTATTAAAGAAAACTTTTTTAATTAACCATTTAATTGTGTGTGGCATACATTCTCCCTGATGGTGGATATTAACTCTAGAATAGCTGCATCTTCATTGTTTTGGAAAAATATTTCTGAGACAAGTGTTGTTGGCTCAAGTCACATTTTTCCTAGTCTCTTGTTCCCCAGATGCATGACTTTGCTTTCCTCTTGGTTAAAATTCCTAAATTCTGAAGTTAAAGGCTGTGCACATCAGAGTCTTAAAAATTACTCATTTGAGACATACAATGAGCTGTCTACTGTGTGTGCAGTAGGAAGACAGCTTGGAAAAAATGAAATTCCGATTTCAAGAAGCTTTAAACATTGTTTCCTAATTCAGTTGTTTTGTGATGAATGTTACAAGTTTACAAATAGGCTTCAAAATGGTATCAAGGAAGAAATGTAGATCAGTCTTCAGCAGTATTTGATTAGCATCCTTTTATGTTTCCACTCACAGCAGCCACGATGATGTGACTTAAGAACAGAATTCCAGGATTAAAAGGAGTTTCTGAGCTGCAGAGATATCTCAAGTGTACATAGTGTTATGCAGTTACATAGGACAGATTTCATAACTTGTGCTGGAATACATGTGGCAAGAACGAGACTTAAAATTACTATTTCACATTGTTTTGTTTATGGGATTCAGTAGAACTGTGTTTATCTTCAATCACTGGGGGCACATGAGCTATAACCCTATAGCCCACCTTTCTGGTGACCTCCATTTACAGATAGAGGTCTAGAGCATGGGTATTTTCTTTGAAAAATAATCAGTTATATCTAGAAGATAATTTGTTTTTTTTTAATTTTTTATTAATTACACTTTATTCATTTTGTATCACCCCATTAGCCCCTCCCTCCTCCCCTCCCGATCCCACCCTTCCTCCGCTTTCTGCAGGCATGCCCCTCCCCAAGTCCGCTGATAGGGGAGGTTCTCTTCTCCTTTCTGATCTTAGTCTATCATTTCTCATCAAAAGTGGCTGCATTGTCATTTTCTGCGGCCTGGTAAGGCTGCTCCCCACCTCAGGAAGGAGGGTTTGAGGAGGGTTTCCTTCAGATTCTGAGAACCCAACTCTTTCTAACACCTGGAGATACCCTCATCAGTTCCAAAGTCACTGTGGTCTTGGTAAATAATGTTCAGATCAAAGAGCAGGCCAATCAGATTATGTCAGAGGCAGTTCCTCTTCCTATTACTATGTAACCCCCTTTGACACTGAACTGCCATGGGCTACATCTGTGCAGGGGTTCTAGGTTATCTCCATGAATAGTTCTTGGTTGGAGTATGAGTCCCTGTGTTCAAATTTTCTTATTCTGTTGCTCTCTTTGTGGAGTTCCTGTCATCTCCAGCTCTTACTATTTCCCACTTCTTACATAAAATTCCATTCACTCTGCCCAACAGTTGCCCATCAGGCTCAGCATCTGCTTTGATAGTCTGCAGGGTAGACGCTTTCAGAGACCCTCTGTGGCAGGTTCCTAGTTTGTTTCCTGTTTTCTTCTGTTTCTGATGTCCATCCTCTTTGCCTTTCAGGATGGGGATTGAGCGCTTTAGTCGGGGTCCTCTGTCTTGCTTAGTTTCTTTAGATGCACAGATTTTAGTGGGTTTCTCCTATGTTGTATGTCTATATGAGTGAGTATATACCTTGTGTGTCTTTTTGCTTCTGGGACAACCCACTCAGGATGATCCTTTCCAGGTCCCACCATTTGCCTGCAAATTTCATGATTTCCTTATTTTTCATTGCAGAGTAATACTCCATTGTATAGATGTACCACAATTTCTGCATCTGTAGATAGCTTTTGGTAAAATGGCCATTTTTACTATTTTAATCCTGCCAAGCCATGAGCATGGGAGATAGTTTCATCTTCTAATATCTTCTTCTAATTCTTTCTTCAGAGACTTGAAATTTTTTTCATACAAGTCTTTGACTTCCTTGGTTAGGGTTATACCAAGGTACCTTATGTCATTTGTGGCTATTGTGAAGGGTGTTGTTTCTCTAATTTCTTTCTCAGCCCTTTTGTCTTTTGTATACAGGAGGGCTACTGATTTTTTGAGTTAATTTTGTATCCGGACACTTTGCTGAAAGTGTTTATCAGCTGTAGGAGTTCCCTGGTAGAGTTTTTGGGGTCACTCACGTATACTATCATATCATCTGCAAATAGTGATAATTTGACTTCTTCCTTTCCAATTTGTATCCCCTTGATCTCCTTCAACTGTCTTATTGCTCTAGCAAGGACTTCCAGAACTATGTTGAAGAGATATGGAGAGAGTGGGCAGCCTTGTCTTGTCCCTGATTTCAGTGGGATTGCTTTAAGTTTCTCTCCGTTCAGTTTGATGTTGGCTATAGGTTTGCTGTATATTGCCTTTACTATGTTTAGATATGTGCATTGTATCCCTGATTTCTCCAGTACTTTAAACATGAATGGATGTTGGATTTTGTCAAAGGCTTTTTCAGCATCTAGGGAGATTTTCATGTGTTTTTTTTTTCTTTCAATTTGTTAATATGGTGGATCACATTGATGGATTTCCGTATAATGAACCACCCCTGCATACCTGGGATGAAGCCTACTTGGTCATGGTGGATGATATCTTTGATGTGTTCTTGTATTTGGTTTGCGAGTATTTTGTTGAGTATTTTTGCATCAATGTTCATAAAGGAGATTGGCCTGAAGTTCTCTTTTTTGGTTGGGTCTTTGTGAGGTTTAGGTACCAAGGTGACTGTGGCTTCATAGAATGAGTTTGGTACTCTTTCTGTTTCGATTTTGTGGAATAGTTTGAAGAGAATTGGAGGTAGCTTTTTTTAATGTCTGGTAGAATTCTGCACTGAAACCATCAGGTCTTGGGCTTTTTTTGGATGGGAGACTTTTGATGACTGCTTCTATTTCCTTGGGGGATATAGGACTATTTAATTGATTTACCTGGTCCTGATTTAGCTTTGGTAAGTGGAATCGATCAAGAAAATTGTCCATTTCATTTAAATTTTCAAATTTTGTTCCGTATAGACTTTTGAAGTAAGTCCTAATGATTGCTTGGATTTCCTCAGTGTCTGTAGTTATGTCCCCCTTTTCATTTCTGATTTTGTTTATTTGGATGGTGTCTCGCTGACTTTTAATTAGCTTGGCTAAGGGTTTGTCTATCTTGTTGATTTTCTCAAAGAACCAGCTCTTGGTTTCATTGATTATTTGAATTGTTTTGTTTCTAATTGATTGATTTCAGCCCTGAGTTTGATTATTTCCAGCTGTCTGCTCCTTCTTGGTGTATCTGCTTCTTCTTTTTCTAGGGTTTTTAAGTGAGCCATTAAGTTGCTTGAATGCGCTGTCTCAGATTTCTTCTTGAAGGCATTTAGTGCTATGAACTTTCCTCTTAGCACTGCTTTCATTGTGTCCCACAAGTTTGGGTATGTTGTGTCTTCATTTTCATTGAGTTCTAGGAAGATTTTAATTTCTTTCTTTATTTCTTCCCTGACCCAGCTGTCTTTTAGTAGCAAGTTGTTCAGTTTCCATGTATGTGTAGGCTTTTTGCTATTTCTGTTGTTACTGAGGTCCAGCTTTATTCCATGGTGATCAGACAGGATACAAGGGATTATTTCAATCTTACTGTATTTGTTGAGGCTTGCTTTGTGACCAACTATGTGGTCTATTTTGGAGAAGGTTCCATGAGGTGCTGAGAAGAAGGTAAATTCTTTTGTGTTTGGGTGTAAGGTTCTGTAAATGTCTGTTAGGTCCATTTGATTCATGACCTCTGTTAGAGATATTGTTTCTTTGTTTAATTTCTGTTTGGTTGACCTGTCCTTTGTTGAGAGTGGGGTGTTGAAGTCTCCCACTATTAGTGTGTGGGGATCTATATGTGGTTTAAGTTTTATCAATGTTTCTTTCACAAATGTGGGTGCCCTTGTATTTGGGGCATAGATGTTCAGGATTGTGTTGTCTTCTTGGAATTTTCCCTTGATGAGTATGAAGTGTCCTTCCCCATCTCTTTTGATTAATTTTGGTTGAAAGACTATTTTATCAGATATTAGAATGGCTACTCCTGCTTGCTTCTTGTGTCTATTTGCTTGAAAAGCCATCTTCCATCCCTTTACCCTCAGGTAATGTCTATCTTTGTGACATAGGTGTGTTTCTTGTATATAGCAGATTGCTGGGTTTTGTTTACGCATCCATTCTGTTAGTCTGTGTCTTTTTATTGGAGAATTAAGTCCATTGATATTGAGAGAGAGTAATGACCAGTGGCTGTTAGATCCTTTGAACTTGATGTTGGCTGTGGTCATACGGTTGTGTGCTTGGTTGTTTTTTGTTTTACTGTAGTAGGGTTATTTCCTGTGTTTTCTTGAATGTAGCTAGCTTTCTTGGGTTGTATTTTCCCTTCCAGTGTCTTCTGTAATGCTGGATTTGTTTGTAGGTATTGTTGAAATTTGTTTTTGTCATTGAATATCTTGTTTTCTCCATCTATGAGGACTGAGAGTTTTGCAGGGTATAGTAGGCTTGGCTGACATCTGTGTTCTCTTAGGATCTGCATGATATCTGTCCAGGCCCTAGTCTCTGTCGAAAAGTCAGGTGTGATTCTAATGGGTTTGCCATTATATGTTACTTGGCCTTTTTCTCTTGCAGCTTTTAGTATTTTTTCTTTGTTCTGTACCCTTACAGTTTTAATTATTGTGAGGCGGGAGGATTTCCTTTTCTGGTCTAATTCATTGGGTGTTCTATAAGCCTCTTGTATTCTTATTGGCCATTGTATTCTTATTTCCATTGTAATGGGAACTGTGACTGTCTCTGACATGAACTGATTGGCCTGCTCTTTGATCACCTCCCCCTGAGGGGGAAGCAACCCTACCAGACCACAGAGGAAGACAGTGAAGCTATTCCTGATGAGCCCTGATAGACAATGATCAGGGGAAGGGAGAGGAGGACCTCCCCTATCAGTGGACTTGGGGAGGCACGTGTGTGGAGAAGGAGGAGGGAGAATGGGATTGGGAGAGGAGGAGGGAGGGGGCATGGAGGGATTCAATGTGAATAAAGTGTAATGAGTAAAAATTAAGATTAAAAATGGAAAGAAAATAAAAGACACAGAAGCCAGATTTATAAGCTCTCATTGGTCAAATGACAAAACAATTTAAACATCAAAATGATACGTATATCTATGTCCTCCCAAAATTCCTATGTTGAAGTCCTAAGACCCAAAGTAACAGAGCTGCATGAGATCTTTGGTAGGTACCCAGGTCTGGGAGGTGAAGCCCTTATAAATAGGTTCATAACCTTATTGAAGAGATCCTATAACACTGAGTTTAAAGTGAGAACAGGACTAGATAAGCATGCCCCCAACTAGACCTCATAATTTAACTTTAGACTTTCCAGAGTTCACAACTCTGAAAAGTAAAGCCTTTGTTTATAAATCATTTGTCACTTAGCCGCAGCAGACTAAAACAAACAGTAACAGTCCAGTCCACTACAGAAGGCACATAAATCATGAATCCATATTGATGTAAGTGTATGGCAAATGCATTAACATTCTGATGAGGACCAAGACACAGAGTGTCAAGGCATTCATGGGGGTGCAAGGTATTAACTGTGTAGTAGAAAATCCTGGAAAACACTGATTACAAGTAATCAAAGTCAAAATATGTACCACCTGATAGGACACAATGTGTTATACTTTTGTGATACCCTTGTCCCAGTTTATGTATTGATCTATGAGAACACAAAGAGCTTAGAGAGAGTCTATAAAAATAACTAACCTGGGATATTAGCCATATAGCACAAAATAACCATGGTACAGCCCACAGACCTAAATAAACTAGGTAACATGGAGGGTAGAAGAGAGGATACTTGAATCCCACTAAGAAGGGGACAGACATGGGAAGTGGAGTGAGAGAGGAGGTGGGTGGGAGAGGGGGGTGAAGAGAGGAACAGGAGGGGGGATCATGTGTGGGTAAAGTGGAGATGGGGGAGGAAGAGGGCTAAGAAAGAAGGGAAATTGGTGTTGAGGCATCTCTGAGATAAGATGAAGACCTGGAATTTTGGAGGTGCCTGGGAAGATATGAGGTTGACCCTGGCTGAGACTCCTAGCAGCAGGGATATTGAAACTGAAGTAGACACATCCTGTAGCCAGAGGAGGGAGGGGGACACCAACCATCTCACAAATCCCTCGACCCAAATTTGTCATCTACAAGATATGCAGGAATAAAAGATGGAACAGAGATTAAGGAAATGACCAACCAGTGACTGGCACAACTTGAGACCCAACCCATAGAAAAGACTCAACTTCTGACACTATTAATAATACTCTGCTATGCTTGTAGACAGGACACTAGCATAACTATCATCTGAGAGGCTTCATCCAATGGATAATGGAAACAGTTGCAGAGACCCACAGCCAAACAAACATTAGGCAGAATTTGGAGAGTCCTGTGGAAGAGTTAAAGGAAAGATTTAGGGAGCTGGGAGGGGGTAGTACACCACAAGACTTACATAGCCAGCTCACCTGGGACCATGGGGACTCATAGAGACTGAAGAACCAATAAGAGTACATGCCTGGACTAGTCCTAGGATCCCTCCACATATGAAATTGATGGGCTGTTTGTCCTCAAGTGGGTCCCCTAACAACTAGAGCAGGGGCTGTCTCTGACTTGGGCTCCTATCTCTGTTGCTTCCCTCTGGATCCCATTTTCCTTGCAGGGCTGCCTTGTCTTGCCTCAGTGAAAGAGGAGGTACTTAATACTGATGTAACTTGATGTGCCAGGGTGGGTTGGTTGGGGGCTATCTGGGGAATATGGGTGAGTGTGATGAGGGCAGGACTGGGAGGAGAGGAGGGAGTGGGGTTGTGAGATGTAAAATGAACAAATAAATAAATTAATAAATAAATAAATTAATTAATATAACTGACCCACAGTCATCACAAGTGACAGGATTATGAAAAAGATGACAGAACTATTCCATATTGAAAGAGACTAAAAAGATAAGGAAACAATGCAACACTTAAATGTACCCACTTCCTCGACAATTATGTGAGTAATAACATAGTCAACACAACCCAAATTAAATGTAATACTGTGTCAGTGTGAATTACCAAATTTGATAACTGAACTGTCATTATGTAAGACAAAGTTCTTGTTTGTATAAAATCAACACTAGACCATTCTGAGTGACAGGGCATAAGGTCAGCAGCTTCCTTTCAAAATGTGCAAAGTAAAACAACAATTAACTGTACATACTTGGAACTATCTTCAAGTTTGTTATTGTTTCAAAATTGTTGTGGGGAAGTTGTGTGTGGTCTTTAACTCCAGCACTTGGGAGGCAGAGGAAGGCAGATCTCTGTAAGTTCAAGGCCAGCCTGGTCTACATAGGGAAGCCCAGGACAACCAGGTCTCTGTAGAGAGAATTTGTGTCAAAAAAACAAACTAAATAAAATTGTTGTGAGGAGAAGAACAATGTAACTGAAAACTGAACAAGATTAAAAACAAAGCTGATTCTCCACACTGGCAGTCTGGGTAAGACTATGTCTGTAAGAGACTGAAAAGTGAAATGACATGACATTTTGGAGCAGCAAGAAGATTCTCTAAATACAGCCCACAGTCTTCTTTTGTTATTGTGTATGTGTGTGGGGGGGGGTGTTCATGATGTGGGTAAAGGATGAATATCAGTGAACATATGGGAAGGTCAGATGACAACTCTGTGCAATCATTTTTTCCTTCCACCTTTTCAGGAATTCAGGGATCAAACTCAGGTTTCCAGGCTTGCCCAGCAAGCCATCCTACCGACCTGCAAGTGATTCTCTTAAATGACCTCAATTAGATAATAGTGAGAAAAAAATGTGAAGGGTCCCTGCTCTTAAACAATTTCTTAGGGATGAATAAATAATAAAAAAGAGATGAGTAGAACATTAGTACACTAGTGCTACTAACGACTAACAATCATCCAAACACAACCAAGCACCTCCTGAGACAAGGGGCTGCAGGGCTGGTAGCTAAAATTCCTTGCAAGTGTAAAACTGGAATAAACCTGAAATAAAAGAGCTTTCCCAGCTCTACAGTAACCTTTTTATTATATCCTGATTATCTACACATAGCAACCCAAAGAAATACAAATAGGAAAATAAGCCCGCATGAACCCTGTAAACTCCTGGTTGTACAAGTCCATCAAAGTATAAAAAGCAGTGTATCTGCCAAACTGTTCCTTATGAAGAATACTCTGATGAATAAAGAGAACAATTAAATCACGTGAAATCTAAATGAGAGAGAGCACCTGCAGTGGCTGTCTTTACTTAAGAAGAGTCATTTCATTCTGGAATGCTGGCACATACGTCCTGAAACAATATTCCTAGAAATGTGCACGGATCCTGTAGCCTTTTTAAGTACATTTTTAAGGCATTCATTCGACTGGGATGTCCAAGCTCCCCCACTCTACCCGCCCTAGGGCAGGCAGGAGGCAGCACCGGACTCTGCACTTCCATTCCTGGAGGACTGGCCCCAGCATCACTCTTCCTCAGGATGCAGAGCGCAAGGGTATCCTAGAAACTCCTCAGAGTGTACTCCCGCCCTCCCAACCCTGGCAGCAAGAGGGCGCGGTCCCAGGTACCAGCATCCTCCACAAAAGCTCTTGGCAGAACTCTGACAGGCTCTCCCGACCCGCCCAGCCCTCCAGCCCCCAGCTGCACAGCCCTGCCTTGCCTCGCAACTGCCGTCTAGCGCGTCCCTCACACACATCGCCTGCTCCGCGATGGCCAACAGGCTCCTCCACCTTGGGACCCAACCCTCTCTCCTCTCAGCCTCCCAGCCGCGATGCCAGGCCCAGCACCGCCTAGCCCACTGGATGGCTGCTGGGGGCGGAGGCAGAGCCAAGAAGCAGAGCGGGGGAGGAGCCTGTAGGCGGAGGCGGAGCCCGAGGGGCGGAGGCGGAGCCAGGGGGGGCAGGGGATGAGCCCGGCGGAGGAGGGAGACGGAGCCCGTGGTAGCAGAGGCGGAGCCTAGCGGAGGGGGGGCGGAGCCCGGGAACGAAAGCGAACTCGGGGTAGAGACAGGGAGAGGCCCGGACGCGGAGGGAGGCGGAGCCCTGTGAGGTGAAGGCGGAGCCCGGCGGATGAGGGAAGCGGAGTTTGGGAGAGCAGAGGCGGAGCCTAGTGTGTGCAGAGGCTGAGCCTGGGGCGGAGGCGGAGCCCGAGGGGACGGAGGCGGAGCCCGGGTCAGGCGGAGGCGGAGCCCGGGACGGCGCCTGCCCCACACCCTTACCTGGCTTCTCCTGGTCTCAGCCTTCCACGATGAAGTAGTCCACTAGCCAAGCCACGACCGCCGCCATCGTGCCCGGGAAGCGGGTTCCAGTCGCCAACCCTCGCCGCCGCCGCCGCCGCCGCCGCCGCCGCCGCCGCCGCCGCCGCCGCCGCCGCCGCCGCCGCCGCCGCCGCCGCCGCCGCCGCCGCAACCCAAAGGGATTTTCCTTTTACCTTTGGCGGCTGTTGCCATAGCAATGGCGCTTACGTCACACTTGACAATGGAGGCGCGCACTGCGCCTGCGCTGGGCCTCGCGCAAGCCCCTCCCCCGCCCCATCTGCGAGGGCTGGCCTTCGGGTTCCCCCGAGGCGGCTTGGACCCTCGGCTCAGGAAGTGGGCGGCTGCTCCGAGGGGGAGCTCTTAGAGGCCGCCCTCTGCCTCAACGCCCCCCTCCCCTATTCTTTATTTTCCTCTATCAGGGGTCTTTCCTTCCGCCTTCTCTCTCCCTTTTGCAGTGGGGGGAGAAGGGCATGGAGGGTCGTGAGGTCACTGGAAAGCTTGCTCTTCTCTGCTGCCTGCTTGCCACTGGCCGCGCAGCAAAGATTCTCCCGCCCTCTGCTGGAAGCTTTTAATTTGCACCACCGAGGCTTTCTGGCTGAACGTTTTCTGTTTATGTTGTGCAGATTGGGATTTTAGAAACATGCCACCGAGCTGGCGGGGGAGGAAAAGACTTGCGCAATCTTCAGAGACACCTATGGTTTCTGGGATTCCTGGGCTGGGAGCGTTCACCTTGGGCTTTCCTCTGAGTGCCCAAGAGAGTTGGGTTCCACCTAAGAACAGGGCATCCCAGGGATCCTCCTGAAATGGTCCTGTCGCTTCCCAGGGAGCCCTGCTCACCTGAATTTCACTGCTTTTTTGTTTCAAAGCTCTGGTAGCCGAAACAGGTATTAACTTCCAAGTTGCTCTATTGCAAAAGTGCAATCAGATAAATTCATGGGGCTCTTTGTCCAGTCTAGAGATTATCCTAGTCGATTGAGTTTATTTTTTATTTCTTTTTTTATTTTTTTTAATTTTCATTAGTTACAATTTATTCACTTTGTATCCCCCCTGTAGCTCCCTCCCTCCTCCTCTCCCAATCCCACTCACCCTCTCCCTTCTCCACCCATGCCCCTCTGCCAGTCCACTGATAGGGGTGGTTTTCCTCCCCTTCATTCTGATCCTAGTCTATCAGGTCTCATAAGGACTGGCTGCACTGTCTTCCTCTGTGGCCTGGTAAGGCTGCTCCCTAAAGGGGAGGTGATCAAAGAGCAGGGCAGTCAGTTCATGTCAGAGACATGCAAAATCCATACACATAAAATAAACAATCTTTTTATACTTGGAATAAATTTATATATCATAAAAGTAAATATACACTCCAGTGGCATTTAATATATCTCACCATTGGACAACGAATACAGCTGTCTTTTTTGTTTCAAACCATTTTCATCACCCACCCAAAATCCATTAAATATACACTACCATTTCTCTCTCTAGGCCCTGGCAATAACCACTCACTTTCTGATTCTATGGGTTTGCCTGTTTCCTATAACTTGAATTAATCTTGTCTGGAATATTGTTTCCTAGGTTTTGGGTTTTTGCTTTTGGGTTGGTTGGTTGGTTGATATTTTGAGCGAGGGTTTCTCTGTGTAGCCTTGGATGTCCTGGAACTTTCTTTGTAGACAAGGCTGGCCTTAAACTCACAGAGATCTGCCTACCTCAGCCCCCTGAGTGCTGGGATTAAATGTGTGAGCCATCACACCACCACCTGGCTTTTTTCCTAGTTTTATCCATGCTCTATCATTAGTGCTGCCTTGTACTATATCAGAGCATCAGTACTGCATTCTTCCTTACTGTTGAATAACCCTCTTCTCTATGTACAAATCAGGCCTTGCTTATCCACTGGTGATTTAGAGCATAGAGCATTGTTTCTGTCTAGCGCCATGACCATGTATAGAAAATATGTGAGTGGAGCTAAAGAGATATCTCAGTGGTTAAGAGTACTGGTTGCTCTTTCAGAGGTCCTGAGTTCAATTCCCAGCACCCACATGGTAGCTCATAACCATCTGTACTGGGATTTGATGCCCTCTTCTGGCATGCAAGTGTACATACAGATAGAGCACTCACATACATAAAATGAATAAATCTTAAAAGAACAAAAAAGTGCCTGAGTACCAGTTTGCAATTCTCTTGGTATATCCTTAAGAGTAGCACTAATGGACAGTAGTAAATTACATATGGTAATGATTTTACCTACCAACACTGAACAAGAATTCTAACTTTATTTCTATCTTTATATCTTTGTCAACAGTTCTTTCCTTGGTTGTTTTTTTAAAATATTATAGATATCTTAAGAGGTATAGATTACTTTTTGTTTGTTTGTTTGGGGTTTTGTTGTTTTGCTTTACTTTTTTAGCTTGTTTAAAAAAAAAGGGGGGTTTTCTCTGTGTAGCCCTGGCTGTCCTAAAACTCACTCTGTAGACCAGGCTGGCCTCATACTCAGAGATCTATCTGCCTTGTACTCCTGAGTGAGTGCTGGGATTAAGAATGTGCCACCACTGCCTGGCCCAATAAGTGTGAAATATTAACTTATGCTGTTGCTCTTAAGACAGGGTCTCACTAGAGACCCAACTAACCTGTGACCTAGTTTACTCTTGTACTCTGGATCCTCCAGCCTAATTTTCACCCCCAATACTGAGGTTAACAGCATGGAATTAACCACCAGGCCTAGCTGAGTAGATGTCTTACTGTCCTCCTGATTTATATTTCTTTAATGACTCATGGTGTTCAGCATATTTTCCTCTGTATGACTGCCATTTCTAAATCTTCCTTGAAGAACTATCTATTCTAGTCCTCTGCCTAACTACACCTTTACCACACCCTGCTGAGGTGTCTAACCCTTGGCTTCCCCCATGCTAGGCAAGCTCTGTTCTACTGAGCCATACCCCTAGCCCAGCCCTGTTTGTTTTTGTTGTGTTTGTTATTCTAAAAACTAGACTTCTGTCAAATAAAAACTCTGCAGACTTTCTTTCTGTAGACTGTCATGTTATCTTCTTGATATTACCCTTTGGTTCAAAAAAGTATTTTACTTTGATGAAGTCCAAAGTTTTATTGGTTTTCTATGATTTTTGTGTCATATTTAAAAATTAATTATTGAATTTAACATCATGAAAGTTCACTACTATGTAACCTTTGCACACTTATAGCTCTTATATTTTGGCCTTTGATCCATTTTGGGTTGACTTTGTAATGATAGGGTTCTCATTTTACCTTTTTTAAAAGATCTATGTATATTTTGTGTGTGTATAACTCTTTGTGTGTATGTATGTATGTGTGTGCATGTGATGACCAAAAGAGAGTTTCAGAGACCCCAGATCTAGAGGGAGAGACAACTGTGAGCATCCAGCATGGATGCTAGGAACTGAACTTAGTTCTTTGGATGAGAATCAAGTTCTCTTAACCACTAAGCCATCTCCCCAGCCCCCATTTACTCTTTAAATGCATATTGTTTAAATTCTCTTTGAAAATATTGACATTAACCTGAGGTAATCATTGTTCATCCTACTAATACTAAACTACATTCCCAACTTGCAAGTTTATTTTAATTTCTTTCTTTTTCTTTATCGAAGTTGTTTCCCAAACCTAGAATTGAGCGCTACCTTCTTGACTATGTTTATTCTATTAAGGTCTTAGATAGACTAGTGGACATTTAAATGGCTGTTTTGTAAATGAAGTTTTCCCATGACATAAGGTAAAGGCCTAAAAGTACTGTGTGTTTCTATCTATGCATGAACACATTAACATCCACTGAAGATATACTTTGGTTTCTCACCTAACAACTGCCAGGCTGCTGAAACTGATAAGCCTGGACAGGACAGCCTGATTGATGAGGCTGGCTAAAGGCCATTCCACCCCCTAAGATAACTACCATCATCTTTCACTAACAAGGGAGAGAACAATCCAAGTCCAGATTTGTTTTGCTGAGGGCTGGGAGCCTCAAGTGATGAAGCTATGCAAGAGAGAAGACAGCCTTTCTTGCCTTACAAGACAAGATGAAGCTGATTCCTAGTGTGGGGGGATTTCTCAGCCTGATACTCCCCATGTGGACTGTGGTGGGGTAAGTGGTTTCACTGTACAGGCATTGCCAATGCTTGCTGTGGTTAGCCACTACAGTTTAGGCAGGCAGTCTGAGAGTTGGATTTGATCATATTTCCTGCAGCCACAACCAGGGCTCCTTCAGATTTCTTCTCCCAACCCATAACTTAGGAGACTGAGAGATGTGGAAATTTCCCTGATGACTGCCATATCTCAAAACACGAAGTTGCCTAAGCAAAAATCTCAATGACTGCTACCCTCGATACTGGCCTTTCACTCAGGCCCACATTTGTCTTTCAGTCCTGTTGCTCCTACTTCCCACATGTCCATTTCACACTCACATCATTGTCATTTCCCATCTTGATAGTTTATAATAACTTCCTTACCCTTTTCCCTCTTCATTGGTTCCATGTGTGTAAAAAAATGGCTTTTTATATGTAAAACTTATTTTTGAAAATCAGGTTTTACTTATCTCAGGCTAGCCTCAAAAATTCCAAGCACATTAAGATGATGTTGAACTTCTGATGTCCCTGACTGCACCTCCTTATTGGGATTACAGGTGTGTACAAAACACGAGGTTTCATGGATGCAAGGCAAGCACTTTACCAACTGAGCTATGTTCCAAGTCCTTATATAGAAAACCTAAAGACAAAAAGCAAGATATTGACCCAGTCTTAAAATTAAGTCTGTAAGCCTGGAGCAGTGGCACACACCTGTGAGCCCACACTCAGAGAAGCTGAGGCAGGTGGGTCGCACTGAGTTCAGGGCCAGCCTGGTCTACACAGAAAAGCCCTATTTTGAGAAAAAAAAGTTAGTGTACCAAGCACACATTTTCAGTTTGAACTATGTTTGGAGTGCAGGAAAGAGAAATCCAGAGATGGCTGACAGACTGTGTCTTAGGCCATTGTGTCTTGACATTTTTTTTCGAAGTATCTGGGACTGCAGTGGTCACAGTGCTACTGAGAGGCTTTGCAGGCTGTTCTTATATAGATTGAATATTTGGTACACAGGCCTTGGCTACATAATTTGCAGAGTCCAGTGCAAAACAAAAGTGAAGGATCCCTTGTTCAAAAGTTAAAGATTTCAAAAGCTTTAGCAGAGCATTAGAACAAAGGTGGGCTCCTCTGAGTGCAGATCCCTAGTACCTGAACAGGGTGTGTTTCCACAAAGCTGACTCTGTTGGTGCATTCTGTGTGCATGCTGGAGTAGAGAGGGGGGGGTGGTTGCTGGGAATTGAGCTCAGGACCTTTAGAAAAGTAGCTAGTGTTTTTAACCTCTGAGCCATCTCTTCGGCCCATTTTTTTTTCTTTTTTTGATTTTGATTTTTATGTCTATGAGTTCTCTACATGCATATACACCTGCATGCCAGAAGAGGGCATCAGATCCCTGTATAGGTGGTTGTGAACCACAATGTGGTTGCCAGGAATTGAACTCAGGTCCTCTGGAAGGACAGCCAGTTCTATTAGCCTCCAAGTCATCTCTCCAGCCCCAATATTCTGCTTTGGTTGTTTGGTATTTTGGAGATAACAATGAAACCTAGAACCACCTTGTGCATGCTTAGCACATGATTTACCACTGAGCTACATACCCCAGCCTCAAAACAATCTCTAGTTGTTCTAGTCTTGTCATTATTGTTGAGATGATCTCACTACATAGCCCAAGTTCACCATCCTTCTGCCCCAACCTCCTAAGAGCCAGGATTACAGAAGTGTACCATTACACCCAACACTCAAAACTATTGTTTCTAAAGTGTGTGTGTGTGTGTGTGTGTGTGTGTGTGCATATTTTCAGCTTTTAGGAACTTTATTTTCCTCCCACCTTTTCTGTTTGCACAGGTTTCTGCAGAGGAGCTCAGGACCACTCAGGGGTGGCTCCAACCCAATCAGTGGCCTATGCTGTGGGAGCTGTTCACCAGTCCTTAGTGTCTGGCTGGACACTCCAGTCTTCAGTAGGGAACTTCTGCATGGGTACAGAGGGCACCTGCATACCCTCAGACCAGTCTGCCACCTTGGGATGAGCGACAGTGAACTCAGGAGCTGGCACAGTCCATTCACCCTGGAATTCCTCCTTGGTCATGGCCTTCTCAGCAGCAGCCTGCTATTCTTTCTCAGTCTCCTCTGGGTATATGTAGAAGTAAAGACCAAGCATAACCTCCCATGACTGCTCACAGGAGATAGTGCCATGCATGAGGAGTACTTCCTCGGCCAGCATCCACCACTGAGTGAACTTCCTTGTTACGTGGATGGCAATGTCCACATAGTGCAGAGAATTTGTCTTGCACTGAGCAATGGTAGGCAGGTTCACCTAAGCAGCCTCTGGGAAGGGCTGGTTTCAGCCCTGAGATCAGTTACCATTAGAAGCTATGGCTCCCTGAAGCTGCTTGCATCTGGTTAGTGAAGATCCCAGGTGTGAAGGGGGCAACAATTGGAGTGGCTACAGTGGCAGCGGCAAACTTCAGCACAGCTTGCTCACCAGTGTTCCTGGAGGCGATGACACTGACATCAGCAAGGTTCTCAGTGGCAACAGTAGTCTGAGCCGAAAGCAATAGGTCCTCTTCAGATTTATGATGTAGATACCATCACTCTTCCTTTTGTAGATGCATTGCTCCATCTGAAAGTCAAGGTTGGTGCCACATAACTGGGTTCCTGTGGCAAGGAATTTGAGGACATCCTCCTCCTTCATCTGCAGGACATCAAGGGCTCAGAACATTGTGTAAGTTTCCCCTTTAAGTTATGCTGGGAATTGAGAACAAGACCACACGGACCCATCCCCAGGCAGTGCATAAAAGTGTGTGTATGTTTAAATTTTTGTAATCTTACTATTAATTTTATAGAACAAAAAGGTCCTTGAGATAAGTGTACACCAAATCAATTCTATCCTATTTTCAAATCACTTGTCTTAGTTATTTTTCTATCACTATGCTAAGATATCATGACCAAAGCAGCTTATAGAAGAAACAGTTGTTTGGGTACTTAGAGTTTCAGATGATAAGTCCATGAATATCATGGCAGAGACCATGGTGGCAGATAGTAATGGCAGGCAGAGCACCAGAGCAAACAGTGGTTAAGAGCTTACATCCTGATCTATAAGTATGAGGCAAAGAGCTAATTGAGAATGTTGTGGGATTTTAAAACTTCAAAGCCCACCCACAGTGACACAACTCTTCAACCAGATCACACTTACTAATGTTTCCAAAATTGTTCCACCAACGGGGGACCAGATTTTCGAACATATGAGATAGTAGGGGTCATTTTCATTCAAAGAACTACACTCCTCAATAGCTTCCTATGGAGACAGGAATTAAGATAAAAATTTTAATGTCCCAAAGCATCTCAGGCACTCAGATTCTTGTGTTGTTTTGTTGTTGCTGCTGCTGTTTTGTTTTTGAGACTGAGTTTCATATAGTCCAGGTTGTCCTTCATTCCTGATTTTCCTGATGCTCCATTTACAGGCATGTGTCACCACACTTGTTTTATGATCTTTTTTGTTTTGTTTTGTTTGTTTGTTTGGTTGGTTGGTTGGTTGTCATTTTGCTTTGCTTTTCAAGACAGGATTTCTCTATGTAGCTTTGCCTGACTGGACTAGCTCTGTTGACCAGGGTGGCCTCAAAATCACTGAGATCCAGTGTGTGCCACCATACCTGCTGACCTCTGTTTTTTTGAGAGGGTATTTTTATCTTTTGTGTAGATGAGTGATAAGATTATTTTACTTGTATGTATAGAAGTGTACCACATGTGTGTCTTATTTCCCAGGAGGCCATATGGCATCAAATTCCCTGTAACAGGAGCTACTGAAGATTGTGAACCACCATGGACATGCTAGGAACTCTGCAAAAAAAGTAGAGAATGTTTTGCTTTGTTCTAAGATTTATTATGTATATAATGTTATGTTTTCATATACACCTGCATGCCAGAAGAGGGCAACAATTTTCATTATAGATGGTTGTGAGCCACCATGTGATTGTTGGGAATTGAACTCATGACAAAAAGCAGCCAGTCCTCTTAGAGCCTCTTACAATGGCTCAGAGAAATCTGAGCCATTTCTCCAGCCCCACAGAAAGTATTTTTCATCACTAAACCATCTCCTCAGCTTCCTCTTTAGTCTTTGTTATTTCTTGTTGGGAACTGCTGTTTTACCAGCTGCTTTGATATTTAAGTCTCAGCAGAAAGACTGCTATTTAAGGCCTTCACTGGAGTTAGTGAAGAATTTCCAAGTCTAGCTTCTTTTCTTTGAGACAGCATGTAGGATACCTTGTCAAAATCACACCTCTTGTTTCACCTACTTGTGAATTTAACTCATTATACTAAAGTGCTTTTACTCTGTCTTAAGAGGAGTCTGATATAAAGCAAGGCATCTAGCTTCCACTAGAGCCTCTCGGAAAGGTCCCATGTGTTGTCTGTTGGTTTATCAATTTCAGTCCTCACTCCAGACTCAAGAACAATTCAACTCTACTGGCGGGCTCTGGCAATTACTATTATTATTGTTGTTGTTAATATTATTATTACTTTCTTCCCATTTATATTCCAAACAAATTCACTTTCTTTCATTTCCCCTATGGAACTAAAATGTTCTCAACTCTGGACCTTTGAATACGTATGTTCTTTATCCCTTCTGGGGTGTTAGATCCCTCTTGCTTTTCTTTAGGTTTCATAGTGGATTTTATAGTGATGTATACATTTCTTTGCATGGTCTATAGGTTTGTTTATGGTGGAATACCCCACAAGGCTGTAAGCTTTTAGAGAAAGAATGGTGCTTTCATGAATCATTTTCTGTGTTTTCAGGACTTAGCACAGTACTGGGTAACTAATTCACAAACAGTAACTCTCTGTAGAAGGACAAATAACCTTTTAAGTAGTAAATGCCTTGAACAAAGTCTTCGTAATCTGATAGTAATACAGAATTCCCACCTAAAGGATGGGAGCATGTAGCATTTTATTTATTAATGCCAGCCATTGTGCTGACTGTAATAAAATTCTCTTGAAGTCTTTTTATCTTGTTCTGTTACTGCTGTTACTAAGACATCCTCCTCTATGCCTGTTGCCTTCTCTGTGTTCTCTTTCATTTGTCCCATAACAAGTTACTTCCTTTAAGCTTTAGTGAGATTTAGCATCTGGCTTTATCATATGCAAAGACTATCTGTATCTACTTGTTTTGCACAGAAGCTAGGAATGCAGCTCAGAGGTAGAACATTTGCTTCACATATACAAGGTAAAGAAGGAGGAAGAAGAGGAGGAGAAAGAAAAGGAACAGGAGATGCAAAGCATTGCTTCTCTTTATGCAGATGCTCTGCCTTAAATACAGGGATTAACTGTCTTCTTGTATCTGCCTTCCAAACAAGATAGAAATTCCAAATACACCAACAGTGCTACTTATTTGGTGTTAGTTTTTAACCTGGTCCCTCTCCTGACATTCACTGAATACCTGCTTTATACATAGTTGGTTTTATGAAAATATTCATTTTCTGGGAAGAATGTATGTTTTCATTAGGTTTTATAAGAAAATGTCCAGGGTTTTGCATCCTGCCATACTTATCCCCAGAAGACCATATCTATAAAGCTGATTGTGTCCATTTCTGTAAATCATTTGATGTTATGACTTCAGGATGCATTTTGAACCTTGTTTTCAAGAGCATGCTGTAAACCAGCCCTAAGCTTAAGAGCCATTTTGTGCCTCATTAAAAAAAAAATTCATCATAAAATGTCCTGTCTGAAAAGAGCATCTGAGATCGTTGTACAATGAACTCAGTAACTTTCATTTTAGTCACTAACATTATTAGTACTGTTTGTTGTTTATCATTACTTTTCTAGAGACCCAAGTATGATGACCCTGGTGTAAGGGACTGTGCACACACTGTTAACTAAGAAAATAAAACCATACATTCAAAACAAGCAAAACCTTCAAATATTAATAAGAATTAGGTTTAGATTTAGGGCCCCAAAATAATTCAGTTGAAATGTGAGGAAGACATTGAAACACCATTATTCAGCAAGCTTTTAGAGTATATATATGATGTAACAATGTACATATAAACAGAACTTAAGAATTCTTGGGCATACACACAAAATGTGGAAGTTAATTAAGCAGGGTTTTTTTCCTTTCTGTTTTCATGCCAGGAAATTTTTGAACATGTTCCTCCCCTCCCCTTCTGACAGCAGGGGTCCCTTTGGCAATGCTTTCACATAATTGCATCTTTTCAAGAGCAATGTTTGTAAATTCACACTGAGCAAGGAAGAAAGTTGTCAAGAGGCAGAGCAGAAGGATCAGGAATTCAAGGTCATCTTATAGCTGTTTAGTTTCAGGCCAGGCTGGGCTACAGGGGATCCTAACCAAATAATAATAACAGTAATAACCACAATATGTTTTGGCTAAGAGCATATTTGACGATTATTGTTCCAAGTCAGAGCTAACCTCAGGTCACCAACTTTCCTCAGAGAGGAAGCAAGGAAACAATGAGGTCCAGCGCAACAGGATTTTCTGCATACATACCCCTCTCCAACCAAGCCTTCTGACCCAAGCATGTGGAAATGTGTGCTCCCACTGGAGACCAGAGGTGCCTCAGCTTGTAGTTCTGGGTGTGTGGGGAAGGCAAAGTCACCGTGGAGCACAACTGTTTGGTCAGTGGCCCACTGAGACCATCACAAGCAAACAAAACCACAAAAGAACAACACAAGAAAACATGTACTGGGTACAATGCACGCAAAGAGAATGGAAAAAGAAAATACCAAAACTCAGAACAGTGGCCTGTCTCTGTATGGGCCCTCTATCCTGTTCCATTCCTGGTGGCCTGCCCTGAAATCAGGATCCACCCAACTACACCAGAGTTTGGAACGGCAAGCATTCAGCCAGACCAGAGACTGGAGTAGCAACTCCAGTATCTGTTGATCTTTACCAGATCTGAGACCCAGAGCAGTAGCCAAGCTATGCCAGACCAGAGACCAGAGACCAATGGCAGAGGTGCCAAGCCTGGAGCTCTGCATACCACATACATCCCTTGGCACCTCCTTACCACTGTCACTTAGCCTTTGGAGCATGGCTCAAGGCTCCTTGAAATGGGAAATAATAGAATTTAGGGAGATAGAAGGATTCTGTCCCATGTCCTCAGTCAGGCCCAATAACAAAAACCAGACAGTGACAGACAAGACAGTCAAACAAAAAGACAAAACAGCCAGATCCTACTGCTTGTGCAGTAGAAAAATTCACAGAGCCAGACAACAGATCCCACCACTCCTGCAGTGGAAAAAATGAAAGTAGGAAATCAGCAAATCTGTGCTGCAGGAGCTAGCTGCCTTGTTCTTATCCAATGATCCAGAGATCACAGAAAACTGAGTTATCTACCACCCTTTACAGATAGGGGCACATTCATGCCCTCTGAGATCCAGAGATCACAGAAAATTGGGTTTTCAACTCTCTTTACAGATGCGCCCCTTCAAGGGGGATATGGACTGTCTTCCAGGCCCCGTGTGGCTCACAGCTCTCCAGAGCATCAGCTTTGACCTTTCTGACCACATAGATTACAGATTTTGCCTCAAGGCTTGAAAACAGAAACTACGGAAACACAGAGGCAGATGCAGACAAACAGACATGGGCAGAGTGCTCACTTAACAGGCTGGTGTTCAGCTTCATGTGCCAGTGGTGCTTGGGGCTCTTGGGAATCCTGTATGAGCACCGAAATGTTATGCCCAGATCTTAGGGTCCCCAAAGATCATCAGGAGCTGGACGACATATGCAAGAGCAGAGAGCTTTATAGGGGCTTAACCCCAGTCCCTCCATGATCACCAACACAGCAGACCAGAGAGGAAAGCCCTGAGAAGTTGCATGGCAGGGTTTTGATTGGAGTCTGAAGAAGGAACAGGAAGTTCCAGTTTAACAGTTACAGGATTGGGTGACATTCAGTGAGGGCAAACATTTTACAAAGTGATTGGCTAGCTAACATAACTAACACTGAGTGAGGTAGCTATAGGTCTCAGGAATGTTAGTTAATTTCTGTGCCATGGAATGTTCTAATACAAGGTTGGTGGGCTGCTCAGCACAAATATCCCAACTTGAGATAAGATACTTTCACATTCTTGTAGTTATCCTCAGACTGTTCCTTGGGTAGGGAATCTTATGACCTTATTTCTGGAATTGGTGACCCATAACCTAGTTTGTGGTGACCTTGTGGAGGGGCCACTAGTTTGGTGACCTTTAGGTAACCATTTTTAGGCCTAATTCATGGTTACCTTTGGAGGTGCCAGGTCTGGTTCTCTCAATTCTAATGATGCATTTGGATTTTGTGGGGGTTGTAAATGGTATGTCCTGTGTCAGAGAGCAGTCCAATATTAAGCTGTGATATAGAAGATTAGAACTGATGATGTAAAGTATTTACTATTGCTTAGAAATGAGTGACACCATTTAGAATTTAGATGAGGGAAGACTGCCTGTAAAACACTCCACAGAGAAGTAGTATGCTAACCAGGCCTGTTAGAGATCAGGATCCCGGGATACATGTTTGCTCACGAGGATTATCTAGAAATGTGGCAGGATGAGGTTTCTAATTTGTAATTTTCCAACGTGTATTTATTAATTCATGAATGTGAATGAAAACATACCAGATTGGTGGGTGTACAATTTGGGTCAGGTAGCTTGATCCAGTGAATATTGAATTTCAAATTAAGGGACTGTCCTATGCCTGTATGTACAATCCTCATTGACATAGTTCTGTCAGTTCAAATTTGAGACACAGGCTAGTGGATAAAACTATGTCTGTCAGGTTACCAGTCTCAGCAGCTAATATTGGACACAGGGGAAACATTAAACAGTATCTTATTAATGGCTTTCCCTCTACCACAGAATGGCCTGTGTTTTTCAAAGTCTGTATGCCTATGTGTTTTTTTTCAACTAAGAGCTTAAGAGCACTGGCTGCTCTTCCAGAAGTCATGAGTTCAATTCTCACCAAGCACATGGTGGCTCACAACCATCTATAATGAGATATGGTGCCCTGTTCACCATATCTCATTATAGGTGTACAGGTGTTCATGCGTGTAGAACATTGTATACATAATAATAAATAAATAAATACTTAGAAAAGTCAGTTGTTGGTATTATTAAATTTTTTGTTGATGCATCATTTTCCTAGTCTCTTATTAGTTAATATTCTCTGATAATCCCCAGTCATTAAGAATTTCATTCCTTTTTCTCTAGTACTTTGATATTTGTTTTGTTTAAAGCAATGTCTCCTGTAGATCAGCTTTTCACTTGTTATA
This sequence comes from Meriones unguiculatus, assembly GCF_030254825.1. Classification (NCBI taxonomy): domain Eukaryota; kingdom Metazoa; phylum Chordata; class Mammalia; order Rodentia; family Muridae; genus Meriones; species Meriones unguiculatus. The sequence continues at coordinate 137,659 of NW_026843662.1, forward strand.
TAGTTTACACTTTATTTCAACACTGAATGCTACCTCTACTGCCCAGTGCCTAGAACACAGTCTTGCAAGTCTTTTCAGGTGGGCCCTGACTGGTCTCTGTGAAGTAAAAGAGACCAGTGAATGAGTGTCTACTGACAGCCCTGGTTTTCCTGTTTTTTTTTTTTTTGTTCATTTTTTTTTTTTTTTGAAGATGGGACTTGTGTGAGAATTGAGTTCACTGACCTACTTTGAAGCTGGTTACAACACAAAAAGGGAGGAGGAGGAGGAAAGATGGTAATGAGTCAGGTAATCAATTTCAGACAGTCAGTAAAAGTGAAAACTGGATGTTTGAGGGGATTCATACACAATGAAATCAAGAATATGTATTAAGAGCTGAGATTGTTTCTGGAAAGCAAATTTTGATAGTTGAACTAGTTAAAACAATACAGAAGATCTGGAGAAATTGGTGTGGTACTGCCTAACAGGAATGTTTCCCCCATTTGAAATTGCAAAACCAGAGAGAAAAGGTGAGTAACAATTGATGTGCGCTAATATATACCTGAAGTCCTCGAAGAATATTGGACCATAAGGCCATTTTCAACTTTTAAAAATAATTTTTAAGATTATAATGAAATTGTTTTAACCTACTCATTCCTCTCTACTCTTAGGTCTCAAATGCTGGGATGAATGGTTGAGGAGCCTACTTACCAAAGCAAAGTAGACCTTGCTGTCAGTTCCTCCCAGCATCCCTCAATCCTTACCTGTTACAAGGTATGGGTGTCAAACACAGATCTCTAGCCCAGGAGTGGAGCTGCCCTCCTCCCAGCTGTCCTTCCTTATGTATTCTAACCGTTTTAGTTACCTGGTCATTTTCATTTATCATTTATCCTTCTAGACATTTGTTCTGGCTCTCCACTTCCCTCTCTCCTCTCGTCTCACATAGCTCAGGGTCATGTCAACTCTAAACTGTCCCAGATTTTCCTGTGTATGACTATGTTCTCTTGTCTAACTATAATAAACTTTTTACTCCAACATTTCTAGGTACAGCCATATCCTTTTTGTTTTATTTCTCATTTTCATTGAGCTCTCATTAACTACTCCTTGCTCTCAAATCCATGGCCATTTGTTTCTTTAATGGTTGTTACTCTTTGGCTTTGGCTGAAGTTTTGATGAAGGACTTCCCAACTATGAGGTAGAGGTGATTGCACTGGACACTGAGTGTTTAATGGAATGTGCAACATAAATGGCTTGTATCTGGGAAGATGAGCAGGTGCCCTGGAAAAGTGGAAGATTGTATTTTAAAACATTTCGAAGATGAGGATGTTGCAGGATATTTGATCCCAGTGTGATACCTGAGATTGTGAACTGTAAAAACCCGTGCTTTGTTTGGTGTGGGTGAGCCCTAATACAAACCTTAATTCCAAGAACTTACAATTTATTGTAAACAGGTCATTACGGTATGGTTCCATCATCCCTAGAACATGCCTTTAATTCAAAAGCTCTCTGTGCACAGGATTTATTAATGTTAATTCTAGGTCAAGAGGTAAAGCAAGAAACCAGCTAACAGGAATTAAGGAGTAAGTGGAACTTTCAGCTGAAATGTATTTAAGACAGAGTGTAAAAGTGGAAGGAGTTTTAGCTTTGTAGATTTTGGGCTTTTTGAGCTTTGAGCTAGAAGCCTTTGGCCTTGGGTTCCTTTCGCCTATCGCCCCCAGAGCTGTCATCTGAACTGGTGAGCTTTTGGAGCTTCTTCCTCTTAGAGGTGAGGTGAGTAGCAAAATCAGATGGGTGCTCTCTTTGCCTTTTCTGCGCTAGCAGGTTTTAAAATCGAATAATTGGGATTTTCATTCTTTTAGAACAAAACTAGGGCTCTGTGTACCCATAGGGGTTAGGGCAAAGCTAGAATGCCTCTGTTATCTGCATCATTTGACCTTTGATCCACTGGTAGAGGGGCTACTACTTTTCTGAGACTCAGCTTTATTGTTCAAGCTAATGAGGAACTCTGGGCAGGCATAGCAGTCAGGAGCAATAGTGGGAGGTAGTTGATGGGTTTGTTCTGGGATTTTCCTCTGATGTAGCTCTAAAGAGCTGTGAGTGAGACCAGAGGCCATGTCATGCTGAGTGTGGGGCCATTTTCCCCAGGCCAGGAAGAGAAGGCTGCTGAGCTCTCACAGCCTGTTCTGCTTTGAAAGAGATGGACTGTGGTTCAGACTGTGGTTCAGGCTGTGGTTCTGTTCGTCTCCATGTGGTGATCTCAGCAGAGACCCTTGGCCTTCAACCCTTCCTGAGTGTTTATTGACCAGAGAAGTGAGGATTTTGTGACCTGAGCAGTAGAAAGTTGTGGTGCTTATAATTTGACTACCTAGTGTGCACACACAGGCATTGGTATTGCAGTGGACAAATTGGAAAACTGAAGGTCTCATTTCTAGAAATGATGAACGTTGTATTCCACATACAGTTTTGTGTAACAAATTTTACAAATCATTGAAACTAGAAGAAAAGAGGTGGTGGTGGTCATTTCAGCAATACTTGATTACGTTTTGTTGTTGTTGTTGTTGTTGTTGTTTACCTTTCAACTACCACTAGTCACAATGGTGTGATTTAGGGAAATTCAATTCGAGGGTACAAAAGGAATTTCTGAGATGCAGAATTTTGTCAGGTGTGCCTGGTTTTAGGTAAGTGGATAGGGCAGATTCCACATCTTGTGACATAATTCATGCAGCAAGAAAAAGATACTAAATTATTCTCCAACATTTTTTGTGTGTGAGTGTCGGCAAGGGCTGGGCTGTGCCTGAACCCACAAGGGGACATGAGGGACTGCAAGCCATAGCCCAGCTTTATGATCACCTCCATTTTCCAAGAGACTTCCAGAGTAAAAGGACTCTCTGTAAAGGAGGTTAGTAGTAGCTGGAGTGTCAGAAATATAACAGTTTAGGTGTCGCTTTGTGTTTGTCTTGTAGCAGTTGTGAAATCTGTGTTTATTTAATTTGTATTAATTACAAAAGAAAAGTTATCTCTGGTCCAGTGCACATTTTTCATGCTAGAGTTTCCTTAGGTCTTTTCACGTAAACTTGGCTATATTTTAGGCTTATGTTTTTGGCTTTTTCTCTCACCCCTTCATTCTTTCACAAACACTGTACACATTCTTCTTGATTATTGAAGTTTGTGGTAAGTACAGAAATCACATCTTGCCAGAAGATTATGAGATTCATGACAATAGAATCATCCCTTATTTTTCTGTTTTCCTCTGTTTCTTACCAGGTGGCTTTTCTGATATGAGATTGAGATTTTGAATTCTCCTTTAACAAGCACATAAAGATCATTTGCACTTATGTCTGTAGAAGGCAGAAGAGACAACATGGAGGTAGGTGATACCACTTGGCCAGTTTACTACTTTTCTTTGGACATTTTCTTTAGGTGATCTATCCTTTTTCTTCCAAAGTTTTATTTGTCCAGTTGTCTCCATATTCCTTAGTCTTTCAGAGGCTGTCTGTGGTAGAATCCTGCCCTGTTCCCTTTTTTCTCCCTCTTCTGATGTCCATCCCATTGGCCTTTCTGAGTGAGGATTGATTATCTTACCCAGGGTCCTCCTTCTTCCTTAGCTATACAGATTTCAGTATGATTATCCTATATTATATGTCTAATATCCACCATATGTGTCCTTCTGCTTCTGGGATACCTCACTCAGGATAATCTTTTCTAGATCCCACCAATGGCCTGCAAATTTCATGATTTCCTTGTTTTTAATTACTAAGTAGTATTCCATTGTGTAAATGTGCAATTTCTATATCCATTCCTCAACTGAGGGACATCTGGGTTGTTTCCAGCTTCTGGCTATTATGAATAAAGCTGCTTTGAACATGGTGGAGCAAATTTCCATGTTATATACTTGAGCATCATTTGGATATATGCCTAGGAGTGGTATAGCTGGATCTTGAGGAAGCACTATTCCTAATTGTCTGAGAAAGAGCCAGATTGATTTCCAAAGTGGTTGTACAAGTTTATATTCACACCAACAATGGAGGAGGGTTCCCCTTTCTCCATATCCACACCAGCATGTGTTGTCAATTGAGTTTTTTATCCTAGGCATTCTGATGGGTGTAAGGTAAATCTCAGGGTAGTTTTGATTTGCATTTCCCTGATGACTAAGGACTTTGAGCATTGCTTTAAATGTTTCTCTGCCATTCAATATTCCTCTGTAAGATTTAGGGTTGGAGAAGATACTTTCCTAGTCTGTAGGATGTTGTTTTGATCTGATGACAGTCTTCTGCTTTACAGAAGATTTTCAGTTTCATGAGGTCCTATTTATTGAATGTTGATTTTAGAGCCTGTGCTGTTGGTGTTCTTTTCAGGAAGTTGTCTTCTGTGCCAATGAGTTCAAAGCTCTTCCCCACTTTTTCTTCTAACAGATTTGGTGTATCTGGTTTTATGTTGAGATCTTTGATCCACTTGTGCTTTAATTTGGTTCAGGGTGATGAATATGGATCTATTTGCATTTTCTACATGTAGACATCCAATTAGACCAGCACCATTTATTGAAGATTCTGTCATTTTTTCATTGTATGGTTTTGGTTTTTTTGTCAAAAAAATAAATAAAGTATCCATAGCTGTGTTGGTTTATTCCTGAGTCTTCTGTTTGATTCCATTGATCCACCATTATGTACCTATGCTAGTAGCATGCAGTTTTTTATTATTATTGCTCTGTGGAACAGTTTGAGATCCAGAAGATCTGTTGTTGTACAGATTGTTTTAGCAATTCTGGATTTTTTGTTTTCTATATGAAACTGACTTTTTTTTCTTTAAAGGTCTGTAAAGAATTGTGTGGGTATGTGATGGGAATTGTACTGGATCTGTAGATTGCTTTTGGCAGGATGGCCATTTTCATTGTTTTAATCCTACCAATCCATGAGCATGGGAGCTCTTTTCTTCTTCTGATATGTTTTTTCAATTACTTCCTTCAGAAACTTGAATTGTTTTTTAAACAGGTCTTTCAGTTGTTTGGTTAGAGTCACACCAAGGTGCTTTATGTTATTAGTGGCTATTTTGAAGGGTGTTTTTACCCTAATTTCTTTCTTGGCCCTTTTGTCTTTCATATATAGGAGGGCTACAGAATTTTTGTTAATTTTGTATCCAGCCCTTTTGCTGAAAGTGTTTATCAGCTGAAGGAGTTCTCTGGTTAAATTATGGGATCACTCATGTATATCATCATATGCATGGGACAACTACTGCCACCTCTGCTGAGCAGGGAGACCCATGCTTGGGCAAGGGGAAGTACAGGGGGGGTTGAATATTCGACACTCTCAATCCTCGGAGATGTCCATGGGTGACCTGGCTACAAACTCTCCAAACTCACAGATTTTCCCCTCTCACCCAGGAAACCTCAATGTGGATGTTCTGGCTTCAGCAGCCCCTCCATTCACAAATTTCAGAATTTTAGATCCTGTTCCCCTCAGAAACATTGCACACTGTTTGCTGCCATGCTGGACCCCTTTCCTTTTCTTAGATTCTTAGAAAGTTCTTCTCCTATCAGGTTAGTATCATAAACCTGAGATCAAATATCCATTGTATTTCTAATCCATGCCTCTCTTGGTACTGATCTTGCTTTTAAAGGTCTAATCACCTTTTTGCATTTTAAATAAGCATTTTCAAAAGCCAAAAATTCAATTGATATTTTTCTGGCTTCTGAATCTGATATGTTCACTAGGCTGGAGTATCAAAAGAATTTTCTATGGACTGTTACAGCTAGAATGAGATCACCAGTGGTAGTGGAAATTCGGGTGTTCTAGCCTATGGCAATACCAAAGTGTTACCATTCTTGGTTAAGCTGCTGTGCTAAGCACCTCAGAACTGCAGGTGAAAGTCCGTGCCTGGTTGGTTGCAACCAAGACTCAGGCCTGGTGAGACACAGACCCAGTGAGTCCTAGGCCCAGTGGGCCATTAAGCAGGCCCAAAGGGAGATAAATGATGACTCTCAGGGGCCATGATGGAAGGCTGATGGTATCAAGTGGCATACAACCAACCACATGGATTCACACCCAGCATGTTTATTTGAAGTCAGGGATTTATAAACCTTGGGCAAAGAGAAGGATTTTGAGGATGAATGTTTGATTTACTACGGTCTAGGGGTCAAGGATACTTGGCTTATGTATGCATGAAAATGTATATTCATTTTCCATGCAGTATCATGGTCCTATTGCAAGAAGGAGAACACAGTACTTCATTATCCTATTTGTAGGGGGAAAATCTCTGAGTACAGTTGAAAGTCACTGCTGAAGAATAAGATCCTAAGCAGGGTGATGCATTTCTAGGAATTTAGAGATGCTTGTTGGAGCAGTTTTCTTATCAGGAAAGGGTTTGGCTAATAATCTGCCCTGAGGCTCTTTACCAGACCTGGGGTCAAACATATCAGGGAGTGGATTTTTAGGCCCTTCCTTGAGAAAACAGAGTTCACCTTCATAGACTGAGTGCAAATAAATGGCTATCCAAAGATGTCAGAGTTTACCCTAATCCAGCAAAGCCTCACATCCCTCAAATGTTTGTTGGCTTTATTTAAGGAATTTATTGGTTTCCTCCAATAGTGTGATTATGTTTGGCCTGGATTTCCTTATGGAATTTATTCATATCACACACCACAGCACATCCTGAATATACAAACATAGCTGAAAGCATACACAAAAAAAAAATCTTTAAACAAACAAACATCATGAAGATGATGAAGATGATATTGGTCATTACAGCAATTGGTGCAAAAGGAGGTGTTTAAGTATATAATACAAGCACACTGTTTCTATAAAAATCTGCTTTCTTCTACTTGACATTTAAAAGTTTACATTTTCTGACACTGGTGCAGACATATATCCAATCATCAATCACAGAAAATAATATGGTTCCCAAATGATCATAACAGATATCCCTTTCTTTATCATAAGAGTATGAGATAATTTTAGTAGTCAAAATTATTTTATTCTAATGTTGAAACATTTGTATGCTTTAATGGAATCTCTTCAATTGGAATAGCCCTCTACCTCCAATACATTTTTTATTGTTGCCAAAGGAAATAACCAGATTGCACAAGTTGAGTAATGGCCAGTGATGTCTTTGATTTTGATTTTGACTATAATCCTATTGTATTTGCTTATAGGACTATGTTATATTTGTAGGCCTATCTTTGTGTTTCCTTTTGACAGGGGTGCTATGTATATTGTGTGATTTGTTTATATATATTATACTATGTTATTATATTATATTATATTATATTATATTATATTATATTATATTATATTATATTATATTAATTTTTTCTCTTGAAAGGAATAGACCTTCACATATTTTTGCCTTCTGAAAATTTATTATATTATGCTATAATTCCTTGAGTTTCTGTTGATTTGGGGACTTGATTTAGAGAAACAGTTTTACTTTTCTCTTCTTGATCTTAAAGGCTTCCCTCTCCTCATTCCTTGGTATATCTGTGTTTTCAAATTCTTGCAATCGTCAATGTATCGGTTTTTACTACTTAAGTGACTGATAGAATTAACACAATATTTTTGTTTTTTTATATTTTTTCTTTATTAATTACACTTTATTCACTTTGTATCACCCCTGTGATTCTCTCCCTTCTCCCATCCCAATCCCTCCCTTCCTCTACCTTCTGCATGCATGCCCCTCCCCAAGTCCACTGATAGGGGAGGATTTCTTTTCCTTCTTTCTGATCCTAGTCAATTAGGTCTTATCAGGAATGGCTGCGTTGTCTTCTTCTGTGGCTTGGTAATGCTGCTTCCCCCTCAGGGGGAGGTAATTAAAGAGCAGGCCAATCAGTTCATGTCAGTTCCTATTAAAATGGAACCCACTTGGATACTGAACTGCCATGGGCTACATCTGTGCAGGGGTCTTAGGTTTTCTCCATGCATAGTCCTTGGTTGGAATATCAGTCTCAGGAAAGTCCCTTGTGCTAAGGTATTTTGGTTCTGTTGCTCTCCTTGTGCAGTTCCTGTCCTCTCCAGATTTTACTGTTTCCCACTTCTTTCCTAAGATTCCATGCACTCTGCCCAAAGGTTGCCCATAAGTCTCAGCATCTACATTGATAGTCTGCAGGGCAGAGCTTTTCATGGGTCCTCTGTGTCAGGCTCCTGACTTGTTCCCTCTTACTTTTTCATATATTGTTGTATCTTTGTCCTTATTAGCTTCAGTTGTCAACATTTCAAAGCCTACAGTCATCTGAGGGAGCCTCAATTAAGGGCATGCCCTCAACAGAGAAGCTGGCTGCTATATCTGTGAGAGATTGTGTTGACAGATGATTGATGTGGGAAGGCTCTTCCACTGAGAAATGCAATAACCCTAAGAAAATGGGCTTGGCCCACGTAAGATAACTACCTGAGCATGAGACAGTGATTAAGTAGGAGACCAACCCAAAAACATTTGTCATGGCTTTTGCGTTAATTTCATTCAAACTTGACTTTCTATGCTAAAATGATGGACTGTGATCTGACACAACCAAACTCAATGAGTAAACCCATTTATGACCTGGGATTCTTTTGGTTATGGGATGTAGTCACAAAACAAAGTAGCAAATTAGAACAAATATATATATATACAAAGAGTGATTTCACTGCTGGACACAACCTTGGAATATTCACTTTTTAAGGAATATGGAAAACATCAGGATTTAAGATGGGAAAAACTTTAGAAAGCTGTATACAGAGCTTCATCGGCTATTCTGGTAGGACTTAGTTGATCAGAGTGTTGACAGTAATGCAGACAAAGTAAGTCCAGGTCATAGGATTTCAGTGGAAAATAGACTCCATGGAAAATTAAGCTAGAGATCATTTGTGTGATATTTTAGCTGCAAATCATGCTTATTCTGCCCATGCCTTGAGAAATTGAGTAAAGTAGAATTAAAAAATAATGGGCTGGATTTCTTACATGGAATGTTGAATCTGTTGAATGGATATTATTAGTGAGATGTTCAGGGCCAGAGTAAAAGAATGAGCCAAGTGGGGCAGAAATAAATGTAAGGTCTTTGGTTTGTAGAGAAAAACACTAGGTAGTTTTAGATGGCAGAAACGTGGTGAAACAGAGACAGGAATTTTCAAGGAGATTATTGCCATCAAAGAGAAGGTCCTAGCTTTGGATCTGAAGCCTAAGATGGTTTCCATAGATTAATACTCCCTCTTGCTAATTCTTCTGTTAATGGAAGGAGTAGGCAACGTGATTCCTAGTGCCAGGAAATAACTTCATATAAAAGCTGCTCCAAATGTGGTCAAAGTGTGACAACGTCCATCCCAATTTAGAATCCAACTTGACAGGCTCACCCATGTTGTGCTGGTTCTGGAAACAAGAAAGATTCAAAATTTAAGGTAATGGATGCTTTCTTTGTGGTTTCTGTTCAGCACTGTGCCAGCCATCTGTGTTTGGCAGAATCAGATCCCCAGCGAAGATGCTGTAAAGGTTCATTGCAGGAAGCAGGGTCAAGTTGTACCTTGACACTACAAGATGTTCAGATACCAAAGTTATGAGACACACATCTAATATAGTGCTGTCTTTAGGAAGTGGAAGTAACCAAACAGAGATGTATGATACATTGCAGGGATAGGACCATCTAAGCCTTTTGAATCAGCAACAGGATTTGTTGTCTTCCTTGCTGATCTTTTCTCCTTGGTCCAGTCTCCCATCACTATATACTGGAATGAAAATGGGTATTCTGTGCATCTATGTTGGAATGATGTAACTTGTTTCTGATGTTACAAGATGTGGCACCCAAGAGATTTTTCTTCTGTGTCAGTAGAGACTTTGGACATTTGGACAGTGTATGAGCTATTGCAGAATTTTAGGATCATTGAAATTAGACTACATTTTCATTATGGGATGACAATAATTCTACAGTGAATTTGGTCAGAACATATTTGATTGAATCAAAATAGATCCCAGAGAACATAATGTTTCTGTTTTGACATTGAAGAAAAAGTTTCTATGTAGCTGTGGCTGTCCTGAAAGTTGGTATGTAGACCAGGCAGGTTTTGAACTTACAAGTCTAACTGCAGTCGAGTATTTGGCTTAAATTTAGTCCAACATGCCTGGCATGAACATCATCATCATTGGCCACTGAGCCTGGAATGTAGGGTCAGGTGTATGACAACCTTCCTACTTGTTCTGTTTGGTTCTTTTTAACTTTATTTATTTATTTATTCACATTTAATTCATTTTTAATTTAAATTTGTTTCTTAATAATTTATTCTCTGACATGAACTTGGCTCTTTGATCACCTCCTCCTGGAGTGTGCAGTCTTGTGAGGCCAAAGAGGAAAATGATGCAGCCATCCTTCGATGAGACATGATAAGCTAGGATCAGACAGAAGGGGAAGGCTTCCTCCCCTATCAGGAGACTAGAAAAAGGGCATGGGAGGGAAGAAGGAGGGTGGATGGGACTGGGAGTTACAGTAGGGATACAAAGTGAATAAATTGTAATAAATAAATAAATAAATAGCATTTAAAAATAATTTATCCACTTAACATCCCAGTTGAAACCCCTCCCTTGTCTCTTGCTGGTCTTACCCTCCTTTCCTCTTTCCCCCTTATCTAATTTTCTACTTCTCAGATGGTAGGAGCCCTCCTATCAATTCTCACTAGGACTGCCTGTATCCTCTTCCTTTGTGACATGCAATGCCCGCTCCACCACGGGGAAGTGATTAAAGAGCAGGTAACAGAGTCCATGTGAGAGACGTGGGATCCTCTTACTATGGATCCCACATGGAGACTGAGCTGCCTATCAGCTACATCTGAGCAGGGGTCTGGGTCCTCTTCATGAATTGTCTTTGGTTGGTGCATCAGTCTCTGCAGGTCCCCTGGGCCCAGATTCATTTGACTTGTTGGTCTTCTTTTGGACCTCCTGTCAGCTTTGGGTCTTTCTATCCTCCCACTCTTTCCTATGACTCCCTGTGCTCTGCCCAAAGTTTGGCTGTGAGTCTTAACATCTGCTTCGATCCCCTGCTGGGTAGAGTCTTTCAGAGAATATGTATGTTAGGCTCTCATCCTCTTCCCTCTCCTCAGTCACTTCTGATGTCAATTCTATTTGCCCTTTTGAATAAGAATTGACCATCCTCCATAGGGTCCTCTTTTTATTTAGCTCCTTTAGGCCTGTGGCTTGTAGTATGTTTATCCTGTATTATGGCTATTATCCACTTACAAATGAGTATATATCATGCATGTTTTTCTGGTTTTGGAATAACTCACTTAGGATGATAATTCCTAGTTCCATCCACTTGCCTGAAAATTTCATGGTTTCCTTTTTGTTTTTCAATACCCAAGTAGCATTCCATTGTGTAAATGTACCACAATTTCTGTAAAACAATGGTTTGTTTGAGAGACATGTAGTTTGTTTCCCTATTCTGACTATTATGAATATACATGCTATGAACATAGTTGAGCAAATATCTTTGTTGAATGGTGGAGCATCTTTTTGATATATGCCCAGGAATGGTATAGCTGGGTCTTGAAGTAAAACTATTTCCAATTGTCTGAGAAAGCATCAGATTGATTTCTAAAGTGGTGGTATAAGTTTGCACTCCCACCAGCAATGGAGGAGTGTTACTCTTTCTCCACATTCTTGCTAGCTTGCTGTCACTTCAGGTTTTGACCTTAACCATGATGGGTTTAAGATGGAATGTCATTTGCATTTCCATGATGACTATAGATATTGAGCATTTAATGTCCACCATTTGATATTCCTCTGTCGAGAAATCTCTGTTTAGTTCTGTACCCCAGTTTTAAATTGGATTATTTGGATTGTTGGAGTTTAATTTCTTGAGCTATTTATATATGTTGTTTATTAGCTCTTTCTGTTGTATGTAGTGTTGGTGAAGATCTTTTCTCAGGCTGTAGGCAGTCATTTTGTTCTATTGACAGTGTTTTTTGCTTCGTAGATTTTTGTTTCATGAGATCCTATTCATTAATTCTTGATCTTAGAGCAAGTGCTCTTGGTATTCTGTTGAGGAAGTTACCTTCTATGCCAATGAGATCGAGGATCTTTCCCACTTTTTTTCTAACAGATTTAGTGTATCTGGTTTTATGTTGAGGTCTTTGAACAACTTGGATTGCAGTTTAGTGCAGGGTGATAAATATGGATCTATTTTCATGTTTCCACATGTAAACTTCAGGTTAGACCAGCACTGTTTGTTGAAGATGCTGTCCTTTTTCCATTGCATGGTTTTGGCTTCTTTGTCAAAAATCAAGTGGACATAGGTGTGTGGGTTTATTTATGTGTCTTCACTTCAATTCCATTGATCCACTGATTGTTTTTATTATAGTACCATGCAGTTTTTATTACTATTGATTTATAATAGACCTTGAGATGAAGAATGGTGATACCTACTGAAGATCCCCTATTGAACAGGATCGTTTTAGCTATTCTTGCTTTTTTATTTTTCTCTATGAAGCTGAGAATTGTTCTTTCAAGTTCTTTAATAAATTATGTTGATATTTTGATGGGAATATCATTGAATCTGTAGATTGTTTTTGTTACGATGGCAATTTTTACTATGTTGATCCTACTGATCCATGAGCATGAGAGATATTTCTATCTTCTGGTATCTTTTTCAATTTCTTTCTTCAGAGGCTTGAAGTTTTTGGGTTTTTTTGTTGTTGTTGTTGTTCATATAGGTTTTTTACTGGCTTGTTGAGGATAACACCAAAATACATTGTTTTTTTGGTTGTTGTTTTTTTTTTTTTTTTTGTTTTGTTTTGTTTTGTTTACTGGCTATTTGAAGGGTGTTATTTTCCTAATTTTTTTCAGTCCATTTGTCTTTTGCATACAGGATTGTATTTTTTTGAGTTTTTTTTTTAAGTGAACTTTATATCCACCCACTTTGCTGAAGTGTTTTTCAACTGTAGGAGTTCCCTACAGTAGAATTTTTGGAGTCATTTTTGTATACTGTCATATCATCTGTGAATAGAGATACTTTGACTTCTTCCTTATCAATTTGTATCCCCTTAATCTCCTTTAGTTGTCTTATTGCCCTAGATAGGACTTCGAGTACTGTATTGAAGAGATTTGGAGAGAGTGTGTAGCCTTGTCTTGTCCCCAAGTCCAGTGGAATTGACTTAAACATTCTTTTCATTTAGTTTGATGTTAGCTCTATACTATTCTGTATATATTCTGTATATTCTGTATATATTCTGTATACTATCTTTACTATTTTTAGATATGTGCCTTGTCCCTGGTCTTTCCAAGACTTTAAACAAGAATAACTGTTGGATATTGTCAAATGCTTTTTCAGCATCTAAGAAAATGGTCTTTTTTTCAATTTGTTTATACGGTGGATTACATTGATGGATTCCATATACTTAACCACCCTTGCATGCCTGGGATGAAGCCTACTTGGTCATGGTGGATGATATCTTTGATATGTTCTTGGATTTGGTTTGCAAGTATTTTATTGAGTATTTTTACATCATTGTTCATAAAAGAGATTGGTCTTTCTTTTTGGGGATCTTTGAGAATTTATCAAGGTGACTGTGGTCTCACTAAAGGAATTTGGTCATGTTGCATCCATTTCTATTTTGCGAAATAATTTGGAGAATATCAGTATTCGCTCTTCTTTGAAGGTCTTGTAGAATTCTGCTCTGAAATCATCTGGCCCTTGGATTCTTTTGGTTGGGAGTATTTTGATGGCTGCCTCTATTGCCTTAGGCACTATAAGACTATTTATTATCTTTACCTGATGTTGAGTCAACTTTGGTAAGTGGAATTTAAAGAGAATTGTATATTTCATTTGGATTTTCAAATTTTGGGGCATATAGGCTTTTGACATAAAAGTTATTGGTTCTTTGGATTTTCTCAGTGTCTATTATATCTTTTTCTTTCAGACTTTGTTGATTTGGATAGTGTCTTTCTGCCATTTACTTACTTTGGCTAAGAATTTTCTGTTTTTTATTTTCTCAAAGAACTAGCTCTTGGTTTCGTTGATTCTTTTAATTATTATCTTTGTTTCTAATTTATTGATATCAGCCCTGAGTTTGGTTTTTCTTAGTGGTCTACTCTTGCTGGGTGTGTCTGTTTCTTTTTTCTTAGGTCTTTCAGGTATGCCATTAAGTTGCTTGTATGGGATGTCTCCAATAGCTTATGATGGCCTTTGTTGGTATTCAACCTCCTCTTCGGACTGCTTTCATTGCATCCCATATGAAATTGAGAAATCTTCTATCAAGGTTTGCATACTATTCTGTTGGTATTTTGATGGAAATTTCATTGAACCTGTAGATTGCTTTTGGTAATATGTCCATTTTTACTATGTTAACCCTGCTAAGCCATGAGTATTGGAGATAGTTCCATGTTCTGATATCTTCTTCTAATTCTTTCTTCAGAGACTTGAAGTTTTTTTCATGCAAGTCTTTGACTTGCTTGGATATGGTCACACCAAGGTACTTTATGTCCTTTGTGGCTATTTTGAAGGATGTTTTTTCCCCTAATTTCTTTCTCAGCCCTTTTATCTTTTGTATACAGGAGGGCTACTGATTTTTTTGAGTTAATTTTGTATCCAGCCACTTTGCTGATGGTGTTTATCATCTGTAGCATGTCCCTGGTAGAAGTTTTGGAGTTACTCAGGTATACTATCATATAATCTGCAAATAGTGATACTTTGACTTCTTCCTTTCCAATTTGTATCCTTTTGGTCTCCTTTAATTTTCTTCTTGTTCTAGCAAGGACTTCAAGAACTATGTTGAAGAGATATGGAGAGAGTGAGCAGCCTTGCCTTGTCCCTGAATTCAGTGGGATTGCTTTAAGTTTCTCTCTGTTTACTTGATGTTGGCTACAGGCTTGCTGTATATTGCTTTTACTATGTTTAGGTGTGTGCCTTGTATCCCTGATCTCTCCAATAGTTTAAACATGAATGGATGCTTGATTTTTTCAAATGCTTTTTCAGCATCTAAGGAGATTATCATGTGTTTTTTTCTTTCAATTTTTTAATATTGTGGATCACATTGATGGATTTTTGTATAGTGAACCACCCCTGCATACCTGGCATGAAGCCTACATGGTCATAGTGGATGATATATTTGATGTGTTCTTTTATTGGGTTTGCAAAGTATTTTGTTGAGTATTTTTGCATCAATGTTCATAAGGGAGATTGGCCTGAAATTCTCTTTCTTTGTTGGGTCTTTGTGAGGTTTAGGTTACAAGGTGACTGTGGCTTCAATGAATAAGTTTTGTAGTTCCTTCTGTTCCTATTTTGTGGAATAAATGGAAGATAGCTGGAGTTACCTCTTCTTTGAAGGAGTGGTAGAATTCTGCACTGAAACCATCTGGTCCTGAGCATTTTGTGGAATGCAGTCTTTTGAGGAATGCTATTTCCTTAGTGGATAAAGGACTATTTTATTGATTTACCTGCTTTTGGGCTTTGGTAAGTGTAATTGATTAAGAAAATTGTCCATTTCATTTAGATTTTCAAATTTTTTGGCATATAAACTTTTGAAGTAAGTCCTAACGATTGTTTGGATTTCCTTAGTGTCTTTAGTTTTGTCCCGTTTTCATTTCTGATTTTGTTAATTTGGATAATCTCTCTCTGCTTTTAGTTAGTTTGGCTAAGGGTTTGTCTATCTTGTTAATTTTCTCAAAGAACCAGGTCTTGGTTTCATTGATTCTTTGAATTGTTTTATTTGTTTCTAATTTATTGATTTTAGTCTTGAGTTTGATTATTTCCAGGTGTCTATTCTTTTTTGGTGTTTCTGATTCTTTTCTTCTAGGGCCTTTAGATGAGCTATTAAGTTGATTGTGTGAGATGTTACAAATTTCTTCTTGAAGGCACTTAGTGCTATGAACTTTCCTTCTAGCACTGCTTTCATTGTCTCCCATAAGTTTGGTTGTGTTGTGTCTTCATTTCCATTGAATTCTAGGAAGACTTGAATTTCTTTCTTTATTTCTTCCCTGACCCAGCTGTCATTTAGTAGTGAGTTGTTCAGTTTCCATGTGAGTGTAGGCTTTTTGCTATTTCTGTTGTTGTTGAGGTCCAGCTTTAGTCCATGGTAATTAGGATACAAGGCATTATTTCAATCTTCTTATATCTGTTGAAACTCACTTTGTGACCAACGATATGGTTTATTTTGGAGAAGGTTCCATGAGGTGCTGAGAAGAAGGTAAATTCTTTTGTCTTTGGGTGTAAGATTCTGTAGATATCTGTTAGGTCCATTTGATACATGACCTCTATTAGAGATATTGTTTCTTTGTTTAATTTCTGTTGTTTACCTGTCCTTTGTTGAGAGTAGGGTGTTGAAGTTTCCCAGTAGTAATGTGTGGGGATTTGTGTGCGGTTTAGGTTTTATTAATGTTTCTTTTACAAATGTGGGTACCTTTGTATTTGGAGCATAGATGTTCAGAATTATGATTTCTTCTGGGCGGAATTTTCCTTTGATGAGTATGAAATGACCTTCCTCGTGTCTTTTGATTAATTTTGATTGAAAATCTACTTTATTAGATATTAAAATGGCTACTCCTGCATGTTTCTTGGGTCCATTTGCTTGGAACCTTCCACCTTTTTACTCTCAGGTAATGTCTATCTTTTTGACTTAGATGTGTTTCTTGTATGCAACAGATTGTTGGGTCTTGTTTACATATCTATTCTGTTAGTCTGTGTCTTTATTGGAGTGTTAAGTCCATTGATGTTGAGGGAAATTAATGACCAGTGGCTGTTAGCTCCTTTTATTTTGATGTTGCTTGTGGTAGTGTGTTTGTGTGCTTGGTTACTTTTAGTTTTGCTGTAGTGACATTATTTCTTTCCTGTGTTTTCCTGAATGTAGTTAGCTTTCCTGGGTTGTAGTTAGTTTTCCTTCTAGGAGCTTCTGTACCTCTGGATTTGTGGGTAGGTGTTGTTTAAATTTGTTTTTGTCATTAAATATCTTGTTTGCTCCATCTATGATGACTGAGACTTTTGCTGGGTATAGTAGCCTGGGTGGTCATCTGTGTTCTCTTAGGGTCTGCATGATATCTGTTCAGGCCCTTCTGGCTTTCATAGTCTCTGATGAAAAGTCAGGTGTGATAATGATTGGTTTGCCATTATATGTTACTTGGCCTTTTTCCTTTGCAGCTTTTAGTATTTTTTCTTTGTTCTGTATACTTACTGTTTATTATGTGGTGGGAGGATTTTCTATTCTGGTCTAATTTATTGGGTGTTCTTTAGGCCTCTTGTATTCTTGTAGACCTCTCTTTTAAGTTGGAGAAATTTTCTTCTATGATTTTGTTGAAAATATTTTCTGGGCCTTGGAGGAGGGAATCTTCTTTTTCCTCGATTCCTATTACTTTTAGGTTTTGCTTTTCATGTTGTCTTGGATTTCTTGGATGGTCTGTGTCAGGAATTTTTTAGATTTAACATTTTCTTTGATAGCTACATCTATTTATTCCATTGTGTCTTCCACACCTAAGATTCTTTCTTCCATCTCTCGTAGTCTATTGCTTATGCTTACTTCTGTAGTTCCTCTTTTCCTCCCTAAGTTCTTTCTCTCCACAGTTTCCTCCACTTGTGTTTTCTTTAATTTTTTCCAATTCTCTTATCAGATCTTGAGCCATTTTATTGATTTCCTTCACTTCTCTGACCGTATTTTCCTTCAATTCCTTCAGCTGTTTGTTCAAACAATCCTCTGTTTTTTTAATATCTTTTAGTGATTTAAGTATTTCCTCTCTAAAAGCCACAAATTACTTGGCTGCAACTTCCTGTATTTCTTTAAGGATGTCCATAATCTGTTTGACTTTATCTTCCTCCATTTCTTTGCAAAAGGCAATAATCTGTTTGACTTTATCTTCATCTAGATCTTTATGTAGTTTATTTTTTTCCGCTATTATCCTGTTCATAAGCACAGATGTAAGGTCATCTTCTTGAATTTCATTTACCATGGTGTGTCCAGGGCTGCTTGCCCCTGAATAACCGGGTTCTGGAGATGCCATACTGCTCTGTCTTTTTGAGCTTTTACACTTGCCTCTACCCATTTGGCTATTTTAGGTGTTGGGTGTTAGTTTCTGGCACTTCCTGGAATCCTGTGGTGGGGATAATCCCCTTGGCAGGAAGATGATTTTTCCTGAAGGAGGGCTCCTCAGCTTTTGGGGTACTGTCACTGAATAGCAGGTATTTCTCAGGAATTGCCAAAACTCACCACAGGCATAGAGACCTGAGCAGTAATTGTGGTCTTTGTTAGTCAAGGGGGCTCTTCTCTCACCCAGAGAAGTCCTGGAGACAGCTGTCCTGCTTCTGGCTTTCTTGCTGTAAATTTAGTAAGCTGTAGCTGTAACCTGGGTACCCCATGGTTTGGTCAGCTTAGTTAGGGATAACTGGTTGTCCCTTAGAGCAGTATCTGGGGGTTGATCTTGGGGATCCCAGGCTTCTGTTGGTCTGAGGTTAGAGATCTGTGCCCCAGTACCGAAGCAGTAACCCATGGCAGCTGATCATTGCTCTCACATGTGCAGCAGGAGGCTAGAGTCTGGAGCCTGTGAATAACCAGAAACTTCTCCAGAGCTAGGTGTCCTGAGGTAGGGTCAGATATTTTCCCCACCTTTGGGTTTTCTCCCAACATGAAGACCTAGTCTGTGGTGTTTGACATGGTGTGTAGAATGGGTAGGCACTTGCCAGATGGCTACCAAGCTGGTGACTGGGAAAGAACCTGAAAACATTTCCAAGAATGTTCCCATGTGTGGTGGTGGTAGTGTGGGTGTGTGGGGAGTTGGCTGAGTGCTCTAAGCTGGGACCTGCTCTTTCCCTGCCTGTGGGGTTTTATCCAGACACGGAAACCCATCCTCTAGTGTCCTGGGGCACAGAGTTCTGTCTGTGATGGAGAGTAGGGCATGCAGGTCTCGGAACTGGAGGCCCACTCAAGGCTGGCAGCTGTGCACCCACCAGCCTGCAGGACCTTTTCTAGGGATAGACTGGGTGACCTGAGGTCAGTCCAACTTTCTTCTTCCCTGTTCTTTTTTTTTTTTTTGAGACTGGTGCTCCCAGTCTCTGGTGCCCAGGAGCACACAGTTTTGCCTGGGAAGGTGATCAGGACACACAGGTGCATCCTGCGCCTGAGATATTTTCCGGGTTCTCACTGAGTGACCTGAGAGTAGAACTGAATGATCCCCACACCACTGAGTTTCCTCTCACCTGGGAAACACGATTGCTGTTCTTTTAGGACCCAGAGTTCAGTCTTTTAGTTGCTGTACCAACATTGCTGTCTTGTTCCTGTCCTGGTCCTCCTGGCAATGCCATCTTGGATTCCCTTTTCCTCATCCCTTTCAATTAATTTTGGTTGAAAGTCTGTTTTATTAGATATTAGAATAGTTACTCCTGCTTGCTTCTTGGGTCCCTTTGCTTGAAAAACTTATTCCTGCTGCAACATCCAAGGAATTTTCACAGAGATTTGCTGGGCACTCTGAGGTTGGACCCAATTTTTTCCCTCATCATTGGTTTTCTTCTTACCTTGGAAACACAGTCAGTGGTGTTTGGGGGACCACAGATCCAACTATTGGTCACTGTGCAGTCTCTGCTCCCCAGGTTATCAGACACAGTGTACAATCACCCCAGCCATCTGGGATCTATTTTTAGTTTTTACTGAATATAAGTATTTTGATTGTATGCATGAATATGCACCTCTTGTGTGCCTAATCCTCACAGTAGTCTGAAGATGTCTTCAGAATTCATGAACTTATAGCAATTGAAAGTAGTGGGTCCCAGGTAAACACTAACAATTGAGCCCAATTATATGCAAGAGCAGTAAGAGCTCCTCACTGCTGAGCCATTTCTCCTATCTTATGTTGCTCATTTATGATCATCATTTACACCGCTAATATTTTTGTCTTCTATTTTTACCTGTTTAAACATGCATTCCCTTTTAGTAAGATATCATTGAAGTTACAGTTTAAGCTGGGGCACTGCGGATTTCTGGAAAATAAATATACAACAGGAGTGAATGTATAATTCCTTGTAGAAGCTTCAGTAAAGACCTCTGAGTTCTTTCAATATTTTGTGTTTGTTTGATTGACTTTTAGGGGAGGCTCTGTCTTACTATATAGGTCTGGCTGTCCTAGAACTCTTTGAATAGATAATGCTGACATCCAGTTCAATAAGGTACACCTGTGTCTGCCTCCTGAGTGATGGAATTGAAGGCATGACAGAATACACCCAGCTTGTCCACCATTTTTTGTAGTTAGTAACTGTTAATAAATTTCTCTGATCTGTACTTAGTATTGTTCATCTGTTAATTTCTCTCTGTGTGTGTCTCTGTCTCTATATGTCTGTCTCTCTATTTCACACTCTTCTCTCTGTCTTTGTCTACATTAATTGCCATGTCTATTCCAAAGCTATATCCTCTTCAAAAAGTTCAGATATGATACAGTTAAAACTTGTTATTCCGTTTTCTTCTAAAATGACTTAGTGATAACATTAACACTTCTTTTTTAATGGAAAAGTTTTAATCTTTATTTTTAATCTATAGACTACATTATTAAGTAAGGAGGATATACAAAACAATGATCAAAGAATAATCATGTGTTCTATTCCTTTTCTTTTGTCTGGTCACAAAGAAATATGATGTTATTGGCTATGATTGTGGTTGCTTGCCACTCACATTATTTTTATCCATGTATTCACTGTAGTCCACTTTCCCTTCCACAAATATATGAGCCCCCCCTCTTCACATACTAATATGCCACATCCCTGAGCCCTGGTCAAAACATAATATTCAGTACCATGTTGTCTTTTGACTAATGTTACCCATTTGTTCAGTGTCCCCTGATCAACACATCTCATTTGTTGCTATATAAAATATCATGATTGTGTTTTGTCCTTCCACCTGTCTCATGACAGGGTGCTGACCTACTCACCCAAGTAACTGAAGATGATTCATAGATTGCTCAAGAACCCAACTAATGGCTACTTTATATTCATGTCTTACAAACTGATGAAACACAGGTTTTTGAAGCACGCCTTTGTTTTTTTTTTAATCTAACCTTTAGGCGTTTTCATCTCCCCTACTTCACATCACGCGCAGCACCCAACTGTATAACATTTGCACTTCTGTGTCAGAAAATAAATTAAAGAAGCACTAGAATTATATGATTATATTGGCAATGAAGTATAAATTTATATTGTTGCCACTGTTTCTGTTGTACAAATGTATGGCATATTTTAGAATTCCGTGACCTTCAATGATGTGCATGTGAAATTCAGCCAAGAAGAGTGGGCCTTGCTGGAACCTTCCCAGAAGCAACTCTACAAAGAGGTGATGCTAGAGACCTGTGAAAACCTCACTGCTATAGGTAAGACTGCAATTTTTCTTTCACTTTTAAAATAAAGAGACAAATCTTACTTTGTTATTGATCCTCTTCTGTAATTCCAATTGAGAATGAGGAGGAATGCGGTAAATAAATCAGGCATGGTTCTAAGGGTCACAGAAGATAGTGATTTAAGTTTACCTTAATAATAACATGATATTTCCAGTAATATATATTTTCTCGTACTATATTTTAGGCTACAATTGGGATGACCATAATATTGAAGAACATTTTCAAAGTTCTACAAGTAATAAAAAGGTAACTTTATGTGCATGTTGGTACAGATATAAATCTTAAATTTTAATGTGTCCTGGAAGTTTGGTGTTTTTTGTTTGTTTGTTTATTGGCTGCTTTTTATTTTCTGTTTTTGAAAAAGATTTTTTTCTGGGTATCTGTGACTTTCTTAGACTTGCTTGTTAGACCAGCCTGACCTCAAAATCACACAGATCTGCCTGCTTCTGCCTCCACAAGTGCTGCAATTGAAGGCATGTACCAGCACACATGGCTGTGTCCTGGAAGTTTTAAAGAAAAGCAACAGTATAAAAACAGCACTGCTTTATGTGTACTGATGATCATTAAAATCTCATAATTCCATGTACTTCAATGTCAGGTATCTGATTTGTGTTTACAAGGCACTCCCCTAAGATAGTAGAAAAAAAATAATATTGTAACAAAAATACCATTTGACTCATATGGACATTACAGCTACTGACTTGAACTGCCAATCTGTTTAGTCTCATTCTATCTACTTAGATATTGTAAGAGGTATACACACTGAATTGGTGATCAGTATGTGTCCAAAACCTTCTAATAAGCAAAAAATTTTATAGTAGAACCAGTGTTAACTCATTTTCGTGCAGTAACATTGTAAAGTTTAGTGAAAGGAGCAGCTTATGAGAATCAAGAATTTTGTTGTGGAGAAACCTTAATCCCTATATGACATGTCTATGATGAACAAAACAAACATGAGCATAGGGATATTGAAAGAAGCAGTGTCCCTGTTTTTCTCCAAGAACAATTGATTTGGTAGTAGTCCCCACTGTGAGTAAATTTTCTGAATGTGATAAATGGTTACTGTTAATTGGTTTTGCAACTTCACTGAGAATTTATCAGCAAACTCATATTGCTGAAAATACCTATGAATACTAGGAATTTGGAACTTCTGCTTGTCTTGTTTCACTTTGTAAATGAAGTATCATTCATATAGTACAAAAATTTGTGAATGGGATTGCTGTGGTAAAACTCTGAATTCTTATAATACTCTTCATATATAGGAGAAAACCTCTTATAGAAAAATGATGCTATAAAAGTGATCCACATAACAAATTCTCTTACCATCACAGGAATATTCAAAAATACCCGTAATGAAGGAGAATACCGTGAATGTAAATAAAGTGATAAAACTTTAAAATTTGATTCTTCTTTACCATTAGACAAAATTATGAAATTAATTCATATAGATAAATATATTTATTAGTGTAATGAAATGACAGTGGTAAATCTTTTACATGTGCCAATTTTCTTTGCAGGCATGAAAGCAGTCATACTGGAGAGAAACCCTTTAAATGCACTCTATGTGGGAAAAACTTCCCCTATATCACTGTTCTTATATGGCATAAAAGAACACACACTGGAGAGAAGCCTTACAAATGTAATCAATGTGGTAAAGCCTTTGCAAAAAGCAGTCATCTCATAAGCCATAAAAGAACACACACTGATGAGAAACCTTATGAATGTAATGAGTGTGGCAAAGCCTTTGCAGAAAACAGTCATCTCATGAGCCATAAAAGAACACACACTGGAGAGAAACCTTATGAATGTAACCAGTGTGGCAAAGCCTTTGCAGAAAACAGTACTCTCTTAAGCCATAAAAGAACACACAGCAAAGAGAAACCTTATGAATGTAACCAGTGTGGTAAAGCCTTTGCACAAAACAGTACTCTCTTAAGCCATAAAAGAACACACAGCAAAGAGAAACCTTATGAATGTAACCAGTGTGGTAAAGCCTTTGCAGAAAACAGTCATCTCATAAGACATAAAAGAACACATACTGGAAAGAAACCTTATGAATATACCCAACCTGATAAAGCCTTTGCACAGCAGAGTAGTCTCCAAAAACAGGAAAAGACACACAGTGGAGAGAAGCCTTGTGAGGGTAATTAGTGTGATAAAGCCTTTGCATGTAACAATCATCTCCTAAGACAACAGCACATTCTGGAGGGAAACCATATGAATATAACTATGTGGCAAAGCCTTTGCACATAACATCTCCTAATACATAAAAGAACACATACTGGAAAGATGTCTGACTGTAACCAATGTGAAAAAACTTTTGGATTTAAGAATAATCTCCACACTCATGAAAGAAACCCTAATGGACAGAAAGACTGTGAGTGCTTTTAACATGGTGAAACCATTCCACATTTGTATAATCTTCATCATCATGAAAGGATTCATAATAGAGGAAAAACTTATGAATGTGTTAAAATGGTGAGGTCTTGAACAAATCTAGAGTCATCATCATCATAAAAGTATCCTTACTGGAGAGGAATTCTGTGAGTATAAGCAATTTGGAAAGGCCTTTGTGTACTTTGGTCCACTGAGATCCAACAGAACTGTAAAACTAGCTCAGTGGAAATGACCTCCCTTTTCTGAAGGGAACATGCAACAGTACTATATAATAAGGGGCAATAGGAACGGAAGGTAGTCATTGGGCAGAGAAGGGAGAGGGATTACTATTGGAATTTAAAGTAAATAAACTTATTTTTAAAAAGAATACTATTAATGGTGAATATCAATTACATGTAACAGTATTATATAATAAGGTGTTTATGGAAGACTTATTGATAATCCTGATTCTCAACATTTACTGTTTTCAATTGCCTCAGTTTACACAAGAAACTTTTAGTCCAGTGAATGAATATGTAGGGAATGGTGAACTAACACCAGCCAGGAAGTTCTCTGAGAGTATCACAACAGTGGTAGCCTGTAGAAGTTTCTTTGTGTACACATACCTATTGTTCCAGGGGTTCTATTGAAAACCATCACAACCCAGACTGAAGTTTGAGATGTGAGGGAGGAGGCTTTCTCTTGCATGTATGACCCTGCTGCTGGCCTAGTTGTATAACCATGGCAAGGGTGAGTTTTCTCTGCCTGACTTCATCTAGAGAGTGCCTTTAGACATAGATGCCATCAATCAAGTTTGATACATGGCCTTTGACACAGATCCCTGATTACTCCCCTCCCTTCAAATATAGGAAAATGAGGTTCCATGTTCTTTTTCACATGATAGGAATGTGCTGTTTAATGCAAATCAAGCATCCTTGAAGTGCCCTGTTTTAAACAATTATCTACACCTATCCTTAGAGCATCCCAGTCACTCCCTAAGGGGTACATACCCTCTGTTTTCTGGAATTAAAGTTGAACTTACTTTCTGAGGTGGTTCCCAGAGTGTTCTGATCACTGTTATGCTTGGGTGGCTTCCAAGCTTCCTCATCTTCTGGGTGTCTTCCTCATCTTCTGGGCCTCCTTCCTTCCTGGACTGGTGGGAAACAGCCTCCAGGCAGCAAGAGAACCACGTTCTCTGAAATGCTTGTGAAAAAAATATTTCACACTTCTTAGCATTTCAAATTTCACATGTTTCTTGATGTGAGATGGTAAATCAAACAGTGTCTTTGGGTGAGACTCTCTAAAATGAGTTATACCTATTGTTTATTTCACAGTAAGCTTACAGGCAAGCTTCATAGTATGAAGTCTTCTGAGTTGAGCACAGTGGCCTATGCAGAAGTAATAAGAGCAGAAATTTTATTTCCCTCATTTTAATAGCTGAGTAGTGTTCTGATAATGTGTGGATGGATGGGAGAGGAGGGGGACTCCCCCTTTGAGAGGATAAGGAGAAAGGGTTTGGGGGAAAGAGGGAAGGAGTATGGGACCAGTAGGAGTTGAGGAAGTGGCCTTTAAAAAGGGATATACAATGAATAAATTGTGAAAAAATAAAAATGATTAATAAAATACAAATTAATTAGAAAAACAAAACTTGACAGCAAAAATTTGAGTCCAGTCTGGGTACCCGCCCTCCCTCAAAGAAAAGAAAGATGATATAAAGAAAGCAAAGAACAATAGAATCTTTGTCTTTACCACCTTTCTTCCTTGTGAGCTCATTTTTTAATCATTACCTAATGGAGACCCATTCCACAACTCCCCTTCCAGTAGCACCCTCCCTCCCTTTTCCCCCTATCTTCTTCCCCTGTTCCACTGAAAGGGGGAGTTCTCTCCACCATTGCCATCTTCCCCTAGCTTCTTAACGTCCATAAGGAGGACATGGAACCTCTTTGTTTGGGGCCTGGCAAGGCTACATCACTGGGGGTGAGTAATCAAGGAGCAAGCAACTGAGAATTTTTTTGAGAAGTGTTTTATTATTTTATTACTACTACTACTACTATTATTATTATTGTTGTTTATTAATTACATTTTATTAACTCTGTAATAAAAATCAATAAAATAATCAATAATAAATAAATAAATAATAAATTCTATGGAACTGAGAATTTATTTAAAAAAAAAGAAAAGACAGCCCAATAATCTACCTTAGACACATCTTTAAAATGACATAATATCTTCCACAAGCAAAACAACATACATTTTACTTTTTTTGGGCCACTAGAGAAAGAGAGTGGCCCTTCCGAAAAGTACAGCTTGAACACTTTAACAGCCTTGAGTTTATTACTTTTGTATTTCTATATCTGAGATTTTATTTAGTCTTCCCATGTCATCCCGAGCGAGGTATCCCAGAAGCAGAAAGACAGGCCTGGTAGAGACTCACTTATAAGGAACTTTGAGTCATATCATGCAGAATGAACATGTGAAAATTTGCAGAACAAGAAGGAGGACCTTCGGGAAACCGCTCAGTCCTCACCCAGAAAGCCAATGTGATGTACACGGGTGGGGGGGAGCAGGATAAGAAGTGAAAGGACAGGGACCTACCAGAGAGGGCCTCCGAGAGCCTCTGTCTAACAGGGTAGCCAAGCAGATGCTGAGACTCGCAGCCAAACTTTGGGCAAAGCACAGGGAATCTTATGAAAGAAGGGGGAGCTGGGAAGACCTGGAGGGGACAGGAGCTCCACAAAGAGAGCGACAGATGAAAAATTCTGGGCCCAGGGTTTCTTTCAAGGAGTGATACTCCAACCAAGGACCATTCGTGGAGATACCTAAACCCCATACTCAGATGGAGCCCGTGGCAGCTCAGCCTCTAAGTCAACACCCTAGTAAGGGGAGCAGGGGCCATCTCTGATATGAACTCTTTGATTACCTCTCCCTGAAGCAGAGTGCAGTGCTAGCAGGCCACAGAGCAAGACAAGGCAGCCAGTCCTGATGAGACCTGATAGGCTAGGGTCAGATGGAAGGAGGGGAGGATCTCCCTATCAGTTGTCTTGAGGAAGGGTATAGGAGAAGATGAGGAAAGGAGGGTGGGATTTGGGGGAGATGAGGGATGGGGCTACAGATAGCATACAAAGTGAATAAATTGTAATAATAAAAATAAATTAAAAATTCATAATGAAATATTTTAATAAAAAAATAATATACTTTCACTTAAATAACAGATTCACTAATAAAATTATTATAAGCAAACATGTTGATCACATTTGAGTGAACAGACAGTAATATGGAAAATAAAAAGGGAATTTCATTAATAAATAAATAATGTGTCTTGAGAGATGGCTCCTCATTTAAGAACTCTGGCAGTTCATGTAAAGGATTTTGATCACTCAGTCAGAGGCTCAGAATTTCCCGAAAGCAGTGCATGCCTGTGGTTGGTGCAAGGGCATACAACCAGGGACACACAAGAAAACATTAATTAAACACTCATACACATGTAGGAAGACTAAATAAATTCTCAATGGTATAAATATGAAAGTAATAAACTCAAAGCGGTGATAATGTTCAAGCTTTTAAATTTTTTTTTTCAGTATAATGGCCCAAAGAGTAAAATGTCTGGTTTTTTGTTTGTTTGTTTGTTTTTGGCTTGTGGAAGATATTATGTTATTTTCATGATTTCTAAAGTAAATTTTTTGGGGTGATATATATATATATTTTTTTTTTTGGTAAAGAAATTCTCCATTGCCTGCTCTTTAATTACTCACGCCTTGGGATGCCGCCATGGAGGAAGAGGATCCATGCACACCTGATGGGACTTAACAGGCTATGTGAGATGGCAATGGTGAAGCACTCCCCCTTTACCTGCACTAGGAAAAGGGGAGAGGAGGAAGAAGGAGGGATGGTGGGACTGGGGGGATTGGAGGAAGGGGGTTTCAATCAGGCTATATAACAAGAAATTGTGAAAAAAAATTAAGAACTAAAATCAAATCACATCACTGATAAGACTTCCACAGTCTTGAATTCTCTTACCAGCATGGGCATAGTATCTTGCTACTTTGTGTAAGAACAATTTCAGAAGATCCATTGCCTATTTCTGGCCCCTGCAGACAATAGGCATGCATGTCATGCACAGACATACACGTGGGAAAACACGAAAACACATAAAAATAGTAAAACTGTTTAAATGTTTCCAAGACTGCTATGAGTTGCCCCATTCTGAACACTATGAACACTTCTGGGGGGAAAAAATCAAAGTTGGTTTGAAAACCATGTTACCTATGAAATAATTCATCATGTAAAAATCCCAATGCAGAAATACCTCAACAAATAAAAACCACAATTTTTCTTTAATTATAATTATTTACTTTTTTAAATTTAGAATTAATTATTTATTTACTATTTATTTATTTTATTTATAATTATTTAATTATCATTATTTTTTATTTTATTTTTTATTAATTTCATTTTACTCACTTTGTATCCCCCCCATGGTTCTCTCCCTCCTCCTGTCCCAATCCCTCCCTTCCTCAGCCCTCTGCATGCATGCCCTTCCCCAAGTCCACTGATAGGGGAGGACTTCTTTTCCTTCCTTCTGATCTTAGTCAATTAGGTCTCATCAGGAGTGGCTTCCTTGTCCTCTTCTGTGGCCTGAAAATGCTAATTTCCCCTCCGAGGGAGGTAATTAAAGAGCAGGCCAATCAGTTCATGTCAGAGACAGTCCCTGTTCCTAGCACAATGGAACCCACTTGGATACTGAACTGCCATGGACTACGTATGTGCAGAGGTCTTAGGTTATCACCATGCAGAGTCCTTGGTTGGATTAACAATCTCAGGAAAGACCCCTGTGCTCAGATTTTTTAGTTCTGTTGCTCTCCTTGTGGCGTTCCTATCCTCTCCAGATCTTACTGTTTCCTGTTTCTTTGATAAGATTCCCCGCACTCTGCCCAAAGGTTGCCCATAAGTCTCAGGATCTGTATTGATATTCTGCAGGGCAGAGCCTTTCAGAGGTCCTCTGTGTCAGGCTCCTGAATTGATCCCTCTTTTCTCCTTCTTCTGATGTCCAGCCTCTTTGCCTTTCTGGATAGGAATTGAGCATTTTAGCAAGAGTCCTCCCTCTTGATTAGTTTCTTTAGGTGTACAGAGTTTAACTTGTACAACCACTCTAGAAAGCAATCTGGCGCTTTCTCACACAACTAGGAATAGCACTTCCTCAAGATCCACCTATACCACTCCTAGACATATACCCAAAAGGGGCTCAAGTACACAATAAGGACATTTACTCAACCATGTTTGTAGCAGCCTTATTTGTAATAGCCAGAAGCTGGAAACAGCCCAGATGCCCCTCAGTGGAGGAATGGATGCACAAATTGTGGTATATCTACAAAATGGAATATTACTCAGCAATAAAAAAAAAAAAACAAGGAAATCATGAAATTTGCAGGTAAATGGTGAAACCTGGAAAGGATCATCCCGAGTGAGCTATCTCAGAAGCAGAAAGATGCACACTGTATATACTCACTCATATAGACATATAAAAGAGGATAAACCTACTAAAATTGATACAGAACTTTTGATTCATCAAGATAGAGAGTAGAATACTTTTTTCAAGTTTGCTAATTACATACAGACTAGACATTGTGAATGTCATTTATACCTGATAGTAGATAGTTTATTGATGTTAGAGGGAGAAGTCTTTCATTTAGCCAAAAGGGGAAATGTTGCAGGATATTTGATCCCATTATGAACCCCAAAATTGTGAATGGTAAAACACTGTTTATTGATCAGTGTGATTGAGCCCTATCACACACCTACAATCCAAGAAATTTTTGTTTATTGTAAACAGGTGATTATGGTATGGTTCAACCAGCTCTAGCAGACACCTTTAATCCAAGAACTTTCTGGACACAGGATTTACTAAAGTTAACCCTAGGTCAAGAATTGAAGCCAGAAACATGCTTACAGACATTAAAGAGCAGGAGGGACTTTGAGTTGAGGGGTATTTAAGACAGTGTGGAAAGGCTTATCTCAGACTTTTGCTTTAGCTTTAGCTTAAGCTTCAGCTCCTTAGCACCCTGGGATTTCTAGGAAGCCTTTGGCCTCAAGATTTTTGGCTTTTTTTCTCCTGGGCATGAGTTGAGCTAGTGAACATTTTTTTTCCTCCATTTGGACTGAAGCTGAGAAGGAAGGCCAGCTGTGTGCTTTATCTGCATCTCTGAGCTAGAATCTTTTCTCTGCAGCATCTGGCTCCTGAATCTTTATTGGTAAAATAGAATGGTTGGAATTTTCATTTTTGTTTATAACAACATTTGCCTTTCAAAACGTTCACCCAACAGTCTGCCTGAACTGTCACAGCATTAAAAATTCATCTAATCATGGTAATTCCAGGACCAGAAAATGTTTTTATGTACAATAAATCATGATGTTCACAATTTCTTGTAAATATTAACATTTTTTCTTTCCGGCTGCTTGCTGGGGACTGGGTTTTCAGCCTGGTCAGCTTAGGAGGGTTCAATGTCTCTACAGGAAAATGAAAAGTTTCTTCCCCCTTGAGTGAGAGACTAGAAGTGTTCAGTGAATAAAAAAGAAATATAAAAGAAATGAACCTGATGGGTACTAGGTATGGGGGAGGAGTAAGTTATTTCAGATATGAGGAAGAGTATAGACAGAGCAGGGACACCTGGGAAAATCCAAAGTGGACATGACCCTGGGCCATGTGAATAATTTAAAAATAAAAACACACAAAGAAACAAAGAAAGAAAGAAACATGCCTGAGGTCGTTTTCCCACTCAAGTAGATCTCTGTCCTCAGCTCCAACCTGAGCCCTCAGAAATGAGTAAAGAAATTAACCTTTTTTGTTTACATCTCAGGAAGCTGTTTTTTGAGACACAGTTTTTTTCTGTATGGCTTTGACTGATCTGGACATGCTTTCTAGACCAAGCAGGCCTTAAATTCATATAGATCCACCCCCTTTGCCAGCCAGAGTGCTGGTATTAAAGGCATGTGCCAATATGCCAGGATTTGATATTTTCTTTTAATTTCATTTCATTTAACTTAATGTGCTTTTTTTGAGACATGGTGTCTCTGTGCATTGTTGCCTGTCCAGGACTCTCTCTGTAAATCAGTTTAACCTTGAACTCACAGAGACCCACCTTCTTCAGCCTCTCAAGTGCTGAGACTAAGGATGTGTGCCACCATGCCTGGCAAGACTTTCTTATAACATAGTTTAAGTCACACTCTGTTATTTCAGACAACTCTAGATATGTGGGTGTGAAGGACCCTGTTTTATTAGACTCTGTTCCCTTGCATGTCCTAGACTTGATTTGTAGACCAGGGTGACATTGAACTCATGCAGATCAGCATAGTTGTGCCTCCCAGAGAGCTGGCATTACAGACATGTGCCACCATGCCTGACTCAGATTTTATATATATATGATTAAAACAAAATATGTATTGATATATATTAAATATATAATATATTAACTACATTATATATTTATCAAACATTAACTCATATTAATACATTCAATAACTTTATATTTAATAAATATATTAAAGATGTATTTAAATGTATATTAAAATTTATATGCATGAATTTATATACATGAATGATTTGGTATTTTGAGACAGAGTTTCTTTGTTTTAGCCCTGGCTAACTTGGACTAAATTTGTAGACCAGGCTGATATTGAACTCACTGAGATTGGCCTGCTTCTGCCTGCTAGACTGCTGGGAATAAAGGCCTGTGCCACCAAACCCAGCACAAATGTTCTGTTTTAATCTTATTTTCTGATTTGATTTTTAAGACTGGGTTTCTCTGTGTAGGCCTGACTGTCCTGGACTGTCTTTGCTAACCAGGCTTACATTGAAATCACAAGGATCATCCTGTGTCTGCATCCCATGTGCCTGGATAAAAGGCTATTGCAAGCTTGTCTGGCAAGACCTTAGATTTACCAACACAGGGACCAGGGGAAAGGCTGTGTTGGCTGTATGCCACTGAGGCCTGCAGTAGCGTGAAGAGGCTTCCCCAGCCTACTTCCAGGCTTTTTGCCATGCCACCCATGAGCAAAGCTGAGGGACCCCGGCACGTGATTTAGGGACTAGCCTGCAGGGGCTTTATAGGCAGCACAAGGGACAGGATTCATGAGGGAGACGGGGTGGGGGACTCAGATATTTGACTGCAAGCAATCCCTCCCCTGTCCACCGACATCTGTCAGTCCGTCTGCCTGGAGTCCCCTAATGCCTCGTGCGTGGGGCAGAACCACAGACGGGGGGCTGACTAAAGAGAGATGCACAATCCTGCACTCCCACACTGCTGCCTGCATCCTGGGGGGATTGGTCCAACCCGCCTGAGCTCAGGTTGGGCATCATGACCTTGTTTAGGGTGTTCTGGCGCCCTCTGCTGGCCAGCGGTGTGTGAGCAGGCAGGACACTAAATAATGCTTGGTGTGCTGGAGGCTTAGTAGGTAAGGTGCTCTGTGCTCAGTGGTAAGCTCTGTGCATAAGGCTTCCTCTGCTGACATGAAGGCATATATACATGGGCCAAGAAAAAAAAGGAAGAGGTGGAGGAGGAAGAAAGAAGGAAAAAAGATCAATCTATGTGTGTGTCTGTTTTCGGAAAAAATCCCAGCTAATTGATACTTGGGTACTAGTTGGTGTTTATTTGCTGGACTTGAACCAAAATACACAGGCAAATATACAGGTAGTCTATAGTGATATAAATAATTGATGTGTTTTCCTTATGGCAAATAAAATATTTTCAACCAGAAGGAAGGTGTGGAAGATGGCCAAGCAACACATTATATTTAGAGTCTGTATCAAATAAGAATGATATTATAAACTTTTTCAGAGGAATCTTCTCATGTTAAAAGAAAAGAACCATCCCTTGCTTAAAGCATTTTCTCGAGGCACCTATATCCCCGCAGTACCCAGGAGATTCTTCCATAAATTCTGGATTGACAACTTTGATTACTCACCTGCTTTGCTATGTAGAAATCATAAACCATACACAGCAAACATTTCAATACAGATTAAATCAGAAGAAAATGATGGGATGACCAAGTCTGAGCCCAGCTATTCCATATGAAATGTAGTGTAGGCAGTGGCCCATGCCCTCCAGAAAATGCTGTTGAGCAAAACTGAAACGGGATCTAAAGAAGACACAAACAAGGGTGAGAGTCTACCATGGCAGGTAAGCCTCACTCATCAGCAAGAGAAGCTTCACAATCTTACATCATTTGTAAGTAATTTAGTGTGGTCAAGACAGTAAAACATTTTCATCTTATAATTAAAAATATGAGTTAAAATGGAAAAGGGTTCTGTCACAGTTTATGTATATATGTCTGTAATTATCTTACATGATTTTGGAACTGAAAGCACTGATTAAAGACAATAAATTTGCATATACTTCAAAAAACAAGCAGTTTATATTTCAAAATACATGTATATATAACACATGAAGTAACAATGAAGAAAGAAGCCATGAATTTGAAGGTGAGCATGGGGCAGTGTGTGGGAAGGCCTGGAGAAAGAAAAGGGAAGAAAGAAATTTCACGATGAAATTTTAGCCTCAAAATAATTGATAATTGTTAATATCCAGAATTGAATACCCAGCTTGGAAAGACTGAAGCATGTGAATTCAGGGTCAGGGACTGATATTTGTCTCTTTCTGTATATCTAAACTTGATTTGGGCATCTTGATGAAGTCAAAAGCAGTTTTATTTAGGTGTTAATCCCCAGTCTCCTTACTTGGAGCCTAGTGCTTTACCAATTGAGCCACTTAAGGCTTTCTGGTCACTCTGACAACAAAGTCACTCTTTCCCTAATGTTTTTATTGCTTAACAACAGGTGGTCTTAATTAGACTGACAAAGAATTCCAGGCTTGTTTACCCCGAGATACTCTTCAGGCCACTATGGGCTCAGTGGCAATCATCTTTCCTGTCTCTGAGGCAGGCTCAGAGGTCTGGTAGAGTTTTAGGGTCCCATTAACCCTCCATGATCTAAAGAGAAATGGATAGAAAAGATAGAGGTGACAGGCACACACACTCACTGAAAAAAGTGGGTGAAACAAGAAATTTTACTAACAAAGTCCTACAAGCTTACTTATGACGATGATGCTGATTTCAGCTAGCATGTCCTCTGCAGGAACTGTAGCAAGTTCAAGCTTCCCTTTAAGAAAACATCTTCCCTGATCAGCTGTTGTGGCCTGTTCTCCCATACATACACGTAGACAAATGATCAGATATATAAATCTGTATATATTTGCACATATTCCATGGACGATGAAAAAGGAACTCCTTATAGCCAGATAATTGACATACACTCATGTAAAATATACCAAAAAAACAGACTGACCTAATTCATGCAAACACATCAATATACATATTTACATATTTACATCACATGGGTGAAGCAAATTCCAGTGGGCTTCATAGTTTTTACATTTCTGAGACAAAGGAATTACTACACAGTGAGAGACCAAAGAATCAAAATTTAGGTTTTATTTTTTAATTTTTTGGGGAGGGGCTTTGGTTTAAAGTTTAAAGCATAAGACTGAAGAAAGACCAGACAGGTGTATACATGTCCAGCAACCTTCAGGGGTGAACTAGCCCCACCACATTCTTTTCTTGCCCAGTAGAGATATAGTTGCTAGGTTACCAGACCAGATTTTCAGACCAGAACCATTTAGTGTCTTAGCATGTAAAGTAAAACAATCATTTCAAAAGTAAATTTCCCTTACACAGTCATGTAACTCCAAGGCATGTAACTCACTGCCTATGGCTTTTCCCTTTAAAAACCTTGTTGCCCTAGACCACCCTGCCATACTCCTCCTCTTCACCAAGGAGGTTGTTGTGACCCAGACTCGAGCTTGTATTAAATAAACCCTCATATGTTTTCAGTGGAGTCCATTCCTGGTGACCTTTTGGGGTCTCATGAACTGAGAATAACATTTGCGGGGCTCATCAGGATCCCCAAGACTCCAGGACCCTGACCTAGATGGTCTTATTGCGGCTCGTAAGTATCTAAGTGTGCATGTGTGTGATTACTTTCTGTCCTCTATTCTAAAAAATCCTCAGGTGTTCATATTGGTGATGGCAGCAGGATGTGATCAGAGGAAGACTTCGGGGTAATCACAGCTGCCAAAGTCAGGGGATTACCCCTGGCTTCGTTGTTTTTTTTTTTTTTTGTTGTTGTTGTTGTTGTTTGTTTGTTTGTTTTCTTTTTCTTTTCTTTTTTCTTTTTTCTTTTTTTTGGTGGGCACTTGGGTAGAGTCCTGAGGTTGGGAGGTGATTCAGAATCACACACTGCTCTGGAGCTTTTGTGGCAGGGAAACCAGAGCAGTGATCTAAAGTTCCATGGATCTGAGCTTACCTTATGATCTGGCTACACGACCACTCAGTTTGCACCTGTCCTATTTTAGTCCTTGTGTTTAGAAACTTCTTTGGCACAGATGTGCCTTTCCCAGAGGAAGAACCTGTTTCTGCTTTTGCCTTTCCAACCATGAACAAAAACCAAACACTTGGTTCTGGTTTTGTTTTCAGTAGTGTAGCAGCAAGTATGCATGCATTTGTCTGTCTATTTTGTTCCTTGTGTTTATGAATGTTTGTTTGTATTGGAGTATGGGACTGTGATGATGCTATGAGACAGACTTGCTGTAATCCCTCCTTGTTCCTTTCAGCCCCTCCACCCTCATGCTGTTCACCTTCCCCACGTCCTGCTGTGGCAGAATCAGGTATTCTGGGAGCCAGAGGGAGAGAATGCAAGGGTGGGTCTGGGAATGAAATTGTCAGGACTGCTCCTGCCCAGCTAGGAGCTATGATTGTTGAGTGCATTTTCATCATGGTGGGGGCAGCAGCAGCAATGCCCCATGGCAGGAGTGGGCTGAGGGAATTGAGATTTCAGATCAACTGGTCTGGTATAATAACGGGCTGCCATTTCAGGCTAGTATAATTGTATGTAGCTCAATTTGGGGGAAGGCCACCTTCTAATGGAACAGGGAAGAGAGCCATTGAGAAATGGTCCACTACCCCTTTGGGTTTTCTTTCCTCTCCCTTTCTTTTTGTATACATTGTATTGGTACATTATTTTCTTGTCTTCTTTTATGGGTTTGTTTGTTTGTTTATGATGGTCTCAGTAGGCAGGTGACCAAACAGCTATGCACTATGGTGACTTTGCTTGCCCCATGCTCCTAGCACTATAAGCTGGGAAGCCTTTGGTCTTTGGTAGGAGAATGCCTCGGGGCGGGACAGATAGAGGACACCCAAGAGCAGGGTGAGCTGTGAGAGCTTTCCCAGACTGATAGGGCAATTACAGCTGGATGGAGTAAGAGAAGTTTTCTCAGTTTAAATGTATATATTGCCACTTCATATTTTTGACTGATCTTAAATGGTTAATATGCTCTGTATGTCTTGTTTATAGCTTAACAGTTATTGAATATGTCTAAAGATTAAATTCAAACTCTTGTTTAGAACATATATGTGTGCATATGTGTTTATTAGATCTACAGAAGCACAGATGTTTTTAAATAGCAACCATGTGGCTTTTCATGCATTGTGATGTGACTCCACCATTTTGAAATTGCCACGTGGGGTAGAACAAAGGAAAAGAGTGGTTACAGAACCTCTTAGTCAAAATGAATTTTGTTTATCCTTTTTCCTTTTAGACTAAGAAAACAAGAATCATTCTAAATTGGTATTGAATTTAGAGATTGATTTGTTCGCACTGGTAAAATTTGGCTTTAAAATTTGATTCTGACTTTCAAAACTATGGTTATGCTTTGTGGTTTTACTCATAAAAAGAGTAATTTATTTTCATATAGCCAAAACAAGTTTTGGAAAATGTTTAAATGTTTAAGACTATGACACATTTTAAAGTTTATCAGGCATTTAAAATAATGACCTTGGGCTATCTAACAAAGAACATAGAACAGTTTCTTGACCCTTTGGGAAGGTCAAGAGACCTTGGTATTTATTTTATTCATTTTACCAAATGAAACTAAGCCATATTGTTTGAAGCAATTAAGAAAAGTGCAGTTTTTACAGTGTATCATCTCAAGATGGTAAAAAACCCATGGCTTAGTAAAGAAATGTTGAGAGGATTTTGATGAAGGTTTTTATGTTGTCTGAAAAGCAAGAGAGAAGGCAAGAGACTGTGACAATAAAGAAAAGAAAGGGAAGGAAAGGAAAGGGAAAGAAAAGAAAGGAAAGGAAAAGAAGAGAAAAGAAAAGAAAAAAAGAAAAAAAAGAAAGGAATAGCTTGTCCAAAGTAACCGGAAGTTATATAGAATTTTATGGAAGATCAGAGTATGTATAGAAAGCCAGAGGACATATGAACTGTATTTGCTTTGGTTTTGCGTTCCTGCAAATATGATTTGAGAAAGAACTGTAAAATATGTTGTTTTTCACTTAAAAGGCTGGAGATTATTCGATGCAAAATGTCTGCTTATGCTCTTTAACAGGAGAATAAAACTGCAGCTCCATGTTACCATAGGGTTATACAGGGTTGTATTCAGGTAATTGTTAACCATTATATACCTACCACCAGCTCCTGAGTGAATGGATTAATGCCGTTTCTTTCTGGCTGACAGGTTTGGTATGGCCAGAATAGTTAAAGTACTGTTCTTTTATGCAGTTGGTTCTAAAACGTATTTGATTACAATTTTAGAAATTTTAGTTATGGGGAACTGTAAATGCTCCACAGTGCTATACTGTAGGCTGTAGTAACACCATCAGTGACACCTAATGGCTGTTTTGCATTGGCGGCCACAGTATGCAGCAACATATGGCTAGCCACCATGTTGGTTCATGGATAAAGAAGGTGGAGCAATGGTTTTACCACTATCTTTGTTGAAGGCTGCCAGCTGTATTCAGTTCCAAAAGTGCTAAGTGCAACTTTTTTCTTTAAACTTTTTGCTGTTCAATTTTTTAAATTAAGTTTTTATTTTTTATACTAATTAGAGCTTATTCAATTTGTATCCCAGCTGTAGCCCCCTCTTTCCTCCCCTCCCAATTCCACCTACTCCTCCTCATCTCCTCCTATGCCCCTCTCCAAGTCCAGAGATAAGGGAGGTCCTCTTCCCCTTTCATCTGACCCTAGCTTATCTGATCTCATCCAAACTGACTTCATTGTCCTCCTCTGTGGCCTGGCAAGGCTGAAGGTGTTTATCAGCTGAAGGTGTTCTCTGGATGAATTTTTGGTGTCATTCATGTAGACTATCATATCTTCTGCAAATAGTGATACTTTGATTTCTTCCATTCCAATTTGTATCCCCTTGATCTCCTTTAGTTGTCTTATTGCTCTAGCGAAGACTTCCAGTACTTGGGCAGCCTTGCCTTGTCCCTGATTTCAGTGGGATTGATGTAAGTTTTTTTTTCCATTTAGTTTGATGTTAGCTATAGACTTGCTGTGTATTTTCTTCACTATGTTTAGCTATGTGCCTTGTATATCTGATCTCTCCAAGACTTTAAACATGAATGGATATTGGATTTTGTCAAATGTCTAAGGAGATGATCATGTGGTTTTCCTCCTTCAGTTTGTTTAAATGATGGATTTCCATTTACTGAACCACCCCTGCATGCATGAGATGAAGCCTACTTGGTCATGGTGGATGATATCTTTTATATATTCTTGAATTAGGTTTGCCAATATTTTATTGAATATTTTTCCACCAATTCTCATAAGAGCAATAGGTCTGAATTTCTCTTTTTTGGTTGGGTCTTTGTGTAGTTTAGGTTTCAAGGTGACTGTAGCTATCTAGAATTAATTTGGTAATGTTCCTTCTGTTTCTATTTTGTGGAATAATTTAAGTTGAATTGGAGTTAGCACTTCTTTGAAGGTCTGGTAGAATTCTGTGCTGAAACCATGTGGCCTGGGCATTTTTTTTTGGAAGAGAGACTTGTGGTGACTGCTTCTATTTCCTTGGGGGATATAGGACTATTCAATCTTTCTGCCTGATCTTGATTTAATTTTGGTAGATGGAATCTATCAAGAAAATTGTCCATTTCATTTAGATTTTCAAATTTTGTGGCATGTAGGCTTTTGTACTATGACCTAATGATTGTTTGGATTTCCTCAGTGTCTCTTGTTATGCCCCCATTTTGATTTCTGATTTTGCTGATTTGGATAGTTTCTATTAGCCTTTTAGTTAGATTTACTAAGGGTTTGTCTATATTGTTGATTTTGTCAAAGAACCAGCTTTTGGTCACATTGATTCTTTGAATTGTTTTCTTTGTTTCTAATTCATTGATTTCAGCTCTGAGTTTGAATATTTCCAATCATCTTCTCTTCTTGTGTGTGTCTACTTCTTTTTATACTAGGGATTTTAGGTTTGCCATTAAATTGCTTGTCTAGAACTTCTTTTTGAAGAAACTTAGTGCTATGAACTTTCCTCTTAGGAGCACTTTCATCATTTCCCATAACTTTTGGTATGTTGTGCCTTCATTTTCATTGAATTTTAGGAAGTCTCCAATTTCTTTTTTTGTTTCTTTCCTGAGAAAGCTGTCACTGAGTAGAGAGTTGTTTAGTTACCATATGTATGTATGCTTTTGTAGTTTCCGTTGTTGTTGAGGTCCAGTTTTAGGCTATGGTGGTCTGACAGGATACAAGAAATTATTTTTATTTTCTTGCATTTGTTGAGACTTGCTTTGTGTCTGACTATGTGGTCAATTTTTGAGAAATTTCCATGAGGTACTGAAAATAAGGCATACTCCATTTTGTTTGGTTGAAAAGTTCTGTAGACATTAGGTCTATTTGCTTCAGTAAATTTGCTCTGTAAGTGTCATTTCTCCCTATTTAGCTTTTGTCTAGATGATCTGTCCCTTGATGAGAGTGGAGTGTTGAAGTCTCCCACTATTAAGATGTTGGGATGTGTGATTTAAGATTTAATCATGTTTTTATTTACAAAAGCAGGTGCTCTTATATTTGGGGCATAGATGTTCAGGACTGTGATGTCCTCCTGGTGGAATTTTCCTTTGATGAGAATGAATTGTCCCTCCTTATCTTTTTTTTAATTTCTTTTTTAAGATTTATTTATTTATTTATTTATTTATTTATTTATTTATTTATTTATTATGTGTACATTATTCTGCCAGCATGTACACCTGCACACCAGAAGAGAACACCAGATCTCATTATAGATGGTTGTGAGTCAAAATATGGTTGCTGGGAATTGAACTCAGGACCTTTCGAAGAGCAGTCAGTCAGTTCTTAACCTCCGAGACATCTCTCCAGCACCCCCTCCTTATCTTTTTTGTTTAACTTTGGTTGAAAGTCTATTTTTATCAACAGTTTTGGCCTGTAGTTTTCTTTTGTTGTTGTTTTTTGTGTTTTACTGGATTGCTTATGACAGCAATGCTGGATTTCTAGAAAGAGTTTCAAAGGGTTCCTTCTGTTTCTTTTCCTTTTTTCTTATCTTCTCTTTTCTTGATAGTTAAGGAAGGATTATTGTAGCTCCTTTTAAATGTCTGGAAGAATTATGGTGTGACTTCAACTTAAGCAGACACACCCAAGTGGAGTAGATGATTGGAAATATTCAAACTAAGAAATCAATGAATTAGAAACAAAGAAAACAATTCAAATAATCAATGGGACCAAGAGCTGATTCTTTGAGAAAATCAACAAGCTAGACAAACCCTTAGCCAAACTAACTAAAAGCCAGAGAGAAAATACGCAAATCAGCAACATAAGAAATGAAAATGGGGGCATAACAACAGACACCAAATGAGGAATATAGGCATCATAATGGCATCAAATAGAGCTATGTTCCACAACAGCACAAAGTCCTCAGTATAAGCAGTTCTTGGGGTTATGCTTCTCCAAGACAAACTCATCATGACTATGCTAACGGGGGAGCCACATTCCACGAGTGCTACAGATGTTTTGCTGTTACTCTTGCATGGCTATCAACAGGACCAGGAAGCCAAAATAGTTTGCCTACATATGGGGAAGGGGGAAATGAGTTTAGCTCAGGCCCTGGGAAGAATTCAGGGTATTGGGTGCACTATGCCAGCCTGGAGGACCATATAACATGGAAGGACTTAGGGATTGCTGGGAGAAAATTAGCAGCTATGTCTGTTTTGATATGTTAAATATGAACCTCTGCCATTTGTTCCAGTTATGAAACCTATGTTTATGAAAATATAAACTTCAGAGAGAGCAGCATGTTCTCCATTAGGGAATGATTAAAAAATAAGTTCACAAGGAAGAAAGTCTCAACAGATACAAGAAAATATTTTTTCTTTCTTTATATCTTTCTAATTTTTTTCTTTCTTTATATCTTCTTTCTTTTCTTTGATGGAGGGTGGGTACCCAGACTGGACTTGAAGTTTTGCTTATAAGTTTTGTTTTTCTACTTCATTTTTATTTTATTAATCATTGTTATTTTTTCACAATTTATTCATTATATATCCCTATTAAAGGCTACTCCCTCAACTCCTACTGGTCCCACCCTCCTTCCCTCTTTCCCCCAATCCTTTTTCCTTAGTCCACTGAAAAGAGAAGTTCCCCTCCTCTGCCATCTACCCATACATTATCAGAACACTACTCAGCTATTAAAAACAGGAAAATAAAATTTCTGCTCTTATTTCTCCTCCATAGGCCACTGTGCTCAACTCAGAAGATTTCATTCCATGAAGCTTGCCTGCAAGCTTTTAGTGAAATCAACACTAGGTATAACTCATTTCAAAGAGTCCCATCCCAAAGACACTGTTTTATTTACCATCTCACATCAAGAAACATGTGAAATTTGAAATGCTATGAAATGTAAAACATTTTATCACAAGCATTTCCGAGAACGTGGTTTTCTTGCTGCCTGGAGGCTGTTTCTCACCAGCCCAGAAAGGAAGTAGGGGCCAGAAGATGAGGTATAAAGCTTGGAAGACCCACAAGCATAACAGTGATCAGAACACTCTGGGAACCACCTCAGAAAGTAAGTTAAACTTAATTCCAGAAAACAGAGGGTATGTACCCCTTGGGGAGTGACTGGGATGCTCTAAGGATAGGTGTAGATAATTGTTTAAAACTGGGCACTTCAAGGATGCTTGATTTGCATTAAAAAGCACATTCCTATCATGTGAACAAGCACATGGAACCTAATTATCCTATATTTGAAGGGAGGGGAGAGTTATCAGGGATCTGTGTCATAGGCCATGTATCAAACTTGATTGATGGCATCTATGTGTAAAGACACTCTCCAGATGATGTCAGGCAGAGAAAACTCATCCTTGCCATGGTTATACAACTAGGCCAGCAGCAGGGTCATACATAGAAGAGAAAGCCTCCTCCCTCACATCTCAAACTTCAGTCTGGGTTGTGATGGTTTTCAATAGAACCCCTGGAACAATAGGTATGTGTACACAAAAAACTTCTACAGGCTACCACTGTTGTGATACTCTGAGAGAACTTCCTGGCTGGTGTTAATTCACCATTCCCTACATATTCATCCACTGGACTAAAAGTTTCTTGTGTAAACTGAGGCAATTGAAAACAGTAAATGTTGAGAATCAGGATTATCAATAAGTCTTCCGTAAATACCTTATTATATAATACTGTTGCATGTAATTGATATTCACCATTCATTGTATTCTTTTTAAAAATAAGTTTATTTACTTTAAATTCCAATAGTAATCCCCCTCCCTTCTCTGCCCCATGACTACTCTCCGTTCTTATTGCCCCTTATTATATAATACTGTTGCATGTTCCCTTCAGAAAAGGGAGGTCATTTCCATTGAGCTAGTTTTACAGTTCCGTTGCATCTCAGTGAACCAAAGTACACAAAGGCCTTTCCACATCGCTTATACTCACAGAATTCCTCTCCAGTAAGGATACTTTTATGATGATGATGATTCTAGATTTATGCAAGGCCTCACCATTTTAACATATTCATAAGTTTTTTCTCTATTATGAATCCTTTCATGATGATGATTATACAAATGTGGAATGGTTTCACCATGTTTAAAGCACTCACAGGCTTTCTGTCCATTAGGATTTCTTTCATGAGTGTGAAGATGATTCTGAAGTCCAAAAGTTTTTTCACATTGGTTACAGTCAGACATCTTTCCAGTGTGTGTTCTTTTATGTATTAGGAGATGTTATGTGCAAAGGCTTTGCCACATAGTTATATTCATATGGTTTCCCTCCAGAATGTGCTGTTGTCTTAGGAGATGATTGTTACATGCAAAGGCTTTATCACACTAATTACCCTCACAAGGCTTCTCTCCACTGTGTGTCTTTTCCCGTTTTTGGAGACTACTCTGCTGTGCAAAGGCTTTATCAGGTTGGGTATATTCATAAGGTTTCTTTCCAGTATGTGTTCTTTTATGTCTTATGAGATGACTGTTTTCTGCAAAGGCTTTACCACACTGGTTACATTCATAAGGTTTCTCTTTGCTGTGTGTTCTTTTATGGCTTAAGAGAGTACTGTTTTGTGCAAAGGCTTTGCCACACTCATTACATTCATAAGGTTTCTCTCCAGTGTGTGTTCTTTTATGGCTCATGAGATGACTGTTTTTTGCAAAGGCTTTACCACACTCATTACATTCATAAGGTTTCTCTTCAGTGTGTGTTCTTTTATGGCTTATGAGATGACTGTTTTGTGCAAAGGCTTTACCATACTGGTTACATTCATAAGGTTTCTCTCCAGTGTGTGTTCTTTTATGGCTTAAGAGAGTACTGTTTTGTGCAAAGGCTTTGCCACACTCATTACATTCATAAGGTTTCTCTCCAGTGTGTGTTCTCTTATGGCTCATGAGATGACTGTTTTTTGCAAAGGCTTTACCACACTCATTACATTCATAAGGTTTCTCTCCAGTGTGTGTTCTTTTATGGCTTATGAGATGTCTGTTTTGTGCAAAGGCTTTACCACACTGGTTACATTCATAAGGTTTCTCTCCAGTGTGTGTTCTTTTATGCCGTATGAGCTGACTGCTTTTTGCAAAGGCGTTACCATAATTGATTACATTTGTAAGGCTTCTCTCCAGTGTGTGTTCTTTTATGCCACATAAGAACAGTGATATAGGGGAAGGTTTTCCCACATAGAGTGCATTTAAAGGGTTTCTCTCCAGTAT
This sequence comes from Meriones unguiculatus, assembly GCF_030254825.1. NCBI lineage: Eukaryota > Metazoa > Chordata > Mammalia > Rodentia > Muridae > Meriones > Meriones unguiculatus. The sequence goes on from NW_026843662.1 coordinate 181,351, forward strand.
GACTGCTTTCATGCCTGCAAAGAAAATTGGCACATGTGAAAGATTTACCACCGTCATTTCATTACACTAATAATATATTTATCTATATGAATTAATTTCATAATTTTGTCTAATGGTAAAGAAGAATCAAATTTTAAAGTTTTATCACATTATTTACATTCACGGTATTCCCCTTCATTATGGGTATTTTTGAAGATCCCTGTGATGGTAAGAGAATTTGTTATGTGGATCACTTTTATAGCATCATTTTTCTATAAGAGGTTTTCTCCTATATATGAAGAGTATTTAAGAATTCAGAGTTTTACCACAGCAATCCCATTCACAAATTTTTGTACTGTATGAATGATACTTCATTTACAAAGTGAGCCAGGACAAGCAGAAGTTCCAAATTCCTAGTATTCATAGGTATTTTCAGCAATATGAGTTTGCTGATAAATTCTCAGTGAACTTGCAAAACCAATTAACAGTAACCATTTATCACATTCAGAAAATTTACTCACAGTGGGGACTACTACCAAATCAATTGTTCTTGGAGAAAGACAGGGCCACTGCTTCTTTCAATATCCCTATGCTCATGTGTCTTAGAATCATTTTGACATATGATATACCAGTTTAATTTACAAAAATAATAAAGATTCCCACATTGAATTAACACAGTTTGTTTTTTGTTCATCATAGACATGTCATATAGGGATTAAGGTTTCTCCACAACAATATTCTTGATTCTCATAAGCTGCTTCTTTCACTAAACTTTACAAAGTTTCTGCACGAAAATGAGTAACACTGGTTCTACTATAAAATTTTTGCTTATTAGAAGGTTTTGGACACATACTGATCACCAATTCAGTGTGTGTACCTCTTACAATATCTGAGTAGATAGAATGAGACTAAACAGATTGGCAGTTCAAGTCAGTAGCCGTAATGTCCATATGATTCAAATGGTATTTTTGTAACAATATTATTTTATTTTCTTCTATCTTAGGGGAGTGCCTTGTAAACACAAATCAGATATCTGACATTGAAGTACATGGAATTATGAGATTTTAATGATCATCAGTACACTTAAAGCAGTGCTGTTTTTATACTGTTGCTTTTCTTTAAAACTTCCAGGACACAGCCATGTGTGCTGGTACATGCCTTCAATTCCAGCACTTGTGGAGGCAGAAGCAGGCAGATCTGTGTGATTTTGAGGTCAGGCTGGTCTAATAAGCAAGTCTAAGAAAGTCACAGATACCCAGAAAAAAATCTATTTCAAAAACATAAAATAAAAAGCAGCCAATAAACAAACAAACAAACAAACAAACAAAAAACACCAGACTTCAAGGACACATTCAAATTTAAGAATTTATATCTGTATCAACATGCACATAAAGTTACCTTTTATTAATTGTAGAACTTTGAAAATATTCTTCAATATTATGGTCATCCCAATTGTAGCCTAAAATATAGTACCAGAAAATATATATTATTGGAAATATCATGTTATTATTAATTCAAAACTTAAATCACTATCTTCTGTGACCCTTAGAACCATGCCTGATTTATTTACCTCATTCCTCCTCATTCTCAATTGGAATTATAGAAGAGGATCAATAACAAAGTAAAAGTTGTCTATTTTAAAAGTGAAAGAAAAAATGCAGTCTTACCTATAGCAGTGAGGTTTTCACAGGTCTCTAGCATCACATCTTTGTAGAGTTGTTTCTGGGAAGGTTCCAGCAAGGCCCACTCTTCTTGGCTGAATTTCACATGCACATCATTGAAGGTCACCGAATTCTAAAATATGCCATATATTTGTACAACAGAAACAGTGGCAACAATATAATTTATATGTCATTGTCAATATAATCATATAATTCTACTGCTTCTTCAATTTATTTTCTGACACAGAAGTGTGAATGTTATACAGTTGGGTGCTGTGTTTGATGTGAAGTAGGAGAGGTGAAAAAGCCTAAAGTTTAGATTGAAAAAAAAAAACAAAGGCGTGCTTCAAAAACCTGTGTTTCATCAGTTTGTAAGACATGAATATAAAGTAGCCATTAGTTGGGTTCTTGAGCAATCTATGAATCATCTTCAGTTACTTGGGTGAGTAGGTCAGGACCCTGTCATGAGAAAGGTGGAAGGACAAAACACAGTCATGATATTTTATATAGCAACAAATGAGATGTGTTGATCAGGGGACACTCAGATGGGTAACATCAGTCAAAAGACAACATGGTACTGAATATTATGTTTTGACCAGGGCTCAGGGATGTGGCATATCAGTATGTGAAGAGGGGGGCTCATATATTTGTGGAAGGGAAAGTGGACTACAGTGAATACATGGATAAAAAATATTGTGAGTGGCAAGCAACAACAATCATAGCCAATAGCACCATATTTCTGAGTGACCAGACAAAAGAAAGGGAATAGAACACATGATTATTCTTTGATCATTGTTTTGTATATCCTCCTTACTAAATAATGTAGTCTATAGATTAAAAATAAAGATTAAAACTTTTCTATTAAAAAAGAAGTATTAATGTTATCACTAAGTCATTTTAGAAGAAAACGGAATAACAAGTTTTAACTGTATCATATATGAACTTTTTGAAGAGGATATAGCTTTGGAATAGACATGGCAATTAATGTGTACAAAGACAAACAGAGAGAAGGGTTTGAAATAGAGAGACAGAGACATAGAGACAGAGACACACAGAGAGAGAAATTAACAGATGATCAATACTAAGTACAGATCAGAGAAATTTATTACCAGTTACTAACTACAAAAAATGGTGGACAAGCTGGGTGTATTTTGTCATGCCTTCAATTCCATCACTCAGGAGGCAGACACAGCTGTATCTTATTGAACTGGATGTCAGCATTATCTATTCAAAGAGTTCTAGGACAGCCAGACCTATATAGTATGACAGAGCCTCCTCTAAAAGTCAATCAAACAAACACAAAATATTGAAAGAACTCAGAGGTCTTTACTGAAGCTTCTACAAGGAATTATACATTCACTCCTGTTGTATATTTATTCTCCAGAAATATGCACTGCCCCAGCTTAAACTGTAACTTCAATGATATCTTACTAAAAGGGAATGCATGTTTAAACACCTAAAAATAGAAAGATGAAAATATTAACATGTAAATGTAAATGCTGATCATAAATAAGCAACATAAAACAGGACAGATGGATCAGCAGTGAGGAGTTCTTGCTGCTCTTTCAAATAATTGGGCTCAATTGTCAGTGATTACCTGGGACCCACTACTATCAATTGCTATAAGTTCTTGAGTTCTGAAGACATCTTCAGACTACTGTGAGGATTAGGCACACAAGAGGTGCATATTCATGCATACAATCAAAATACTCATATTCAGTAAAAATTAAAAATAGATCCCAGATGGTTGGGCTGATTGCATACTGTGTCTGATAAGCTGGGTAGCAGAGACTGCATGGCGTCCAATAGTTGGATCTGTGGGTCCCAACTGACTGTGTTTCAAATATAAGAAGAAAACCAATGATAAGGTAAACAATCGGGTCCAACCTCAGAGCACCCAGCTAATCTCTGGGAAAGTTCCTGGGATGTTGCAGCAGGAATAAGGTTTTCAAGCAAATGGACCCAAGAAGCAAGCAGGAGTAGCTATTCTAATATCTAATAAAATAGACTTTCAACCAAAATTAATTGAAAGGGATGAGGAAGGGGGGAATCCAAGATGGTGGTGCCAGAAGGACATTGGGTCTAAGGAGTAGGACAGCAATGTTGGTACAGCAACTAAAAGACTGAACTCTGGGCCCTAAAACAACAGAGATCCTGTTTCCCAGGTGAGAGGAAACTCCACGGTGTGGGAGTCAGTCAGGTCCACTCTCAAGTCACTCAGCAAGAACCCGGAAGATATCCCGGGTCCCAGGATACACCTTTCTGTCCTGATAAACTTTCCAGACTAAATTATGTTCTCCAGGGCACCATAGACTGGGAGCCCCAGTCTAGGAAAAAAAACAGGGAAGAAAGCAGGACTGACCTCAGGTCACCCATTTTATCCCTGGAAAGGTTCTGCAGACCGGTGGGTGCACAGCTGCCAGGCCTGAGTGTGCCTCCAGCTGCTAGGCTTATATGCCCTACTCTCCATCACAGAATTGTGTGCCCCCGGACACTAGAGGCTGGGTTTCCCTGTCTGGAGAAAACCCCACAGGCAGGGAAACAGCAGGTCCCAGCTTAGAGAACTCAGCCAACTCTCCACACACACACTACATCCACCATACACAGGAACATTTTTGGAAAAGTTCTCAGCTTCTTTCCCAGTCACCAGCTTGGAGCCATCATTGGCAAGTGCCTACGCATTCTACACACCACGTCAAACACCACAGACTGAGTCTTCCTATTGGGAGAAAACCCAAAGGTGGGGAAAATATCTGGCCCTACCTCAGGACACCTAGCTCCAGAAAAGTTTCTGGTTATCCACAGGATCCATACTCTAGCCTCCTGCTGTATACATGAAAGTGGTGCTCACCTGCCACTGATTACCACTTGGCTACTGTGGTATAGAGCTCCAAACTCAAACCTACAGAAGCCTGGGTTCCCTGAGATCAACCCCCAGATACTGCTCCAAAGGATAACCAGTTTTCCTTAACTAAACTGACCAAACCAGAAGGCACCCAGGTTACAGCAGCAGCTCACTAAATTTACAGCAACAAACCCAGCAGCAGGGCAGCTGTCTCCAGAACTTCTCTGGGTGAGAGGATAGCCCCCTTTACTAACAAAGGCAACAATTACTACTCAGGTCTGTATGCCTGAGATGAGCTGTGGCAATTCTTGAAAAACACCTGCCATTCATTGACCATACCTAAAAAACGGAGGAGAGCTCCTTTGGGAAAAATCTTTCTGCCAAGGGGATTCGACCCACCACAGGATTCCAGGAAGTACCAGAAACTAACAACCAACACCTAAGATATACCAATGGGTAAAGGCCAGTGTAAAAGCTCAACCAACAGAAGACAAACAATATGGCATCTCCAGAACCCAGTTATTCAGGAGCAAGCAGCCCTGGATACCCCAGCATAAAGACAATTTCAGGCCAATCTCTCTTATGAGCATTGATGCAAAAATACTCAACAAAATACTTTGCAAACCCAATTCAAAAATACATCAAAGATATCATCCACTACAACCAAGCAGGCTTCAGGCCAGGTATTCAGGGGTGGTTCAATATACAAAAATCCATCGTTATGATCCAACATATTAACAAATTGAAAGAAAAATAAACACATGATAATCTCCTTAGTTGCTGAAAAAGCATTTGAAAAAATCCAGCATCCATTCAGGGTTAAAGTATTGGAGAGATCAGGGATACAGGGCATATACCTAAACATAGTAAAGGCGATATACAGCAATCCTATAGCCAACATAAAGCTAAACGGTGAGAAACTTAAAGCAATCCCACTGAATTCAGGGACAAGTCACAGCTGCGCCCTCCATATCTCTCCAACATATTTCTCGAAGTCCTTGCTAGATTAATAGGACAATTAAAGAAGATTAAGGAGATACAAATGGGAAAGGAAGAAGTCAAAGTATCACTATTTGCAGATGATATGATAATATACCTGAGTGACCCCCAAAATTCTACCAGGGAACCCCTAAAGCTAACAAACACTTTTAGCAATGTGGCTGGATACAAAATCAACTCAAAAAATAAGTAGCCCTCCTGTATACAAAAGACAAAAGTGCTGAGAAAGAAATTAGGTAACAAAAACCTTCACAATAGTCAAAAAGGACATAAAGTACCTTGGTGTGACCCTAACCAAGCAAGTCAAAGACTTGTATGAAAAAATTTCAAGTCTCTAAAGAAAGAAATAGAAGAAGATATCAGAAGATGGAAAGATCTCTCATCCTCATGGCTTGGCAGGATAAACATAGTAAAAATGGTCCTCTTACCAAATTCAATCTACAGACTTAATGTAATTCCCATCAAATTACCAACACAAATCTTTACAGACCTTGAAAGAAAAATTCCCAACTTCATATGGAATAACAAGAAACCCAGAATTGCTAAAACAATCTTCCATAATAAAAGATCTTCTGGAGGTATCTCCATCCCTGATCTCAAGCTGTACTATAGAGCAAAAGTAATAAAAACTGCATGGTACTTGCATAGACACTAACTAGTGGATCAAAGGAATTGGATAGAAGTCTCAGAAATACACCCACACACTATGGACTCCTGATTTTTACAAAGATGCCAAAACCATACAACGGAAAAAAGATAGCATCTTCAACAAAAGGTGCTGGTCTAAATGGATGTCTACATGTAGGAAAATGAAAATAGATCCATGTTTATCACTCTGCACAAAACTAAAGTTCAGGTGGATCAAAGACCTCAGTATAAAACCAGACATACTAACCCTGTTAGAAGAAAAAGTGAGGAAGAGCCTTGAACTCATTGGAACAGGAGACAACTTCCTGAACAGAACTTCAACAGTACAGGCTCTAAGAGCAACAATCAATAAATGGGACCTCATGAAACAGAAAAACTTCTATAAGTCAAAGGAAACTATTATCAAAGCAAAATGACTGCCTGCAGATTGGGAAAGGATATTCACCAACCCTATATCTGACAGAAGGTTAATATCCAGTATTTATAAAGATTTCAAGAAGTTAAACACCAACAAATCAAATAACCCAAATTAAAAAATGGGGTACAGAGCTAAACAGAGAATTCTCAATAGAGGACGATAGAATGGCAGAGAAACACTTAAAGAAATGTTCAACATTCTTAGTCATCAGGGAAATGCAAATCAAAACCACCCTGAGATTTCACCTTACAACCATCAAAATGACTAAGACGAATAACTCAAGTGACAACTCATACTGGATAGGATGTGGAAAAAGGTGAACTCTCCTTCATTGCTGGTGGAATGTAAACTTATACAACCACTTTGAAAATCATCCTGGCACTTTCTCAATTAGGAATAGTGCCTCCTCAAGATCCAGCTATATCACTCTTAGGCATATATCCAAAAGGTGCTAAAGTATACAACAAGGACATCTACTCAGCTATGTTTGTAATAGCTTTATTTGTAATAGCCAGAAGCTGGAAACAGCAGAGATGGCCCTCAGTTGAGAAATGGATACAGAAATTGTGGTATATCTATACTATGGAATATAACTCAGCAATGAAAAACAAGGAAAACATGAAACTTGCAGGTAAATGGTGGGAAGTGGAAAAGATCATGCTGAGTGTGGTATCCCAGAAGCAGAAAGACTCACAGGGTATATACTCACTCATAAGTGGATATAGAATATAATATATAGGATAAAAATACTAAAATCTGTACACCTAAGGAAGTTAATCAGGAAGTTGTATGCTGGCTAAGATGCTCAAACCCCATGCAGAAAGGCAAAGAGGATGGACATCAGATGAGGGAGAATACAGGGACAGGACAGGAGCCTACCAAAGAGGGCCTTTGAAAGGCCCTACCCTGCAGAGTGTCAAGACAGATGCTGAGACTCATAGCCAAACTTTGGGCAGAGTGCAGGGAATCTTATGGAAGAACTGGGAGATAGTAAACCTGGAGAGGACAGGAGCTCCACAAGGATAGTAACTGTTCCAAAAATTCTGGGCACAGGGTTCTTTTGTGAAACTAATACGCCAGCCAAGGACCACTCATGGAGATGGCCTGAAACCCCTGCACAAAAGGTAGCCTATGGCAGTTCAGTATTCAAGTGGGCTTCATAGTAATGGGGACAGGCACTGTCTCTGACAGGAACTCATTGGCCTGCTTTTTGATTTTGATCACCTCCGATTGAGGTGGAATCAGCCTTGCCAGGCCACAGAAGAAGACAATGCAGCCACTCCTAATGAGACCTGATAGACTAGGATCAGAGTGAAGGGGAGGAGGACCTCCCTTATCAGTGGACTGGGAAAGGGACAGGGGTGGGAAAGATGGAGGGTGGGATTGGAAGGGGAGGAGGAAGGGAGGTACAGGGGGGACACAAAGTGAATAAACTGTTATTAATAAAAATGTAAAAAAAACACAATAAAATGTTGAAAGATTTTTTTAAAAACTATGCTGTTACACATAGTTTCAAACAATGAAAATATTGCCTGATGTCAGTTATTGCTCCTAAATATAAATAAATAAATAAATAAATAAATAAATAAATAAATAAATAAAAAATGAGGAAGACTACTTCATACTCATCAAACGAAAATTCCACCAAGATGGCATCTGTATTCTGAGCAACAATGCCCCAAATACAAGGACACCCACATTTGTAAAAGAAACATTAATAAAACTTAAAGAGGACCCTAACTAAAACGTCCAAACCCCATCCAGAAAGGCAAAGAGGATGGACATCAGAAGAAGAAGAAAACAGGAAACAACCTAGGAACCTACCACAGAGGGCCTCTGAAAGCCTCTGCCCTTCAGACTATCAAAGCAGATGCTGAGCCTGATGGGCAACTGTTGGGCAGAGTGAACGGAATTTTAGGTAAGAACTGGGAAATAGTAAGAGCTGGAGACGACAGGGTCTCCACAAGGAGAGCAACAGAACAAGAAAATTTGAACATGGGGAACTTCCCAGAGACTCATACTCCAACCAAGGACTGTTCATGGGGATGGCCTGGAGCCCCTGCACAGATGTAGCCCAGGGCAGTTCAGAGTCCAATTGGGTTACATAGTAATGTGAAGAGGGACTGCCTCTGACATGGTCTGATTGGCCTGCTCTTTGATCACCTCCCTCTCGGGGGGAGCAGCCTTACCAGGCCATAGTAGAGGACAATGCAGCCACTTTTGATGTGAACTGACAGACTAAGATCAGAAAGGAGAGGAGAACTTCCCCTATCAGTGGACTTGGGGAGTGGCATGTATGCAGAGGGAGGAGGGAGGGTGGGATTGGGAGGGGAGGGAGGGGCTTATGGGGGGATGCAGAATGAATAAAGTGTAATTGATGAAAAATTTAAAAAAAGGAAAAAAAAATAATTTAAGAACCTTAAATGACTTTCAAAAGTGGAGGAAAACATGGAGTTTGTCAATTTACATGGAGCACGTCTCGCCCCTGGGGGCAATGGTCTCCTGAACCTACTCAGACCTCGGACACCACCACTGCTAGTTCTAGAATTGATGCAGGATGTTCCAACGAGGGGGTTAAGGCTTCTCATAACATTTCCTATAAGCCCACACCTGTTTGTTCTTATTCCCCATTTTTATTCATTATTAGCCAAATAGAGCCAAGTAATTGTGGTGATGATACTTGCTTTTTTTTGCCCAATGCTGGAATGCTAGTAAATTTACTAGCTGGTTACTCACATGCCTCGCTGGGTGCCTGTGCCCGTTGATGCCCTCACGTTATGACTCTCTTCAGACAGAAAAGGGATCTTGGAATTACAGCCGCCATTGTTACTGCCATCTCATTGGCGGCTGTTGGAGCTACCACTGTGGCATTAGCCATGAGTCATATTGTGCAGACTGCTCAGACCCTGAATAACCTTTTAGCCAATGTAGCTCATGCCTTAGATGTACAAAAAGGAATTAATGCTCAACTAAAAGGAGGCTTGATGGTGTTCGATCAGAGGATTGACCTCGTGCAGGAGCAAATTGATACCCTATGGCAAATCACTCAACTTGGCTGTCAATGAAAGTATGCTGGACTTTGAGTCACTAGCATACAAAATAAGATTTTTTCCTGTGCTGCAAATCTGTCTAAAAAATTGTCTAGCTATATTTTAGGTAATTGGACTGGAGAACTCGATACTATGATGGAGCAGCTGAGAGTGGCCATTGTCACGGTAAATTCTACCAGAGTGGACGCAGGACTAGCCACAGGAATATCATCATGGATTGCTGCAGCCATGAATCATCTGAAGGAATGTGCAGGCATGGGAGCATTAGCAGGCCTTCTGGTGTTGGTCTCCTTGGTTTGCCTGTGGTATATATGCAAGATTAGAGTCTCACAACAGTGTGATGCAGCCATGATCATTCAGGCCTTTACAGCCATTGAAGCAGGACAGTCTCCCCAAGCATGGTTGGCTACCATAAAAAGCTAAAATGTTACGCTCAGGATGCGAGGCTAAGCACTGCACTCAGGATCACCCGCTTTGGACCCAGAGAAGAGCATGTCTGATTGCATGCGGGTTGGTGCCCCAGTTCCCGCCTCTGAGAAAAAGGTATCGGACGGGTCTGATGCTCTTTGGGTGGATGACACCTAAATGAACATCAGTACAAAGTCCCAATTTATTTCTAATATCAGAGATCAGACCTCTACTCTTGCCTGATGCGTCTAAAACAAAAAGGGGGAACTGTAGAGAGCTGCGTAATGCCGTGCCTTAAAGATGGATCTGGTTTCCGCCTTCCACCTTCCCGATGGTGAGTGCTCTCTGTCACGAACAATTCCACATTTGGCTAAGGCTGAGGATCTGGCTTGCTTCCATGTATGTGGACCTATCTGCATTGCCCACTTGGCATGCTGGGGTTGGCTACCCAGAGGCTATTTAAGCTGTGGGTTGGCTTTCCCCAGGGTCAGATGATTGTTCAAGGTTCCTGAATAAACTGCATTGAAAAAAAATTTAAAAAAAATAATAAAATAACAAGCTTTTTCTTCAATGGTATTAGAAAAAAAATCTGTCCCCAGCAAAGAATAGGTGCAAACTTTCCAAGAAAAAATGCAAAATGTTTCTTCCCAGGCCAGTTTAGATAAGCTGTGCGCTCACCCTGTTTGTCAACTTCCTGACAAAAGTGATTATAAGACATAACACTTCCTCTAATAAGCAGACCTTGACAAAGGTCTTGGTCTCGCTCCTTTTTCTCGCCCGTCTTCTCTTCAGGTATGGTCCCCCTCAACACCCTTCAATAACTGAGTCCCCGCTGATGGGGGCACCCCTCACAGTTCTCTTCAGATGCATCAGAGAAGAATCTTGGAGAGAGACTATGAGCTACCTCACACTGGTGCTGCTGATTTGTAGATCTGCCCAGAGTCCCTCATTTCATTTGGCCATCCAGCTGAGCTTCAGGACAGTAACAGCTACTTAACTGGGGTATCAGATCAAGCAACTCAGACATCTGAGTCTTTCCCAGATGGACCCTTCGACCTTAGGGGCAGACAGAGCCCTACTCTAAGAAATCTGTATTTTAGTACAATTTTCCAGTCTCCAAGACACAAGGAGACAGTTCCTCTTCAAAGTCACAGGGTCCTTTGTGTGCACATTCCAATACACAAACAACGTTCAGTGCAGATATCTCTACCCCATAGCTGAGAAATCCCAAATCCAAACAAGTCAAAGTCAAACAGTAACAACAATTAAAGCAAAAAGTGACCATAAATTTGAAAGTAAGGAGTGGTAAATGGTTAATGAATGAAAAAAAAAAATAAAAAGAAAAGGACATGGATAATTCTAGATATGGTAGTGTAGAAAGTTTATTATAGATAAAAGGGACAGCACAGCCAGATGCAGGGGCATCTGGGAGAGTCCAGAGGGGACATGACTGTGAGCCTTATGAGGAAAGGAAGGAGGGAGAGGGGAAAGCCAGACCAAGGGGCCAGGATAGTAAAGGATAGATAAAAAAGGCCAGGTAACCAAAATGGTTGGATTACATAAGGAAGACCATCCAGGGGAAGTGGAGCTCAGCCCCTGGGCTAGAAGGCTGGGGATGCCAACCATTACCCAATCACAGGTAGAAACAGAGGGATGCTGGGAGAACCAGCAGCTGGGCCTGCTTTGCTTTGTTAAATAGATACCTCAGCCATTTGTCCCAGCATTTGAGACTTAACAGTAGGGAAGAATGAGGAGATTGAAATGATTTAACTATAATCTCCAAAATTTGTTGTAAAAAGTTAAAACAGGCTTCATGCTCCAATAGTTTTCTGGGACTAGACATGCATAGCAGAGCACACCAAGAATTATGCACTCCTTTTCCTTGGAGTGCGCCATTGTTAGAATAATAACATTCCAGTTATGCTTGGCCACACCAGATTATCCAGGTCTTCTGTTTTTGTTGAATCAGTATAACTACAGAAATTTGGTTTCTAGAAATAAGTTTAGCTGCTTTTGCAGAATCTTGATTGCCTTGGTCTGTGAACTCCAAGTATTGCCAGTTTGGACATTTCCTAATCATCTAAAATTGAATAACTGACATTTCTGTCCAAGCAGAAAAGCTCTCACCATCCTTTTTTTTTTCCATCCCTTTCTGTGCAGTGATGACACCAGCTTCAAAGTTGGTCACTGAACTCAATTCATACATAGGTGCCTCTTTATTTGTAATTACTCACCCCATGAAAGCCACGGGATATTTGAGGAACCTCATTCACTGGTCCCTTTTCCATTTCACTGACCGGGTTAAGGTTCAGCCTGAAATGAGTTGCAAGACACTGGGCTACAAAGGCAGGATTGGGTGGTTCAAACAAGATTTAACTACATAGCATAAAGAAAGGCTGAATTTTGGGAGACATTGCTCTAAACAGAAAATAATAAAAAATCCATTTTTAATTAGGAATGAAATTATTTTTAAAAAATATTTAATTTTATTCTCTGTGCATTAGTGTGAAGGTGTTAGATTGCTGGGAATTGGAATTACACACAGCTATGAGCTGTCACATGAGTGGTGGGAATTGAATCTGGGTCCTTTAGAAGAGGAGACAGTGCTCTTAACCACTGAGCCATCTCTCCAATACCAGGAATGAAATTCTTAATGACTGGTAAATGTTGGAGAAGAGAAAGAAATAAGAGATTAGAGCAGTGATACATAAAGAAAGTAAAACTTACTAAGTAATACCAACAATTGACTTTTTTTAGAAAGATAAATATAATTGAAAAACTATGTAGGTATACTGACTTTGAACAAAAGCAGGCCCTACTCTGGTAGAGCTAATAGCATTAATCGGATACTGTTTGACCTTGATTCTACCTGCAGTGTTAGCTGCTGAGATTGGTAACCTGACATACAAAGCTACCACCAATAGATGAGTCTCAAATTTTTGAGCAGACATAGCCCTGTCTATGAAGACTGTAAATAAATGCATAGGATAGAACTTACTTGGAAATTCAATATTCACTGGCTCCATATGACCTACCGAAATTGAACACCCACCAATCTGGTCCGTTTTCACTCAGATACAAAAGTTAATATGTGCTCGAAATTGAAAAATCACTAACCCTGTGGGGATCATGTCCTTTTTCATAGGGTGACCCCTGCAGCTGCCTGCCTTAGTCTTTGATCTAGCTATTGCCTACCCTGATTCACACAGCAATTGAACATAATAAATTTTTCTTCCTGTTCTGAACAGAAGACACAAACCATGCTCCACATGCAAATCCTTTCACTGTAACTACAATGGACAGTTTATTACTAACTCAAATTATAAAGCTCTTCTTTGGTACAGCCATTTAACTAAATAATTTAGAAATTTTAATCAAGAGGAAAGCAAGGTCATTGCCCTAGGGAGAAAGAGCCTGGGATGAAGGTGACCTCAGTCAGAAGAGCTTGCCTTGGAAACATTTATCTACAAGGCTAAAGATGCAACTGTTCTAGAACTAATATCCCCTCCCCAGGAGAAATCACTGCAAACACAATTAAAAGATTAATTAAGACAGCATACATTTAATGACAGCATACATTCAGCTCTGGCCAATGCTCAAAAGGAGCCAGCTGAGGACAGAATTTTGCATTACATGTATCTTGTAAACCTTAATTCACTTTTAGGTAAAGGCCTCAGGTTATGTTTTCAACAATTTAAACGAGGACTGGAGACATGTAAGTCTAGCCACTTAAAAAGATGGGAGATTTACACAGTAAAAATATTTCAAGAAGTACACCAGTGTCCTCAAACGGCAGGCCATTCTTCAGTGATAGGGTCCTGAATTGAGTGTGCCAGAAGAGAAGACAGGAAAAGGCAACATTGAAAAAAAATAAAGCCTGGGATGGGGAGGTCTTGTACAAGCTATGTGTTAAGCCAAGTAAGCATTTTTGTCCTTCAGTTCATTTATTTAATCACTTAACAGCCAGATGGAAAATGCCACCCTCCTTTCCTCCCTGTCTCATCCCCATACCCCACTCCTCCCTACCTCTATCCTCATAGAAGCAGATCCCCTTCCCCCCTTAAGTACCAACCTACCCTGATGCATCAAGTCTAAATGGGTCCAATTGTACCCTTTCCCACTGAAGCTAGGTAAGGCAGCCCAGCTTGAGGAAAGTGATCCAAATGCAGGCACAGAGTCATCAACAGCCAGGACTCTAATTGTTAGGGCACCTACATGATGAGCAAGCTGCACATCTGCTAAATATATGGAGAGGTTCTATGTCCACCCCATGAATACTATTTAGTTGGTGGTTCAGCCTCTGAGAGGTCCATGGCCAAGTTAGTTTCTCAAGAATAGCATCTGGTATACTACTTTCAGGGGAAATGGAAGGAAATGATTAACTTCTGTGATGTCAGCAGAAAATATCAGAAGTAGAAACAAATTCACGAGGAGTCTAATGAAACAGAGCTGCATTAAGAGGAACACAGGGTCTCTCAAGAACATTACTAACCAAGCCTACAGTGGCCTTGGAATTGACAACCACAGCCCCATGTGGTGGGAAGAACTGGGATCTCATGATCTGAAGCAATGCCTCCCCAAAGGCCTGGGACTCAGACCATTACAGGCTCTCCCAAACATATTCCTGGCTTTTGAGAAGGAACTCCATTTTATTCTCAATACATGGAGAACTTAGTGAAAGCTCCCAAGGCCTAGGTCCCAGTCTGTTACTGGCTATGCCAAAAATTTTAATGGGACTGAGAAAGAACTATGCCATTCCCCTTATATGAAGGCCTCATGGAATGCCTTTATTAATCAGGACAGCTGTGAACACAAACACGTTTGTTTTTGTTTCTTTGTCCTTTTTTCCTTTTCAAACAGTTGTAAACCAGTATAGACTTGCCCCTGTGGAAAAAGTATTCTTTTCTCAAAAAGAAAACTGGACCTTTAGGTAAATGAATTTTAATTTAGAACATGGCTGCTCTGACAAGAGATTACATCCAAAGACTTTCTAGATATATATGATCTGGATGGAATACAGACACATCTTTTGCAGTACTAGGCCTAGGTTAGCAGGTGAAGGCACTAATCTCCTGGAGGACAATGACATCAGGGGAATAAAAGTTACTTTAACTCCGTTATGTCGCCACAGGCTGTAATGTTGGTTGTGACCCTGTAAGATCACCTTGAGCAGCTTGGTAAAGGCCTGTTCTTTGATATGAGGATCGGACTGGTAGCTGGTTGTAAATCACAGTTGTCTCTCTCCTTTGCTAGGGTTGGGGCCAAATTTCTGGAGAAGCCCGGTCAACATGTGTATGCTAGCATTCTAATCTCTAACAGGACTGGTTAGCATACTATTTACCTGTGGGGTGATTTAGAGTCAGCCCTCCCTTGGCTAAATTCTGTTTAGTGTCACCTACTATTTCCCAAGCACTGGAAATCCTTTACATCATCAATTCTACTCTTCCTCATCACAGCTTTATATTGGAGTGCTACCCAACACACGAGATGCCATTTCCATCCCGCACAAAACTACCTCTAAATGGATCTCACACCCAAAGGTTAAATACTCAGAGCAGAACTTGTAGAAGACACGAGAGAAACTGGAACAGCGAAGACAAACTGAAGTACTCTTGAGTTTGGCATCCCTCCACGAAGATGATTCTGCACAAGAACCCCTGCTGCAAACATTCTGCGCGGATGTGGGCTCCTCAGTGAAGTGACTCAGATGACACCGCTGGGTCCAGAAAGAGCCCAGGACCACAAGGTCCCTCCCCGATGGCCACTGCTGACCAGCCAGTCCCAGAAGAGACTTGGCACACCAGCTCCGCCGCTCAGCCGCCTTCTCCTCCCCGCACTCACCATGTCGCGACTTCGGAGCTTGCCTCAGTTCCCCTCACAGCACCCAAACAGTGGCGGCAGCGCTCAGAGCTCTTCACCCTGAAGCATGCTAGCCTCCTCAGCAGTGGGAGCTGAACCTGCAGAAAAGCTTTCCGGAAAGACACGCCCCATCTCATTACTGGCGGGTCCGGCCAGAGGCCCTGATTGGACAGAGAGACTTGAATGACAGGAGCTCCTTCCTTAGGTTAGGGTGTCTCCCTTAGGGTAGAGTGTGCAGAAGGGACACAGCCCATTGGTCCCTGACCCCGGCTTCCAGTCCAGGGCCGAGTCTTCACCAGATCTGCAGAGATTCACATTTCCGTAGTGCTAATGCCTGTCCTCCTATAGTCTACACGTCTGCCTGCACACCCAGCCTTGGAACAGCCTCAGGACTGCCCAGCCTTCCCACTCTGGCCACTCAGCCACTTGCTGCTCCCCTCTTTGGGAGGGAACCCTAGGCTCCCCAACTCAAGCTCTCGGGGCGTGCCTGAGCTCCATCACAGCACTCAGTAGGTGGTTCTGCTTCTTTCTCCTGGAGAATCAGGCTTCCATAGCTCATTACTCAACTGCAGTGGAGATACCCATCTGTCCTTCAAATGGAAGGGGTCCTAGAATATTAACAGGTAAGGAGAATTTTTTTAATTATTAATACATTTTATAATTTAAGAACAAAATACAAATCAAGGTGACTTCTCTATTAAATTACCATGGTGTTTAAATGCTTTAGCACTAATATGCATGTATGTAAATAATATAAGATATAAAAAGGTAGGAATCACATACTCCAAGAAGCCCATTCCTTTGAGATGATTCATGTCTAGAGAACATATTTAGTACAATCAAACAATGTTAACAAAATGATTGCAGGATTCTTAAGTTAGACTAAATCATATTCACCTTTGGTGTAATGTCAAGTTTAGAGTGATTTACAAGTACTACACAGTTTATTAGATTTTATAAATGGCTCTTACAGGAGTTATATAGTCTTCTCAGATAACAAGATGCATTGTGTTTTGTAATAAATGCAAAATGCACTCTTGTCAAAAAGTATAAAAGGGACTGTGTGTTCCTTATACATTTCATTTCTGAATATTACGTTTTTTTAATTTTATTTTTTATAATAATTAAAGTTTATTAACTTCGTTTCCCAGCTGTAACTGTCTCTCTCATTCCCTCCCAATCTCACCATTGCTCCCTCATTTACATCCATGCTCCACTCTGTCTTTTCTGAGACTGATTCTCTAACCAAGGACCACACACAGAGAGAACCTAGAACTCCTGCTCAGATGAAGCCCATTGGAGCTCTGAAACCATGTGGGAACCCTAATACTGGGATCAGGGACTGTCTCTGACATGAACTCAATGAGTGGCTCTTCGATCACCAACTCCTGAGGAGGGAGCAGCCTGACCAGGCCACAGAGGAAGACAATGCAGCCAGTCCTGATGAGACCAGATAGGCTAGCATCAGATGAAAAGGGAGGAGGACCTCCCCTATCAGAGAATTTCAAGAAATAAGATTTTTGTTTTGTGGCTTCATGCTGGCCTCAGATAACTGCAGCTACATTTCACATGGTACCTGTGAAAACCCTGGGAGAAAAGCAGTTAACAGATGACGAAGTTTGTGAATTAGTGTTTTTAGCAGCCACATCTTCCCAAATGGGAAGGTAAACAAACCAAAACATCTATATTAGTAAAGACTCTCTAGATGAACAAAACCAATACAATAAATGTACATATGTAGAAAGTGGGTTTATTAGAATAGCTCACAGGCTGTGTTCCAACTAGTCTAGCAATGACTACTTACCAATGGAAAGTTGAAAAATCTGTGTTGCAGGATTATTTGGTCATCTTGTGAAACCTGAGATGGTGTCTTTGAAAAATCTGTCTCTAGTTGTGGTATGGCTCAGTGCAAGAACACACCTTTAATCCATGAGCTCTCTGTTAAAACAGTCTTAAATAAAGTCAACATAAGTCAAGAGGCCAAGCAAGCAACCAGTTGACACAGAAAGAACATAGAAAAAAAAAACAACAGTGAGAAGAAGTCTGGAAGACAGGTGGAGGGATGCATGTGAGGTAGAATGGAGGGACATTCAGTTTGAAAGAATTTTAAGAATGCATAGAAGGAATAGGATCTTTTTTTGTTTTCTGAGACTTTGCCTGAGTAGGAAGGTCAGCTGGGTGCTTTCTCTACCTCTCTGAGCTAGTAGGTTTTCACCCAGGCATCTGACTCCAGCATCTCTATTGGTGACATCAAATGTTTTGGATTTGCTTAAAAACAAAACAAAACAAAACAAAATCCAGTAATGGTTCAGCCAGTGTGGCTGGATGTCTCAGCTGGTGTTCAGTATATACGAGAATTCTTAATAAATAGGCTTTAATGTCAGTTTTTTTAAAAGGTGCTTGCTAGCCAGAGGTAGAGCCAGCAGACAAAGAGAAAAAGCTACCATCTCCCATATCATATGTATGTATTGTGTGTGTGTGTGTGTATTTATATATACACAGTGTTTTCTTGGTAAGTGGGTGGTTGCTACCTGTGAATGCAAAGGCTGGATGGGCCATATGAATCAGTGGAAAGGCACCTGCTGCCATGCCAGGTGACCTGAGTTTAAGCCCCGGAATCTGCAGGTGAAATCAAAACACCCAAGTTGTAGTCCCACCTCCACGAATTCTCACACACACATGCACAAATGAATAAAATATAGTAAACAGACCTCTACTCTTGCCTGATGTGTCTAAAACAAAAAGGGGGAACTGTAGAGAGCTGCGGAATGCTATGCCTTAAAGATGGAGCTGGTTTCCGCCTTCCACCTTCCCGATGGTGAGTGCTCTCTGTCACGAACAACTCCACATTTGGCTAAGGCTAAGGATCTGGCTTGCTTCCATGTAAGTGGACCTATCTGCATTGCCCCCGTGGCACGCCTGGGTTGGCTACCCAGAGGCTATTTAAGCTGTGGGCTGGCTTTCCCCGGGGTCCGAGGATTGTTCAATGTTCCTGAATAAACAGCATTGAAAAAAAAAAAAAACTAGGCTCAGATACAGAAAGAAACGAAACCATAGATAAACAGAAAAAAACAGTTTTGTGATTCCAAGTCACCACTGCTTATGTAACTTAGAGAAAAATATGTATGTTTCATGTGATGGCTCAAGGATAACTTTAAAAAGGTTGACAGTTCTTTGTTCTGATTGAAACTGTATATTGAATGGATTTTTATTTTATTTTATTTTTGGCTTTATAAGACAAATATTTTGGTTTATAAGACAAATATTTATTTTGGTTTCTTTGCGTAGTCCTGGCTGTTCTGGACCCACTTTGTAGACCAAGCTGGTCTCGAACTCACAGAGATCCTCCTGCCTCCACCTCCCCGAGTGCTGGGATCATAGGCTAATACACAAACAGCACAGCTCTCTAACCAAACATCACACTGTTTGGGTCAACAGACGTGGTCACACACACACACACACACACACACACACGGCTTAAAACACAGTGCAATAGTGAATTTTTTTTTGTACCTTCTCCTGCAGAGTCACCCAGGGGCAAGGAGCCAAGCCTTTACTGTCACACCTCCTCGGGGGAACAATAAGTGAAAGGAAACAAAAACAAACACAACCTCCCCTGAAGAGCACCCAGTGTGCCTAACCACTGGACCATCCCGCCCAGCATCCAGTGATACATGTGCCTGCAGGTCTCCAGGTTCCACGTCACTGAGTCACCAAAAAGAAGAATGCCCTTCTCAACCCAGAGAGCTTTAGTCACTCAGCGCCAGGCTTAAAATTCAAGAGGCCTTCACTCTTTGTATTTTTTTTTTTTTGATCGCTGTTCCCTTATTCTCTTTTGTTGGCATCAAAAACTTTACCTACAAAGGGGGAAAAAAAAAAGGACCAGGAGAAATTTGGCCATGGTCAAACTGACTGGCAGTTTCTCCCCCCAGCTTATCCAGCCAGAAGGCCCACACTGTTTCTGTTGTCTGGTGTGGCAATTTTCATCTTGCTTTTTAATTTTTATTTGTGATATCACTTGAGATGTCAGAAATAATCTTGTTCGGATGGCATCATGCTTATCTCTGTCATTGTTTGTTTGTTTGTTTGTTTTTGTTTTAGGACAGGGTCTCTCTATGTGGCCCTGGCTGTCCTGGACCCACTCTGTACACCAGGCTGGCCTTGAACTTACAGAGATCCCCCTGCCTCCACCTCGCCGAGCACTGGGATTTCAGGTGTTTGCCACCGCATCCTGGGTTGGTGTTTCTTGGGGGTGGTGTTGGGTCTTTTCTAAGCCACCCCATGTGGAGATTCTCCCTGTACATGCGGTGTCAACGGAGGATAAAAAAAAATAAAGTTTGCTTTCTTCTTCTATTTGATTAACTCCTTCGTGATAAAGGGACCCAGTGACCCCTGGTTTGTTTGTTTGTTTGTTTGTTTAAGGTTTAAGTTTTATTATTTAACACCAGTAACAATGTTACCTTTTATTCTTCTTTTTCAACTCCAGTCTCATCTGACTATAAGGAAAGGCAAAACAAAACAAAAAACAAGAAAAAACGCTTCCTCCCAACTTTCCTATCCTGAAAAGGCTCCCCTCCTGTCTCCCCCACACCCCCCTGTCCCCTCTCAGTCCCAGGAGAGGACCCCACCCTCCATGAGCACCTCTGCGACCCAGGATTCCCAGCCTCCCTCCAGGTACACCTGGCTCGCCCTGCCCTGGGCTGGGCTGACAGGGTCACACCCAGGACACCCCCCCCTCCATGAGCTCTGACTGGTTCCCAAGGTGATATAAGGGTTGGAATTCTGACATGGGCTTTTGGCACTCCTGGAAAAAAGAAAGAAAGAAGGAAAAATCTTTTGCATCCTGCTGCGTCCTGGTGCTGAAGCTAAGCTGGAGACATCCGCTGCGAGCCCCAGGCAGCCTAGGAGGTAGCGGCTCTGGGGACAGGGGTTTCCCCCACCAGGACGGAAGACATGTACCCCCAGGGCCCAGGCTTCAGGCCTCGGGTTGCTGCTACTTCAGTGCGATGAACCCGAGAGCCAGGATGTGTTCCTGCACCTGGATCAGAGCGCAAGGCGCCCTCCCTCCCTACAGGACCAGCTGGATACTTGCTCGCCATCACCTGTTGACCAGAATCCAGCAAGGTGAGTCTCAGTGGGAAGGGGGAAGGTGGTGCAGACCCTGGATAAATTTGTGATATCGGGGTGCTCTGGCACCCCAGCTCCTGACAGCCCAGGGCTCTCAGCTTAAACTCAGCAATGCAAAAACATTTCCCAGCAGGACCCCAGTTGCGTCCCCAGCCCCTCCAATGAGCCCTCAAGGACGAACCAGAGAGATTCATGTGTGCATGCATCTTGGTGAGGTTTTCCCTGCAGGTTAAAAATTACACACAGAAAAAATTGGACACTTTTCTTTCTTTGGTGAGGGTGCTTTGATGGGGAGCCGTGAGAACCCAGAGCTTAAGAGCCGAGGACACGAATGGCCTTCTCTGATTTAAAAACTCATGGGTGGGAGCTGGAGAGATGGATCAGTGGTGAAGAGCACTGGCTGCTCTTCCAGATGGTCCTGAGTTCAATTCCCAGCACCCCACATGGTAACCCACCACCATCTAGAATGAGATCTAGTGCTCTCTTGTGTCATACAGGCATGTATTCAGACATAGTGCTCATTTGTATAAATAAATAAATATTAAAAAACTCATGGGTTTCTCTTTAAGGCTTAAAGCTCAAAACATATGCTCTGTTTGGAGCAGAACCAAAGAACTTGAAGGGAGCTGGTGTGCTGGCAAACCACTTAAAAGATAGTCCTGTCCACAGCCAGGCAAGGGTCACCTTGGCCCCCAAAGTACAAACCTTCCAGAAGTCCTTACCAGGGGCTGCTCTAAAACACAGCCCCCGCTTAGACAGAACAAGATTATATTGAACTTTGGAGAGGAAGTCAAGGCCTGTAATCTGAAAAAAAGATCTCACAGCAATGTCCCCAAAAGGGAACAATGCATATTCTGGCAGTGGTGGCAGAGGCCCTTAATGAGACCGTTTCCCTTGGAAATGGGCATTTGTTTGGGGGAAATGTGCAGGAACAGACTATGTGGCAAGGATCCGAGCCCTGCATACCAGCCTGAGTTTTTCAGGAAGGATATTAAGTCGCTTGGTGAACTCTTGGGTGTGTAAGGACTCGCTTGAATGGAAACAAAAGTTTCCACGGTGGGCCAATTTAACAATGAGTTCAGCCAGTAAAAATACTCAAGAGCCAGGTCTGCAGCACGTAGACCTAGCTGAGATGTCTCCCCAGTCTTCCTCACACACTGATTTACATTCTTTTGGGATAATGGTGGTTTTGGGTGAGTTGCCACTGGAAGTTGGTCCTTCTTCTATATGTGCCCAGTGTCTCTGTCTATCATTGTCTTTTGCATAACTAGGACCTGGGAGAGGCCCTCCTCCTTTTATTCAGGGTAACAGGACTGTTTGGAGTCAAATGGGTTCCTGAAAGTTGGAGGCCACAATGAGGAGACAGAAGGGAAACCCTGGGGATGCTGTGTAAATATGTTTCCATCTTAATCCCAAATGTGGGATTTCAGTTTCCATATAGTTCATCCACACCTGTTAATGGTCTCTCAGGATGTGGGTTTTGGCCAGATAATAACAGGCCTGCCTCATGCAGCACTGAGAGGGGCGTGACCTAGGCCTCCCAGAGCATCCCAAGGTAGAGACAAGGTGGCAGCTGGTGTTGGCTGCATCTATAGTTGATGGGGACTGGTGTGGAGACCCCCCAAAGACCTCTCAACCCCCAATAGCCTGGAGATGTAAAGCAGTCTGCTCCCCTTCTCCACAACACTAGGGAGGCTGAGGCTTAAATATCGCCCCAAAACAGCAGAGATGTAAAAAAAACAACAAACAAACAAGCACTACAAAAAAACTGCCAACCTCCAATGATTCAGAAGTCATGATGGTTTAATATCATAACAGCGTTTGGTGAGCAGAAGCAAAAAAAATTGTTTTACTATATTTTTACTATATTTTAATATACATATTTTTTGTTTTTTAAATTCTTTATTAATTATACTTTATTCACTTTGTATCCCCCCTGTAGTTCCCTCCCTCCTCCCCTCCCAAATTCCTTCCTTCCTCCCCCTTCTGCATGCATGCCCTTCCCCAAGTCCATTGATAGGGGAGGTCTTTTCCTTCTTTCTGATCCTAGTCTATTAGGAGTGGCTGAATTGTCTTCCTCTGTGGCCTGGTAAGGCTGCTCCCCCCTCAGGGGGAAGTGATTAAAGAGCAGGCCAATCAGTTCATGTCAGAGATAGTCCCTGTTCCCATTACTATGGAATGCACTTAGACACTGAACTGCCACTGGCTATATATATGTAATTATAAAATATATATAAATATTATATATTTAATATCTTTACTAATATAAATGTTATATATAAACATTATATAAATACTATATAAATAAAATATATAAATATATTTTTATATATTTATGGATTGGTTTGTTCTCACAGTACTCCAGTTGAGCAGGACACCAGAGTTTTGTTACTAAAAACCTTTAATTGTACAATGAGAGTGCATATAAAATTAACACAAGTATTAAACTTGTGTATTAACATCTTGAAAAGGCAGTGAAATCATGGTGCTCTCCTTTATAGGTTCCAAAGAAACACTGGATAATGTAATTCCAAGCACCGTGGTTATGGTTTCTCATTGCTGGGGGGAAAGCTATGGAGAGGAGTAGGTCATTGGTCCATGACCTCATTCTAGTGAGCTCATCATCAAAAGGCAGGGACATGATTCAATGGGGAGAGGGGAAAAAAAAGGGAAGAGAAATAATGGAACCCCTTGATGGCATGTCAGATCAGAATTGAAACTCAAGCCAGGGATGAATCCAAGGCTGATTGTCTCGTGGCTATATTGGTTCTCCGGCATCTGACACAACTATTCTGTAGTGAATCCTATCTAAAAAGAGAGAGGTTCAATCCCTGCCTTTTCCAGCCTGTCCTTAGGTGAACCAGTTGGGAAATTGTCGTGAGAGAAATAGAAGGGAAATAGTACTCACTAGGACCTCAGCAATTATTCCCCTCAGTAGGAGGCACTAGGGAACAGGGAGAAAAGAGATTGTGTTTCTGAGGGTTGAGTTAAGGCCAAGACAAGATAGATAGAAGCTGGGTTTGTTTTCTAAATTTTATACAGTAAAATACAATTTCAACTTCCCATAGCAGTCATTACTGTTTTCTGTTTTGGTTTGTTTTGGATGGTTGGATTTTGTTTCTTTGTTGGTTTTTGTATTTCTAGGCTGTCTTGGACTCCATAGACCAAGCAGGCCTTGAATTCACAGAGATCCAGGCTTCAGTCAGATCTCCCGAAGAAAGGAACAAGAGATTCTGTTTCAACAGTCTTTCTCTATGGTGGCAGTTTTCCAAACTTGGCTTATGGGAAAGAAATATGATTTCCGTTGTCATAGTCTAGTGTTCTCTGTGTTGTTTCATGTCAGTCATTCCTCAAATACAAGAATACGAAACCAAGGAGCTTAAATACAACTCAGGTGACTGCAGGGAACTTGAAACTCCTCCAGGACTCCTCTCATCCAGGAAGGGCTTGGATGAAGTCCTTTGAGAAGGTCCTTGGGTGTGTCTGAGCTTGGAAAGCATCCCTGGAGAGGGGGAGAGGGTCTTCCTCCCCTTACCCTTAGTGTCTCTCATCATCTACCTGTGCAGGCCTGACCCAGGCACATTTGCCATTTTTGAAGACAATGAGGGCATGCATTTCCGGC
Organism: Meriones unguiculatus; assembly: GCF_030254825.1. Classification (NCBI taxonomy): domain Eukaryota; kingdom Metazoa; phylum Chordata; class Mammalia; order Rodentia; family Muridae; genus Meriones; species Meriones unguiculatus. The sequence continues at coordinate 205,967 of NW_026843662.1, forward strand.
CCCTTGTCTCCTTAAATGTTATAATCACTATGACACTATTCTATCCTATTCTATTCTGATTACTGTAATCCTAGAAAAACTTCTTTTACTGAGGGGTCCGACCGAAACGTGAAGTTGTTGTCATATTCAGCCGATATGGGGGAAGGGGTTGGGTGGAGTGGGTAGGGTCTGTCTGTGCATGCTCAGAGCAAGATTTCTTTGCCTGATAAGAAACAGAGAATTCATAAAATCTCACCACTGGCTGGGGAAAGCAATGGAAGTTGATTGCTTTGTTTTTAATGGCTGAGTATATATTCTTTTGTGTAAATGTGCCATGGTTTCTTTATCCATTCTTCAATTGTGGGACATCTAGGTGGTTTCCAGATTCTGGCTACTACAAATAAAACTGCTATGAATATAGTTGATTAGGTGTCCTTCTTATAGATCCTCTTTTGGGTATATATCCATTAGTGGTATACCTAGGTCTTCCCAATTTTCTGAGAGAGCCCCAGATTGTTTTCCAAAGTGCTTGTAAAAGTTTACACTCACACCAGTAAGGAAAGCTTGTCCCTCTTTGTCCTCATCCTCACCAGGATGTGCTAAAATTTGAGATTTTTGATCTTAGTCATTCAGACTGGTATGAGATAGAATCTCAGAGTTGTTTTGATTTCCATTTCTCTGAAGATGAGGGAAGGTGAGCATTTCTTTAAGTGCTTCTAAGCCATTCAAGATTTTGCTGTTGAAAATTCTTTGTTTAGTTCTGTGCAAATTATTTAATTGGGTCATTTTTAATTGGAGTTTGATTTCTTGAGTCCATTGTATAGTTTGGATATTAGCACTTTGTTGAAAATAGGATTGATGTGTTCTTTTCCTAATGTGTAGACTGACATTTACTTCCATTGATATTTTTTATTCCTTATAGGTCTGTTGGTGTTCTGTTCAGGAAGTTGTCTCCTGAACCAATGAGTTCAAGGCTCTTTCCAGCTTTCTCTTCTAACAGATTTAGTGTGTCCGCAGTTATATTGAGGTCTCTCACCTACTTGGATTTGAGATTTTTTTTTCAGGGAGAAAAATATGTATCTATTTGCATTTTTCTACATGCAGAGATACAGTTAGACCAGCATGATTTGTTGAAGATGCTGTCTTTTTTCCATTGTACGGTTTTGGCTTCCTTGTAAAAAATCAATTGACCAAAGGTATGTGTGTATATTTCTGGGTGTTTGAATCAATTCCATTGATCAACCAACCAGTCTATCTCTATGACAGTACCATGCAGTTTTTATTACTATTGCTGTGTGTTATAGCTTGAAGTCAGGGATGGAGATAACTCCAGAAGTTCTTTTATTGTATAGGACTGTTTAAGCTGTTCTGTTGTTTGTTTGTTTTTTTTATTCTGCCATATGAAGTTTAAAATTGTTCTTTCAAGGTCTGAAAAGAACTGTGTTGGTATTTTGATGTGATTGCATTGAATCTGTAGATTGTCTTTGGTTACATGGCCATTTTTACTATGTTAATCCTATGGATCCAGAAGAGTAGGAGATCTTTCCATTTTCTGACATCTTCATTTTCTTTCTTCAGACCATTAAAGTTATTTTCATGCAGGTCTTTCACTTATTTGTTAGAGTCACACCAAGATACATTATAGCATTTGTGGATATTATGAATGGTGTAGTTTCCTTAATTTCTTTCTCAGCACATATGTCCTTTATGTACAGGAGAGCTACAGATATTTAAAAAAAATTAATCTTGTATCTAGCTACTTTGCTGAAGCTGTTTATCAGCTGTAGGAGTTCTCTGGTGTTATGTTTGGGGTTGCTTACATACGCTACCACCTCATCTGCAAATAGCAATATTTTGGCTTCTTCCTTGCTGATTTGTATACCCTTGATCTCCCTTAGTTGTCTTATTGCTCTATCTAGAACTAAAAGCACTATATTGAAGAACAGAGAGAGTGGGCATTTTTCTCCTGTACCTGATTTTAGTGGAATTGCTTTGAATTTTTCTACATTTATTTATTTTCTACATTTATTTTCTACAATATTTCTACATTTATTTATTTTGATGCTTGCAATCAGCTTGCTGTATATGGCCTTTATTATATTTAAATATAGACCTTGTATCTTTTATCTCTCTAAGACTTTTATCATGATGGGATGTTGAATTTGGTCAAACATATTTTCTCCATCTAATGAGATGACCATGTGATTTTTTTTTCTTTAATTTTTTTAATATGGTGGATTATATTACGTTTTGTATGTTGAACCATCCGTGCATCCCAAGCATGATGTAGATGATGTTCTTGGATTCAGTTTGCTTATTATTGAGGGTTTTTTTTTTTTGCATGGAAGTTCATGCATGAAATTGGTCTGGAATTATATTTATTTGTTTGGTCTTTATGTAGTTTAGGTGTCAGTGTGACTGTGGCCTTATAGAATAAATTTGGTAATGTTCCTTTTGTTTCTATTTTGTGGAAGAATTTGAAGCATTTGTATTAGTTCTTTTTTGAATGTCTGACAGAATTCTGCACTAAAACCATCTGGATGTGGGCTTTTTTTGGTGTTGTTGGGAGATTTTTGATGATTCCTTCTATTTTCTTAGTGGTTATTAGACTTTTTAAACTTTTTCCTGATCTTGATTTATCTTTGGTAGGTGAAATATATCCAGAAAATCATATGTTTAATTTGGATTTTTGAATTTTGTGGAATACAGGCTTTTGAAGTAAGTCCTAATGATTTTTTTTATTTCCTCATTGTCTGTAGTTATGTCCCCCTTTTTGTTTCTGATGTTGTTTAGCTGTATACTGTCCCTCTGCCTTTCAGTTAGTTTAGCTAAGGGTTTTTTTATCTTGTTGATATTTTCAAAGAACCAGCTTTTGGTTTTACTGATTCTTTGTATCAGTCTCTTTGTTTCCAATGTATTGATTCCAGCCCCAAGTTTGAATACTTCCTATCAACTTCTCCATGTTGGTGTGTTTGCTTCCTTCTGTTAGAGAGCTTTCAAGTGTGCTGCTAAATTACTAGTATGGGATCTCTCCTATTTCTTTATGAAGGTACTTCATTCATCAAAATGCTGTGAGCTTTTCTCCTAGCACTGCTTTCATTGTGTCTCATAAGTTTGGGTATGTTTTGCCCTCATTTTCATTGAAAATTAAATGTCTTTTATTTCTTCTTTTGTTTACTCCATGATCAAGTGGTATTTCTCTTATTGAAATCTAGCTTTAATACATGGATGTCTGATAAGATTCACGAAGTTATTTCAATCCTCTTATATCTTCTGAGGCTTGCTTTGTGATGAATTATATGGTCAGATTTGGAGAAGGTTTCATGAGCCACTGAGAAACGTTCTGTAGATATCTGTTAGGCCCATTTGATTCAAGATCTCTGTTAGTTTCTTTATTTCCCCTTTTCCTTTCTGTCTTGATCTGTCTTTTGGAGAAAGTCAGTGCTGAAGTCTCTGACTATTAATGTGTGAGATTCAATGTATGACTTAAGCTTTAGTAATACTTCTTTTATGAATGAGGCTGGCCTTGCATTTGCATCAGAGATGTTCATTATTGAATGGTTGTAGTGGTGAGTTTTTCCTTCAGTAAGTATAAAGTGTTCTTCCCCATATCTTTTGATTAATTTTGAATGAAAACTTATGTTTTGAGACATGAAAATGGCTACTTCATCTTGTTTTTTGGGTTAATTTGATTTGAAAACTTTTCCCAGTCCTATACTCTGAGAAAGGGATATCTTTATTCATTATTATTTTTTAGTGTAATCACCCACACCTAAGAACAATCTCTCTCTAATATCCCTAATGATCTATCAAGGCACACACTCAGAAGAATCCTCTACAAGACAATACACAGCCAACACCCTTTCCTAAAATCCACAGAGAGAAACAGAAGTGAAGAAATTAAACATCATAAACCTAAAATAGACAAGTCCAGATAGCAACAGCTAGAATCACAATCATCCCAAATCCAGATAACTAGACACCAGAGTGAAATCAAAATCTTTAACACCCAAGACACCAAATCATCACAACCCTACTAGATGAGACCCTGAGAAATTCAATACAGCCACAGAACAAGACAATGATTTCAAAACATAGATAAATGAAGTATATAACAAAGGATATGGATAAAACCTCAATGATGTCTGTGAAAATAAAAAAAAAGTGAAATAAAACACCAAAGATAGTTGAAGACATTTTTACAAAAGGAATTGCTAAAATTAAAATTGAGATGTATCTAGAAATAAAAAAATGGAAGAAGTCTAACAAAAACACAAGTGATAAGCCTCACCAATACAGTCCAAACATGAAAAAGATATTCTTATGACTAGAGAAAATACTATTCCTTAATTTCTCATCCATCAGATTCTCTGTTTCTTGATTTTTGCTGACCTTTTTAATCTATTTTGGTGAGTTTTGTGCAGAGTGATACATAGGGATCTTTTGAATTATTTTATGTGCATACTTCTAGTTTGACCACAACAATTTGTTGAAGATACTGTCTTTTTTCCAGTGCTTATTTCAATATTTCTTATTTTAAAAATATCAAATGTCCATAGGTATTTGGATTTCTGCCTGGGTCCTCGATCTCATCATCGACCAAAGTGTTTGTTATTCTGCCAATACCATCCTGTTACTTACTACTATAGTTTTTGGTTCAATTTAATCTTGGATAAGTGATCCCTCTAGCAGTTCTTATTTAGGATTGTTTTAGCTGTCATGGTATATTTGTGCTTCTATTTGAAGCTGGAAACTGTCCTTTCAACATCTGGCTAGAATTGTCTAGAATTTTGATGAAGATTGCACTGAGTGTTGATGTTGATGTTTTTTTATGATGGACAGTTTTACTCTATTAATCTTACTTATCAATGAGGAGGGGAGATCTTTCTAGCCCTTGCCCAGGTATCAAGATAAACAATCTTTAAAAGTACAGCAGAAAACTGAAAAATCTTCTGCATAACAAAGGACCGCCATCATTCTGAAATTGTAGGAGTGTAAACAAAACTAAAATACTTTCAACAACTACACACCCAAATAAAGGCTAATATTCAAATGCATAAGTCAAAAGAAAAAATTAGATATCAATAAAATATACAATACAAATAAAACACACATACAATTCTAAAGAATTTTTAAATTTTTATTAATTACAGTTTATTCACTTTGTATCCCAGCAGTAGTCCCCTTCCCTGTTCCCTCACATGCTGCCTCACTCTTCTTCTTCTATGCCCATCCACCAGTCCAATGATAGGGTAGGACCTCCTTTCCTTCCATCTGACACTCATCTATCAGGTCTCATGAGGACTTGCTTCTTGGTCTTCCTCTGTGGACTGGTAAAGCTGCCATCCCCTCAGGTGGAGATGATCAAAGAACCAGCCCATGAGTACATGCCATGTCACTATTTGCAGATGATATGATAGTATACATGAGTGACCCCAAAAATTCTACCAGGGAACTCCTATAGCTGATAAATCAAGTCAGCCAAGTGGCTGGATACAAAATCAACTCAAAAAATTAGTAGCACTCCTGTATACAGAAGACAAAAGGGCTGAGAGAGAAATTGGGAAAACATCACCCTTCACAATAGTCACAAAGGACATAAAGTACCTTGGTGTAACTCTAACCAAGCAAGTGAAAGACTTGTAAGAAAAAAACTTCAGTCTCTGAAGAAAGAAATAGAAAAAGATATCAGAAGAGAATTCTTAAAGAAATAATTCAAATGGCTGAGAAACATTTAAAGATATGTGCAAGATCAATAGTCACCAGGGAAATGGAAACCAAAAGTGGTTTGAGATATGGTCTAAAGAGAGTCACAATGTCTAAGAATATTTAGACATTTCTAGTAGGAGTACAAACATATTCCACCACTAAGGACATCTTTGTGGCTTTTCTGCAGCAAGATGGGGATTGTTCTGTCTCAAGAACCAGCTATACAACTCTTGGGCATATAGCCAAAGAATGTTTCATCCTTCCATGGAGACATTTGTGCAAACATGTTTATGACTTCTATAATCAACACTTCCAGAAATTAGATATAATGCAGATGTCCATCAACAGAAGAATAGATAAAGAAAATGTTGATGTTTACACAACAAAATATTACTCAGTCATTTTACAAAGTAAATCATGAAATTTCAAAGTAAATGCATATCTACAGGTAAACTAGGAAAAAATCAGTCTGAGTATAGTAACACAAGTTCAAAAATACAAATGTGGCATGTATTTTCTTACATGTTACTATTACTTGTAAAGTGAATGATAAGCATGTGGGATATACATAAAATAAGAGACTAGTGTTTGAGAACAAGTAAATAGATCTGCCTAGGATAGGATAATAAAATAGTTATCTATAGATGGAAGATGGGCTCATAAAGGAGAATTGATTGGAAGTGGGGAGGGAAGAGGACATTAAGGAATGTAATATAAAGAGAGGCAGCTAAAATTAAATGTCATTTTAATGCTACTGTAGTAACCTAATAGAGTAGAAGCTTCCTAAAATATATACATCTCTGAAGGTGATCCAAATGAAATAACATGAGAGTCCCAACAGGATGTCACTTGACATCAAATGAAGATGGGTTATATCTACTTGAGGTGGTGGCTAAAGGAGTCTAATTGAAATGCCCAAACAATGCACACTTATGTCAAGATTATAATTTGCTCTCCATAAATTCACTGCAAGTCTCTATCGCTGAATACAGCACTTACACAACTCACTGAACATAGAAAAATTAAGCTGGTACCTATATAGAAATTTCACTATATAGGTATATTTATCTATATCTAGATTGATAGTTAGATGGATAGATACATAGATAGATACATAGACAGATAGATATTGTTTGAGTGTGTAGTCTGTATATATATATTTTAAATTCCAGAAACCAAAATTTTGTAAGATTATACATAGGAGGCATCAATTAATTATTTTGTTTGTTTATATATAAGAATTAACATTACATCATTTTTTCACCTTTCTACTTTCAAAGACTCTTGAAATTTCATAGCTGCATTTTTATGAATGGATTTTACATAAGTTAGATATCAAATTTTGATTTACATTATATTGTATATATCTTATTATAACAGTATATATAATAATACCATGAAATTATATCAGTAGTAATTATGATAAAGAGTATTACAGTAAACTAGAAAAAGTATAGAGAAGAAGTATTTTTCTTTTTGGTTGTTGTTATGAGACAGTTGACTGAATCCAGCCATCTCAAGTCTTCTGCTGCCAGTTTCAAAACTGAGTTCATATTCACAGGCTCCAAAACTACTCCTATCGTGATTCTTAAGGTGATTCATGTTTGACTCTTAATCAGGAAAGAATGTAAAGAGGAAAGTGGCTGATAATCTAAACTAAGCACACAAGTCATAAATGTGTTGCCTGTCATGACTTAAATTGACTATAAGCAGCTTGCCCCCTCTTTTGGTCCTGTATAATTCTGAATTTGGTGCCAAATGTCCAGGAGGAGAGCCGAATACAAAAGCTGAGTTGAGAAGCCTGAGCCCAGGTGTCCTGCATAAAGCTGAGTCACCAATGTTTACTTTCTTCTTCAAAAGTATGATTGGAATCTCTTCCTCTCCAGCCACCCCATATCCCTCCTCTAGGCCACTGATAAGGGACATCCTCCTCTACTATCTCAATGTAGCCTATCAGGTCTCATCTAAATTGTCCAAACCACTTTTCTTGTTGCCTAGTTAATCCACCTTGACTGGTGGAAGTGATCAAAGAGCTAGCAAAGTGATCAAAAAGTTACTGCCCCTGAGTCCCTTACTAGGAGAAATCCAATGTTCACACTACCTTTCACAACAGCAATCCAAAACAAGCTGTTTTTGTTTTGTTTTGTTTTGTTTTTGATGACCTACAATTTTGCCTCAGACTGTGGTGCTTTCCAAAGTCACTGTGGACCATGATGAAATCATACAGGTTGTTGAAGGAAGAATGAAAGAACCAAACATGTTTTTAACCCACATAGAGGAACCAGGTGCAGAGCTCCAGGGCATTGAGATTCCAAGAGTACATGGATGAAAGGAAAATAGAACAATAAAAAGACAGCAAATTCAGAGCGAGTCTGACTACAGCAATAGACAAATCTCAGTATTGTGATCCTCAGTTGTCTGGACTTTCCTACAGTGTTTGGATTGACCTGTCATGAGAACTATTGGGTGTGCACAGACTGAGATCCTGAAGCAACAGTAGGAAGGAGCTATAGCATACAAAGTCTTCTCTGACACTGTTGAGGTCTAAGCCTGTTCCAGGACCTAAGCCAATAATTTCCTTGGATCAACCTAGATGCAGGGGACTGTCTCTGTGTCGTGAAGAGCATAAATGTCCCTTCTTTTGCTTTGTCTCATCCTACTCCAACAATCTGCATATACATCAATGGAGATGTCTCGCCTCAGTTGTTTTCATTACTGGGAGCCCAGCAACTACATGGAGGCAGACATTATTCTTGGTACATTTATCCCCATTCACATCCCACATGTTCTACCCCAAAATATCCAGAACTCTTTTGACAGAGAACCAAGTCATCTATGGAACAACTTTCTGTGAGTACTTGTTTGAATGTGCTACGTTTCTTCTACCTACAAGATAGTACATGATGTTCTAAACATAGGTAATTCCATTGGAAATTATGAACTAGTTTCAGAACAATGTGAAAAACAGTTTCATATTTTTCAGTTTCATTGTGCATCTACAGACATTTCCACTTCTCTTTGTTATGTTTCCAGTCATAAAGTGATTAGGGAAAGAAACCACCAACTTTTGTGTCTGCTCCATTGTGTGATTCCATGGTTAGACTTATGAATTTTTAAAATATTGTTACTAATATGTCAAGATAAGTTTCCATTCTTCTCAGGTCTATTTGGCCATCTAAATGTCTTATGTTTGAATATCTGTTTCTTTCCAGAGATTTGGAGATTTTCTGCTAAAGTGAACTGGAATATTCCTATGTCCTCAGTACAAATCTTAGAATCTCTGGTTTCATGTGTTCTGTCTTTAGCATCATTAAAGTATCTCAGAGTTTAGACACTATGTTCATACATATGACTTATTTATTTATCACTGATATTGTAATGTAGTGTTCTGAAATTCATGTCATTCATGCCATATTCTGTCCTCTGCTTCGTTAGCTCTGCTGGAATCCCAGTGTTCTGGAATTTGATTGGAGGCTGTATGATTTTCATTGACAGCCTTTCTATATGTCTTTCTCCTCCCTCACAGTCTCACTTATGTCCTATTATTTGTCTTTTATGGTACTCAGTCTTTCCTGTGTACAAGTGTTTATGCTATCCCTCATCCAAGTTCTGGTGGAGACTGCTGATTCTTGCCTCAATGCCCAGTTCAATTCATTGCTTGGTTCTGTCTTCTTTGCTGTTGTTCATCACTTTAGTTTCTGAAGTATTCATCTGCCACTTTATCTCTTTGAGAAACTGTGTGTTAGGTTGTTGGTTATTTATGATAATGTGGAGGAATCATGAGGCTTTTTCATATTCCTGTTTCTCTGTTGATGTTATAATTGGTACATGTGTTCATTTGAACATCAATTTTGGGATTAGGATGATCCTTTGCTGAAAAGAACCGTCTTGAAACATCAATACATATTACCTCTCTGTGCAGGAAACAAACATGCTATCCTACAGTCTTGGTAGTTGTATTGTTATGGAGTACTTAAATAGAAAAAAAAACCTCAGGATGTCTAATTTATTCTGGAAGTAAAGAACTCTTAGGAATGCTTTCACTAGGTAGAGAAACCATAGTTCAGTAGCCCACTGCAGCCAGAGAGAGAAGGAATCCCAACATAGGAGGAAGAAAAACACCCATTCACAGAGATAGACAAAAGACAGAAAAGACTGAATTTTTAATTGACAGAAATCTTAATCTAGATTCTTTTTGTCATGTGATAGGTGGATCAAGTCTCAATTCCTTGAAGTATAAATTATAGTTATTAAAGTTTACACAAAGATATACAAGTTTTAAATATATTAACATGACCACAATCTATAATCTACACTGAAATTCTCACTGTAGGAAAAGCAGGTACCAAGTGTCTGTAAACAGTTGGAGTAGACTGATGCTTTACAGATCAGATTGAGCACAAAAAAAGGATGGTTTTGGGCTAAAAAACTGAATAGCCTTTCTTCTCTCTGAATATGTAATGACAGATAAGATTTCAGCACAATGAGTAGCCTTGAAGCATATCTTCAGCAGGAATAAAAGGACATTAAAAAGTTTGATCCTGTAACTATGAGATTAGCCAGTGCTTTCACCTGGTGGTTTTCATAGCATATCAGAACTCCACTGATTACTATTTTAAAATCCTAAAATTTTAAACTCTTTAAGTCTCATTTTCACATACTTTAAACCATTTTCTCAGACATTTATAACTTGCATTTACATACCTTAAATCCCCTTTTTAGACGTTCAAAATTACATCAACTTTAATGTTTGTTTCCCATATCCACACATTTACCAGGACACAGATTTGTTTGACAACTGGTATAAATGGTTGACAAGCAAGTTCTTTTCAGTGAAAGAACCATAAAATGTAAGCTGTTAGGTATTAGTAACATTGATTTGAATTTCAGTTAAATATAATTTTGTGAGATTAGATTTTTCAGTGTGAAGCCAGCAAGGTAATGCCTTCTTTAGCAGGAAATCTAGATATCTGTAGAAAAGAACAATGTCTGGCTTTCATGCATGGTATGGACTGACCATGCAGCTGCAGCCTTGTTCAGAGGAGCTGCCTAAAATTTCATAACCTCTGCTAAACTTCTATAGTGAAAACATGCTGTGAAAAAAACAAGAGATCTGAGAGGGGCCAATTTGAGCAGGAAGTATAATCCAAATGGCCTCTATATCAGTCAAAATGACAGAGACTTACTATATACCTGGGCACTCAGTCTGGGATCCTTCATAGCATTCTCAAAGACTGTAGGGAACAGAGGTTGACAGTTTTTGGATGCCACACAAAACAACATTGTCTTCAGCTGCTATACAGGTATCATGATCCCTCAAACATCAGACTTGTGAGGCCTGAGATTTTTTTTTTTTTATGGAGCAGTAATTTGGAAAAGTAACCTACCTTGGCCAGGCAGAGTAGAGCATTTAACTTAACAATGTTCAAAGGCTAGGCAGGGATTTATTGGTGGGTGAAGCATGTGGCAATTCATGGTTCAGTTGTCAGCACTACCACAGTTGAAATATGATCAAAGGAAAGGCCATTTCTGCCTATCTTAGCTACCAACTAAAGATGTCTGGCAGAGAAATCATTTTCATTACATTCCTTAAATCCATACTCAGCAGAACTCTCTGAGGGTTTTGAGGGAGAGCATCTAACTTATTATCATATTTTTCACTTGAATATTTTTTATTAATTAATTCAATTTACATCTTGGTCATAGGCCCCACACTATTCTCCCAATCCTCCTCTCTCTCTCCCATATCATCCTCCACTATTCTGCCTTCTAGCTAAGCACCCCAGCCCCTGTAGTGTTATGATGACTGAGTTTGTGTTACTCCCATGTGGTATGTTAGGGCAATTCCATCAGGGGAAAGTGATCAACAAACAGAAAATATAGTCCATGTCCACTCCACTAACTAGTGGGTCCACATGAAGCCTACTCAGCACATCAGCTACTTATATGTAGAGGACGTAGGTTGAGACCATGCATTGTTCTTGGTGGGTGCATCAAAATCCTGAGGACCCCCTGGGCCCTGGTTGATTGGCCCTGATGATCTTCTTGTGGCATTCCTGTCACACAAATATAAATGAATAAGTATACATATATAACCAACTGAATCGATTCTTTAGTCTTTAGTATTGCTTTTATGTGACTGGAAAAACATAAGCCCCTAACTCAAATGGAAAAAAAGAATTTCTTCAATAAATTTGAATAAATTTGAGAATCTGTGAACATGATTTAGGCTATCCCAAATTCTATGATACAATGTGGATGCAGCTTCATGAATTTTCATAGTAACAGAATAAATAAAGAAAACTATGAATCCAATACAGCACTGGAAACCTCAGAGAGGACATTAAAAAGCAAAACGGGGCAAGATATCATACAGGCCCAAGATGCCAAGATGGCTATGTGATGTCATTCTCGTCTTTTAGATTGGCAAAAGCCAGTAGAGTTCTGGGTTACTATATTCTAAAACGGTTTTACTCATCAGCTATAGAATAGATAGATAGATAGATAGATAGATAGATAGATAGATAGATAGATAGATGTAGAGATACAGATGTAGATATAGATATAACTATCATCTTAACCACAGAGGTGTCCAAGAAATGGCTACTCAGGTAGCCCATGCTATGGTAATGAGCCTTTCAAACTACAACATTGCAAACTCACCCTCACCACATCAATGAACTTTTTATATCCAGTCTTTGCAGACACAGCTCTGTCCAGGAATTTTCATGTATACATGTATACATTCTTACAATTCAATATGTAGTATGGGATAATCCTTGAGGAAGACTAATTGTCTTTCTCTCGGTTTTTGCTAATTGCCTGCTTTTGCCCAGTAGATTCTCTCTTAACAGAACATCTAGCCACAGATCCCAGATTAATGTAGTAAAACCAAATGGAATTTCTTCCTGATGATGGCAGGTCAGAAGGCAGAATCCTTCCTTCAGTAGAACACAGTTGACTTTAGGCTAATGATTTCTGTTAAGCTCCCTCTATTAGGGTCACCCAGACTCTTATCTACCACAGTTTTGAAAAAAAGCTTCTGAGGACCCATCTCCAAGTGCTGAAGGCTCTGTGTGACACAGTTCAACTAACCCACCTGCAACAAAGTTCCACTTTGTCACATTGTGAGCACTTTTGTACTGTCTTAATGTACTTGGTGTTTTCTTTTTCATATGCTACTTTAACTTACTTTTTTCCCCCTGCCTTACCTAGGAAACTCTACTCATTCATTTAATCTGCAAGCTTAGAGAAACACATTTCCTATACTACTTTTTTACTACTTTTTTAGTTTTTATAAAGATTTATTAATTTTTACAATATGTTTATGAGTGTTTTGCCTACATGTTTGTTTGTGTGCCACTTATGTGCAGGGTCCCTTCAGAGGCCAATGGAGGACATGGATCCCCTAGAACTGGTGATACACACTATTGAAACCTAAAACTGGCTACTGTGACTTGTATCAGGGTCCTCCATAAGAGCAGCAACTAGTCATAACATATCATTTTCAAACCCAAGAACACTATTTTGCACATGCTCATTTATTCTTATTTCATTTACTCAAGAGCTCATCTTCTTATATATATGTGAATACCACAGGTGTCCCTGGTGCCCAAAGATGCCAGAAAGGATCTTATGAACTAGAGCTAAACATGTTTCCAAGGCCACCCTGTGGGCACTGAGATGCTGGCATTTATTCAAAGTGATCTATCTATAGATAGATGCCCGGGCATCTGTCTATACCACGAAGAGACACTTTAGCACTAGTAATGCATATAAACTTGTTAGAATTTTCATAAGTGAGTATGAAATTGAATCATTACAAAAGAAAAGGGTGTGAAGCTCTTACTTATATTCCTAGTGAACACCTTAGTGACTCTTCTGTAACCCAGTGATTCCATGAGCTGAAACGTCATAAGCACCTATGTATTCAGTAGTCATAAGATACAAACAAATGATATTTAATGCACACATTGTACACCAAAAAATATTTGAAACAGTTAAACCTCTGAGAGTTTAGGAGCCGTTTGATGATGTTCCTGGGCTGTCATGAGCTTATTCATACAAGACTTACATGTCACAGGAAAAGTCAAAGGCTAGGATCTCTAGGTTTCTGTATTTGATAAAGACTTTTTTAGAAAAATGTACTGACAATACCCAACCTTTTGTTCCTCTGGTTTAGAGTGACTGGGAGAAACTATCAATATTTGCTGACCTTATACTTTGCCATTGAAGAGATAAATAAGAACTCAAACCTGCTTCCCAATATGACCTTGGGTTCCCACATCTACAATGCTTTTATTTCTAACAAAATAACCTTGGAGGACCCTCTGATATGGCTGTCTGGAAGGAGTGAGTATATCCCTAACTACAAGTGCAACACTCAATACAAACCTCTAGGAATCATTTCAGGAAACAAGCCGGAATTTTCTGCTGCAATTGCAACACTTTCAGATGAAAACAAACAAACCAACAAAAGAACAATAACAGAACAAACAAAAGAAAACAGAGAAGTGGATTATGTTTACTGTAGACAGATTTCCAATAACAGTGAACGAATTACTTTGATATGTTAATAGTTAACAGATGGCAGAGTGTGGCAAAATGCATGAACAGTTAATTCTGGGAGTTTCTGAGCAGATCACTTAGTAGTATCCATGATTATATCTCCAAACAATGGATGATGTACTGTGGATACTCAGTCTGCATTTGATCATAAGTCAAATTCTACAGCAAAGATACCTAACTACTCAATCTAGCATATATACATCTCAAAATTCCTACGGTTGTCAATACATGACATATGGAAAAGGAAAGTTCAGGACATGTGACTAAGTTTGGAACAATATTTAATGCCATCACTGATGAAAATCTTTCAAGGAATTAATGATCTCATTCAGGAAAGTTGATCTCAGAATAGCACCCACAGAGATCAACCACTTAGCTGTATCATCACAATTGACTCTTGCCAGGCTACACTGAAGAAATGCATAGCATCTATCAGCACGCATTACTACAAACAGAAAATGCTTGGTGAGCACAAGAGTCAGCAATAATCAAGATTAAAAACCCACATGGTAATTCTCATTGTTATCACTTAGTTAAACAATTCATAAATGTATTTTAAGCTAATGTAATAAAAAATAAAGACAATAATTTATATCTCTCTGAGTTTTGCCTTTATTGAGAGGGATGATAAAATAACCCCTGACAATGAGGCCCCAGGTAATCACAACTTGAATCATTTTAACTTAGGAAACTGAATCTCTGAAAACTGTTAGTCTCTTTCCATATTTGCTTTCCTAAAAGTGAAGGTTCTCAGAAATATGGTGTTATGAGACTAGAAAGTACCTGTTGATGCTTTCTGCAGTTTTCTCTACATCAGATATTCTTTTGCATTGTTATTGTAGCAAGAGAGATCTATCATTCCTTTCAAGCCAGTGAACAGCTTATTGTTTACTTCTTGGCTGCTTCAGGCACCTCAGTTACTTTGGAGCCTATGGTATTTGTAAAATATTGTATAGCACCACATAATTTAGGGACAAGCTAATCTCACAGAAGACATCCTCCTTAACAATATTCAGTCCTTTAACCCTCATATTTGAATTATGAAGTCACTTCCTCCTAAGGGTGATGATTCCAAATACCTGAAACTCAGAATGACTTTTTTTTTTCTTTGCTTCTCAGGTCACATATGGACCGTTTGATTCCATGCTTAATGACAAAGATACATTCGCATTCCTTTATCAGATGTCTACTGAAGACAGAGGTGTAGCACAAGGGCTGATCTCTTTATTGCTCCACTTTGGCTGGAAGTGGGTGGGGCTCATTGTGTCTGATGATCAGAGAGGAAGGGAGTTTCTCTCTGACCTGAAAGTAAAGATGGTAATAGAAGATATCTGTGTGGCTTTTATAGAAAAACTCCCAGATAATTTGAATGAAAATGTAAACTATGATTATTATTTGCAAAACTTGGAACAACATACTCAAGTAAATGTGAATTTATTCTATGGTGATATAGATGACTTGCTGTATTTTAAGCTAATGTAATAAAAAATAAAGACAATAATAAATTATTGTCTTTATTTTTTATTACATTAGCTTAAAATACATTTATGAATTGTTTAACTAAGTGATAACAATGAGAATTACCATGTGGGTTTTTAATCTTGACATTAGTATCTTTGTAACCAGAAAGAAGGTGTGGATCTTGGCAAAGCCACACTCGACATACTTAGAATCTAGAATAAATGAAAAGCATGTTATAATAAACCTATTCAGTGGAAGCTTATCATTTTTAAAGAAGAGAACTATCCCTGGCTTCAAGCACTTTCTTGAGGCCCTTACACCCTCCCATTACCCAGGAGATGTTTACTTCTCTAAATTCTGGATTGACAAATTTAATTGTTCACCTCCTGCTTCGAGATGTGGAAATTTTAAACCCTGTTCTTTGAATATTTCCCTAAAGACTAAAGATAAAATAAATGACATGATGACTATTTCTGAGCCAAGCTATTCCATATGGAGTGCAGTGTATGCAGTGGCCCATGCCCTACATAAAATGGTATTGAGCAAAACTGAAATGGGATGTAAAGAAGACAGAAACACAGAGTGGCTTCTACCATGGCAGGTAAGCTTCACTCATAAGCAGGCGAAGCTTAGAATCTTACATTATTAGTAAGAAATTTAATGTGGTCAAGCCAATAAAACATTTTCATCTTATAATTAAAAGTACAAGTTAAAATGGAAAAGGGTTTAAGTTTCTCTCCATTGAGTTTGATGTTGGCTAGAGGTTTGCTGTATTTTGTCTTTACTATGTTTAGGGATGTGCCTTGTATCCCTGATCTCTCCAAGACTTAGTTAAACATGAATGGGTATCGGATTTTGTCGAATGCTTTTTGGCATCTAAGAAAATGATCATGCGGTTTTTCTCAGTTTGTTTATGATTGCTTACAGTCATGGATTTTTGTCTATTGAACCTGCGTGCCTGGGATGAAGCCCACTTGGTCATGGTGGATGATATCTCTAATGTGTTCTGGGTTTTAGTTTGCAAGTATTTTATTGACTATTTTTGCATCAATGTTCTTAAGAGAGATAGGTTTGAAGTTCTCTTTTTTTGGGTCTTTGTGAGGTTTCGGTATCAAGGTGACTCTGTCTTCATAGAATGAGTTTGGTAATGTTCATTCTGCTTCTATTTTGTGGAATAGTTTGAAGAGAATTGGAATTAGCTTTTTTTTACTATTTTTTTATTAATTACACTTTATTTACTTTGTATCCCCCTGTGGTTTCCTCCCTCCTCCCCTCCCAATTCCTCCATTTCTTCTCCTTTACCATGCATGCCACCCCCCCAGTCCACTGATAGGGGAAGACTTCTTTTCCTTCTGATCCTAGTCTGCTAGGTCTCATCAGGAGTCGCTGCATTGTCTTATTCTGTGGCCCGGTAAAGCTGCTCCCCCCTCAGGGGGAAGTGATCAAAGAGCAGGCTAATCAGTTTGTGTCAGGGACAGTCCCTGTACCCAATACCATGGAACCCACAAGGAGACTGAACTGTCATGGGCTACATCTGTGTAGGGGTTCTGGGTTATCTCTCTGCATGCTACTTGTTTTGACTATCAGTCTCAGGGAAGACCCATGTGCCCAGATTGTTTGGATTTGTTGCCCTCCTGTGGAGCTCCAGTTCCTTCCAGGTCTTACTGATTGCACCTTCTTTCACAAGATTCCCTGCAATCTCCTCAAAGGTTGGCCATTAGACTCAGCATCTGCTTTGATAGTTTGTAGAGCAGAGCCTTTCAGAGGCCCTCTGTGGCAGGCTCCTAACTTGTTCCCTGTTTTCTCCTTCTACTGATGTCCATCCTCTTTGCTGTTCTGGATGGGGATTGAGCCTTTAGCCAGATTACTTGATTACTTTCTTTAGTGTACAGATTTTAGTAGGTTTATCCTATATTTTATGTCTATATGAGTGAGTATATACCATGTGTGTCTTTCTGCTTCTGAGATAGTCCACTCAGGATGATCTTTTCCAGTTCCCCCCATTTACCTGCAAATTTCATGATTTCCTTGTTTTGTACTCCTGAGTAGTATTCCATTGTGTAGATATACCACAATTTCTGTGTCCATTCTTCAGTTGAGGGGCATCTGGGTTGTTTCCAGCTTCTGGATATTACAAATAAAGCTGTTACCAACATGGTTGAGCAAATATCCTTATTGTGTACCTGAGACACTTTTGGATATATGCCTAGGAGTGGTAAAGCTGGATCTTGAGGAAGCACAATTCCAAATTTTCTGAGAAATCTCCAGATTGATTTCCAGAGTGGGTAGGCAAATTTTCATTCCCAGCATCAGTGGAGGAAGGTTCCCCTTTCTCTCTCCAGCATGTGCTGTCACTTGAGCTTTTGGTTTTAGCCGTTCTGACGGATGTAAGGTGAAATCTCAGGGTTGTTTTGATTTGAATTTCCCTGAGGGCTAATGACTTTGAGCATTTCTTTAAGTGTTTCTCTGCCATTCAGTATTCCTCTATCGAGAACTCTCTGTTTAGTTCTGTTTCCCATTTTTTAATTGGATTACTTAATTTGTTTCATTTTAACTTCTTTAGTTCTTTATATATAGTGGATATTGGCCCTCTGTTGGATATAGGGTTGGTGAAGATCCTTTCCCAATCTGTAGGTAGTCGTTTTGTCCCGAGGACATTGTCCTTTGCTTTACAGAAGCTTTTCAGTTTCATG
This sequence comes from Meriones unguiculatus, assembly GCF_030254825.1. Classification (NCBI taxonomy): domain Eukaryota; kingdom Metazoa; phylum Chordata; class Mammalia; order Rodentia; family Muridae; genus Meriones; species Meriones unguiculatus. Next base: position 224,377 of record NW_026843662.1, read on the forward strand.
AGTTCCCACTTATTGATTGTTGTTCTTAGAGCCTGTGTTGGTGTTCTGTTCAGGAAATTGTCTCCTGTGCCAATGAGTTCAAGACTCTTCCCCACTTCTTATTCTAACATGTTTAGTGTGTCTGGTTTTATATTGAGGTCTTTGATCCACTTAGACTTTAGTTTTGTGAAAGAAAAATTCTCAACTTCATATGGAATAACAAGAAACCCAGAATTGCTAAAACAATCCTCTACAATGAAAGATCTTCTGGAGGTATCTCCATCTCTGTTCTCAAGCTGTAATATAGAGCAACAGTAAAAAAAACAAAAGACCTAATCATCTACTCCTCTTGGGTGTGTCTGCTTGTTGCTTGTTTTTCTTTCCCCTAGGGATTTTAGGTGTGTCATTAAGTTGTTTGTATGAGATGTCTCAACCTTCTTTCCAGCAGCACTTTGTGCTATGAACTTCCTCTTAGCACTGCTTTCATTTTGTCCCATAAGATTTTATTACTATTGCTCCGTAGTACAACTTGAAGTTAGGGATGGAGATACCTCCAAAAGTTCTTTTATTATACAAAAAAGTTTTAGCTATTCTGTTTTTCTTGTTGTTGTTTCTTTGTTTTTGTTTTGGTGTTTGATATGAAATTGAGAATTGTTCTTTTAAGGTCTGTGAAGCATTGGGTTGGTATTTTGATAGTAATTGCATTGAATCTGTAGATTGCTTTTAGTAGGATGGTCATTTTTACTATGTTAATGCGACCGGTCCATGAGCATGGGCAATCTTTCCATATTCTGATATATTTTTCAGTTTCTTTTTTCAGAGATGTGAAGTTCTTAACATAGAGGTCTTTCTGTTGCTTGGGCAGTTCTACCAAGATATATTATATTATTTCTGGCTATTGTGAAAGATGCTGTTTCCTAATTTTGTTATCAGCCAATTTATCATTTATAGTCAAGAGGAATACTGATTTTATGAGTTAATTTTATAGCAGACAATATACTGCAGGAGCTTATCACCTTTAGAAGATCTCTGGTAAAATTTTGTGGGTCACTTATATATACTAGTGTATCGTCTGTGAATAGGCATATTTTGACTTCTTCCTTTCCAATTTGGACCCCTTGATCTTTTTTAGTTGTCTTATGGCTCTAGCAAGAACATAAAGTACTACCCTGAAAAGATTTGAAGAGAGTGGACAGCCTTGTATTGTCCCTGACTTCAGTGTAATTGCTTTGGGTCTCTACCTATTGAATTTGATTTTGGCTATCAGCTTGTTGTATATTACCTTTATTATGTTTATGTATGGGCCTTGTATCCCTGATCTTTACAGGACTTTTATCGTGCACTTGGTGCACGATTTTATCAAAAGCTTTTTTTTTTTTGCATCTAATGAGATGAACAAGTTTATTTTTTTTTTCTTTCAGTGAATTACAGTGATGGATCCCTGCATCCTGCATCCTGCATCCCTGGGATGATACCTATTTGATCATAGTGGATGATGTATTTGATGTGGACTTGGACTGGTTTTACCTGTATCTTACTAAGTAATTTTGCATCAAAGTCCATAAGGGAAATGGGTTTGAACTTTTCTTTCTTTGTTGGATTCTTGTGTGGTTTAGGTACCAGTGTGACTGTGGATTCATAGCATGAGTTTGGCAATGTTTCTTCTGTTTGAGTTTTTCAATAGTTTCTGAAGTATTGGTATGAGCTCCTCTTTGAAAGTGGTAGAATTCCATGCTAAAGCCATCTGGTTCTCGGGTTATTATTATTATTATTATTATTATTATTATTATTATTATTATTTTGGTTGGGATACTTTTGATGACTGCTTCTATTTTTGTAGGGGTTATGGGACACTTTAACCTGCTTACCTGATCTTGATTTAACTTTGGGAAGTGAAACCTATCAGGAAAATTTTCCATTTCCTTTAGATTTTTGAAACTTGTGGAATTCAGTCTTTTGAAATAATATCTAATGATTCTTTGGAGTTATTCCCCCTTTTCATTTCTGATTTTGTTTATTTGGATACAGTCTCTCTGACTTTTTGTTAGTTTGTCTAGAGGTATGTCTATCTTGTTGCTGTTCTCAAAAGAAACAGCTCTTGGTTTCACTGAATCTTTGTATTGTTTCCATTTTTACTATGATACTGATTTCATCCATGACTTTGATTATTTCCTGCTGTCAACTCATCTTGGGTGTGTTTACTTCTGTCTGTTCTAGAGCTTTTACAGATGTTTTTAAGTTGCTACTGTAAGAATTCCTTAATTCTTTTTAGGAAGGCACTTAATGTTACAAAAATTCTCCTTAACGCTGCTTTCATTGTGTCCCAGAAGTTTAGGCATGTTGCCCCTCCATTTTCATTGAATTCTCAAAAATCTTCAATTATTTCTTCACTGACTCAGTGGTCACTGAGTTGTTCAGTTTCCATGAGATTTTTTTTAGGTTTTCTCTTGTTTCCATTGTTATTGATATCTAGCTTTAATCCATGGTGGTCTGATAAGACAAAAAGGTTATTTCAACTTTACTGCACCTTTTGAGGCTCACTCTCTGTCAAAGTCAATGGGCAGTTTTGGAGAAGCTTCTGTAAGGTGCTGAAAGAAGGTATATTCTTTTTGTCTGGGTGAAAATTCTGTAGATGTCTGTTAAATCTATTTGATCCATGCATATGTTAGTTTAATTGTTTCTGTATTTTCTGTCTTCATGACCTGTACTTTGGTGAGTGTGGGGTTTTGAAGTCTCCCTCTATTACTCTGGCTGTATTAGTGTATAATTTAAGCTTCAGTAATGTTACTTTTACAAATGTAGGTGCCCTTGTATTTGGAGCAAAATATTCAAAATTGAGACATCATCTTGGTGGATTTTTTTTTCTATCATATATATCCTTTTGCTATATGTGTCCTACCATATCTGTTTTGAATAAATTCAGTTAAAAGATTATTTTATTAGATATTAGGATGGCTTCTTTCAACTTGAATCTTGGGTCAGTTTCCTTGAAAAACCTATTTCTATCCCTTAATTCTGAGGTAAGGTCCTCTTTTGTTTTTAAGATTTTTTGTATGCAGCAGATTGATAAGTCCTGTTTATGCATCCACTTTGTTAGTCTGTGTTTTTTATTGAGGAACTGTGTCCATAGACATTGAGTGATACTAATGATTAATGATTGCTAGTGCCTGTTATTTTGATTTTTAAGATTGCAGCAAGTTTTTGTGTTTCTGTTCTTTTGGTTTTGCAGCAGCGGTGTTATTTTCTGTGTTTCTCTGGGTGTTGTTTACTCTCTTTGGTTGGGCTTTTCCTTCTAGTATCTTCTGTACAGTTGTAAAGCATAGACACTGGCATTTTCGAGTCCACAGCATGACCTCTCGCTTGCTGTGAAGTCACGACAGTAAAATTCTTAGTAACCATGTACATTGGGTGTCACCATTTTGGATCCTCTTCAAATCTACATCTTCTAAATGGAAATATTATTTTCTAGTGCTGGAGAAAGACACAGGACCTTTTTTCAACTAAGGACATGCTACACACTATACTATCTTGCATCTCATAGACAATATTTCTACTTGTGTTCAGTAGCTTTTGCATTATTTCTATGGGAAATAATTTTAATCTCACCAAACAACTGGGAAGACAAATAAACAAACTAAGCACTTTCAAAAAGAAGGCCATGTTAGAGAGAGGAAAAATCAAATTCTCTGTAAAGTCAGCCAGTAATCTGTGTGGGCCACACATATCATATGATGTCTCTCTTCAGCTGCATCCATTTCTGAGGAAAATTAAATTTATAAATGCTGCTGGAGATGAAATAAGCTTTGATGAGAACAAGAATATTAGGGAAACATATGACATACAAAACTTTGTTGCATATAGTTTTCGAAATGCATTATTACTTAAAGTGGGTGAGTTTGTCTTCAAGAGCGCACAAGATCAAGGCTTTTTCATCAATGAAGTTCTGATTCAATGGCCAAGCAACTACAAACAGGTCTGAAAATTTTTCAGTATTTAATATGAAGGGAATTATTTGTAAAGAATTATAAAAAAATGATTGTGTAATGATTCTTTGAATTTTTAAAATAATTGTGAAATTTTAATTCTTAGCTCTATTGTGATTATGAGCTTGTGTGTGGGTGTTCATGCATACGACCACATGTGCTTCTTAAGTCCACAGTAAACTGTGGTTATCTTCTTCAGTTACTGTCAAATTTATTTTTATCTGTGTGAAACCCTTACTTTCTGATTTTGCTGAACTCAGTGGCCAGAATTACCTAGGTTCTCTTTCTGTCTTCATGATCATAAAGTTTGGATTACAGGCCTATTTTTCTGCACCCAGCTTGTCTTTCATCCTTTCATCGTGATCAAATTTACATTTTCCTGCTTATGTGTCAAGCATGTTAAATACTAAAACATCTCTTTAGTTCTGTTTGATTACTTTAAATCAGAAATGAGCCAATATTTCAGAATTACATATATGTATATATACATAAATACACATATACAAATGCACACATAAGGTCAGTTAATTCCTTAGCTAGAATTAGATGAATTGAATTTGAATGTTTGTGTTTGTTCATAATGCAGTGAATGGATAATTGAGAGCTCATGGTGATATAGTGGTATGTATGAGTGTTTTTATATGTAAATATACACATGCACACAAACTTATGAAATTTTCACATATGTTAATTATACAGGTTAGCAGGATGCTCAAGCATTCTTCCATTCACACAACTTATGTTCAAGCATATCAATAATTCCACAATGTTGTGAGGTAGCATAAACAATAAATTATGAATTTGGACACAAGACATTTCTGTAAACAATGCATATGAGCTGCCCAAAATGTGTGTCAGTTACTGAACTCATATTTCAGTGCAAGAGCTGTATGCACTCTTAACAGCTGATCCAGTTATCCAGAAACACATTACTGTTAATATGTACATATTAGACAGAAACTGAATCCAAACCAAGGCAGAAAAGAGGTCTAAGATAGAAATATTCCCTGTCCTACAAAATTTCTAATATATAACAAAATAAAATTGCATTAGAATTTTATTAGTTATGTGATTATCTAAGAATGCAACTGTTGAAATCCCATTTGATGACTACACTAACGTTTGAAAAGAAAGGCAAAGAACAATCACTAGCATTGGGAGTCAAGGGTAAAAGTCACAGTAACAGATTATAATTCACCAATGGCCAAACCATTTTCATGAGAAAATCAAACTTCCTTTTGCAGCTGAATCAGAGTGCATGGGTGTTACTACAAGACTGGAAATATAATGGAAGAAACAAGTGTTCCTGGAGGCAAGTATGATTGGATTCTTGTCTTAAAATCCAACTGTTCCAAAATTCATACAATAAAATGAGTTCTGGCTGGCTGCATCACAGAAGAGAATATGTTGATGCCCTATACATTTCACACAGGCTAGGCAGTAGTGAGTCATGGTTTGGTCACATAAAGGGATGTTGAACATTTAGTATTGAAAAGCATAGTAAGTTTAAATCTCCATTCTACATTCCCACATTAAAACCTCAGAGTTCCTCATAAACAAATACAATTTTCATAGGTTACGTGTATTTACCCTAAACTATATTAAACTGATATTCAATATCATGACCAGTTTTTCTGTGTTGCTTTCAAACTCCGCAATCTGTATGTACACAGAGCTGTGGTCCAGGATTCTGGAAAGTTCTACAAAAAGACAGACCAGTCTGCTGTTTTTCTTGTGCATTTTGTCCAGAGCAGTACATTTCCAACCAGACATGTAGAAAAATAATACTTTTACTCAAAATGTTTGGGAATGCAGAGGGGGAAAGTTAAGAAGTGACTTTGGTGTCATAATGTAGTGCTGTTCCTTATGTCTCTAACATTCATCCCTTAATCCATTATTAATCATTGCTGAAGCCACATAATGTGTGAAGTTTAGAGTAGCAATTCTCATGCTAATGTGTCATATGCTCGCTACTTTTAAAAACCTGCCTTTTGGTGCATGGAAGTGCCATCTTAGCTCTTGCAGTGTACCAGCTCTTGCAGTGTTCCCCATTAAATATGAGATCTCCAGTTGTCCAGGATCTATTTGTATTTCTGTGTTTAACAAGCCTAATGATTCTTGCCTCAAAGTAACTCCAGGAAAACTACGTCTGATTGTTTCTGAATGTACAAGAAACTGAACTGCATTTACAACACAGTTGTCATTTTCAGTATCAACAATAGAAAAAAGCAAGTCTTTGTAAATGAAAACATGGCTGCCTGTTTAGTGTTGTGGTCAACTGTGTGATAACATATATAAGTAACATCATATGGAATGAGCAGGTTGCATTGTTATATACAAACACACACACAAAGACACAAAAATATTTAATAAGAAAAGAGGCTATGTATTTGAGAGTGAATAAATATAAGGTGGGTCCAGGAGAACATTTAGAGAAATGAAAAAGAAGAAGCATAGTCAGGTAATTATCTTATTTTTAAAATGAAAATTTTTACAAGAAAATAAAAAGTCAGAAGGAAAATACATTAATATAATGACGAGAATAAACTATTTATTATATTAAAAAGGCCAATCCTTAGACAACCATAATACAAGAAGAATTTTTTATGTATTATTGCAAATGATCAAATGTTGAAAATTAATTCTAAGATCTAAAGCTATCATGGGTTAAATTCCTTGCAGAGTGACACATGACTTCAATCCCTATGTTAAAAAGATATGGAGTGAGCAGGCAGCCTTACCTTGTCCCTGATTTCAGTGAAATAATGAAGCTTACATAGGTCATGAATCAAATACCTAATAGAAGTCCTCAATTGGGATTGATTTGAGTTTCTCTCTGTTTAGGTTAATGTTTTCTGTAGGGTTGCTGTATATTGACTTTACTATGTTTAGGTATGTGATCTGTGTCCCTGATCTCTCCAAAATTTTATACATGAATAGGCATTGGATTTTTGGCTTCTATGGACATGATCATGGAATTCTTACCCTTCTGTTTGTTTATGTGGTGTATTAAATTTATGGATTTCTATAGACTGGACCACTCCTGCATACCTGGGATAAAGCTTATGGGACAGTGGTGGATGATATCTTTTATGTGTTCTTGTACTTAGTTTGCAAGTATTTTACTGAGGTTTTTGTGTCAGTGTTCATTTGGGAAATTGGTCTGAAGTTCATGTCTTTCTTGGGTCTTGACTGTGATGTGACTGCATCTTCATAGAATCAATTTGTTAATGTTCCTTCTGTTTCTTTTTGTGGGATAGTTTGAAGACTATTGGTATTTACTCTTATTTGAAGGTCTGATCAAATTCTGAGCTGAAACCATCTGGCCCTGGGTATTTTGGATGGGGACTTTTGATGACTTCCTCTCTTTCCTTATGGAAGATAGGATGTTTTATTTACCTGATCTTGACTTAACTTTGGTAAGTAGAATCTATCACGAAAATTGTCCATTTTATATAGATATTAAATTTTTGTGATGTATACACTTTTGAAGTAAGACCTAATGATTCCTTCGATTTCTGTACTTCTATCATTCTTTTCCTTTTTTATTTTGTTCATTTGGATAGTGTCTTTCTGCCTTTTAGTTACTTTGGCTAAGAGGTTGTCTCTTTGTTTGATATTCTCAAAGAACCAGCTCTTGGTTTTGTTGATTCATTGAATCATTTCATTTATAGTATGTTGATTTCAGCACTGATTTTTATTATTTCCAGACCTCTACTCCTCTTGACCCTGTCTACATCTTGTTTTATTCTAGGTCTTTCAGTTGTGTCATTAGATTGCTTGTAAGAGATGTCTCAAATTCCTATACGAAGGCACTTAGTGCTATGAATTTTTCTCTTAGCACTGCTTTCATTGTGTCCCATAAGTTTGAGCATGTTGTGCTTTAATTTTTATTGAATTCTAGGAAATCTTTAAATACTTTATTTATTCCATGACACCTGTCATTGAGTAGAGTTGTTTAGGTCCCATGTGTATGAGTAGGTATTTTGCTCTTTCTGTCATTGTTGAAGTACAGATTTAGAACATGGTTGTGTAATTGGATCCAAGGGATTATTTCAGTCTTATTGTATGTGTTAAGACTTGCTTTTTGCCTGAATTTATGTTCAATTTTGGAGAAAGTTCCTTGATTTGCAGAGAAGAAGGCATATTAGTGCCTGGGTGAAAATATTTGAGGACTTCTATTAGGTATTTGATTCATGACCTATGTAAGCTTCATTATTTCACTGTTTAGCTTCTGTGACAATGATCTGTCACTTGGTGAGAGTGAGGTAATGAACTTTACCATTATTACTGTGTTGTGACTGATGTGTGGTTGAAGTTTTAATAATGGTTCTTTTACAAATGCAGGTACCCTTCTATTTGGGGCATAGTTGTTCAAGATATTGTTGTCCTCATGGTGGGTTTTTCTGTAATGAGAATGAAGTATCCTTCACTTCTCTTTTGATTAATTTTGGTAGGAAGACTTTTTTATTAGATATTAAGATGATACTGCCACTTGCTCCTTGGGTCCATTTGATTGGAAAACCTTTTTCTAGCACTTTACTCCAAGGTAGTGTCTATCTTTGGGGCTGAAGTGTGTTTATTGTATGCAGCAGAATGTTGGATCTTGTTTCCATAACTATTCTGTTAGCATGTGTCTTTTTATTAGATTGCTGATTCCATTGATGTTGAGAGATACTAGTCACCAATGAATATGAGCTCCATTTATTGTGGTGTTATTGTTGATAGTGTGTTTGTGTGCTTGTTTTCTTTTTATTTTTGTTCTGAAGTTATCTATATCATGTGTTTTGTGGGTGTAGTTGATCTTATTGGGTTGGAGTTTTCCTTCTAGTAGCTTCTCAAGGTCAGGGATAGTGCATAGACATTGGTTTAATTTAGTTTTGTCATGGAATATCTTCATTCCTCCATCTCTGTTGATTGTAAGTTTTGCTGAGTACAGTAGCCTGCTCTGGCATCTGTGGTCTCTTCACATCTACATGACATCCCCCAGGCCCTTCTGAGTTTCATAGCCTCTGTTGGAAAGTCGGGTGTGATTCTGATAAGTCTGCCTTTATATGTCACTTGATCTTTTTCGTTTGTGCTTTTGACATACTTTTCTTCGTTGTGTAGATTAATTGCTTTGATTATTTTTATGGCAAGAAAATTTTCTGTTCTAGTCTATTTAGTGTACTGTAAGCCTCTTGTATGTTTAAGGTTATCTCTTTCTTAAGGTTGGAGAAATTTTCTTCTAAGATTTTATTAAAAATATATTCTGTACCTTGGAGCCTGGAATCATCTATTTAGTCTATTCCTATTGTTCTTAGGTTTCACATTTTCATGGAGTCCTTGAACTTTTCTTATTGTATGTTTTCTTTGAGAGATAGATCAGTTTCTTCAATTGTATCTTCAATGCCTGAGATTCTCTCCTTCATTTCTTATATTTTGTGGATGATGCTTATCTCTGTGGTACTTGATCTATTCTCTATGTAGTCCATCTCCAGGGTTTTTTGTTTGTTTCCTTATTGATTCAAATTCTGTTTTCAAGAATTGAATAATTTTAATAATTTCCTTCACCTGTTTAATTGTGGTTTCTTGTCTTTGATGGCCTCTCTTTGTTTGCCCTGTATTTCTTTGAAACATTTGTTCTTTTCCTTTTTATATGTCTCTAATAACTGCATAAACATATATTTAATGTGCTTTTTCTATGTTTCAGCTGTATTAGAATATTCGTTGCTCTTGGGGGTGGGTTCTGGTGGAGCCAGGATGTCCCAGTTTTTGTTGACTGCATTTCTATGCTGGCCTTTAGCCATCTGGTTGTCTGTAGCTTTACCTGTTTCTTCTTGGAAACTGCAGCAAAGACTGGATCTTCCTGTCTTTGGAGTTTAGAGTAGTATTCAGGAAGATGTCAAATGTGCAGTGGCTCAAGAATGGATACTGGCAGTTCAGATGCCAGCACCTTGAAGGGCAAAGCACATGGCAGCATATGGACACATAAACATGTAGAGACTGGTGAATTGAAGACAAGTGTGTGCATGCAATGGAACCATGAATTTTGGGGTGCAGGTACTGGTGCTTATCATTATCAAGGTGCAGGTGCCTCAAGTGGCATCCCTGGATTCCTCAGAATAAAGCTGGGCTGCCACTTGCAGGCCTGCCCCAAATGGTGCTCCCTGTACTCAGATTCCTCTGAGATTTTTCTTCTTGGATCTGGGATCCCTGTAATTTTATTGCTCACCTCGTGTCCACAGGATGACCAGTAGTACAGTGGCTTGGTGGCTTGGATGCTCTCCCAGAAATCCTGAAGCTGCTCTACAGGGAGCAGGAGGAATCTGAATTCTGGCTGCTAGAGCAAACTGTCCCTGGATATGGGGATCCAAACTCACTGGAATATGTGAAGGGGCAGGTGGCCCAAATTTTGCTACTCCTGACTCCGTGAGATGGCCACAGAGAGCCTGGATCAGATCAACTCCATTTTCTGGACGACCTGTCTAGAAAAGGAAGCAGCAAATTTGATGCTCTGGATCTAGCCACCTGTCCATACACTGGTCTCAGAATCTCTGAATCTCTGCCCCTCAGATATGGTGCACACTGGTCTCCACCATATTGGAGTCTCCTTGTTTTGATCTTTCATCATTTTCTTTTTTGGGTGGGAGCCTTTTCTGATCTTTTGAATTTACACTTGGGTCTGTTTAGTTCTATTTAGGTTGCTGAATTATTGTTGAATATATCTTTGAATAATGGTTGCTTGACTAAATCTAAAACATCCATCTCATGACCATTTTTAAGCTGACTAGAATATAGTATGTTTTAAAAATATTTCCTTAGAATAGTCTGAATTTCATTGAATTCTGTAGTAATGTTTTTTTTTCTGTAATTTCCTTTAATTTAAGTACTCAATTTTTTCCTTAATTCACTTGATATATAGGTTTGTCAATTTTCTTTATCTTCAGAAAGAGACAGCTCTTCCTTTGGTTAATTGTATGTATTGTTTTCTTTGTTTCTGTTTCACTCATTTCCATTACAATGTTATTATTTCTTTTTATTATATTATTAATTAATTTGTGTACTATCACAGCATCTGCTCACACCTCTCAGACCCTCCCTCTCACCTCACCTACCAACCTAATGTGGAACCCTCTTCCCTTTCTTTAAAAAAAAAAAGAAGTCCCCTATGGATATCAATCAGCCTTGGCATATAAAGTTGAAATAAGATTCAGCAGAACTTCTGTTATTGAGACTACACAAGGCAGTAAAATTAGGAGAAAAAGAGTCAGAGACAGCTTTGGTCTTTCTGTTATGTGTCCCCATAAGGACCAAGCTTCACAACTGTTATGTATGTGCAGAGATCCCATATCTGTCCCATGCATGCTCTATTGTTGGGAGTTCATTCTCTGTGAGCTTGTGCCAGGAGCGTTTCTGTGGGGCAATTCTGAGCATGGAAAAGAGAGGTCTTTGCCTACAGGGTGCTCCAGAGAGCAGATGAGGGGTCAGCGATGAGAGGAAGTTAGTCAGCTCAAGTGGTCAGGGTAATCTAGCAGCTGACGTCTAAAATTCAGACCTTTCTTTGTCTCTGACTTATTGTTGACAAGACTCTTCTTGTTTATACAAGTTTCACAGTGCGAACACAGATTAATGATTATACAAGTGGTACAGAATGGGTGTTTGATTTTTTTTATTATGCAGGAATAAAAGCTCAGTTACAATTTAAAAAGTACACACAGAACATATTTGATTATCATTATTAGCCCTATAACTCTTTAAATAATCTAAAGAATGTCTCCTTCAAAGAAAACACATTTAATATGTGAAAGTGTGCTTTTAGGCTGGCATTGTTTGCAGTATGAGTGCAGTCCAGAGAAACAGAAAATACTTTAACTGGTCTTTTTATGCACAGCAAATACAAATAAATAGCTCCCTTTACTATATGTATCACCATCTATGCTACAAACTAGAAAAAGTTTATTTAAGTCAAACTATCTTATTTACTAAGTTTTATTCTGTCAGGAGTGTACCCTCTGTGACCTTCCATCTTTAAACTACATTTTCCAGGAGCTCTAAGCTTATAATAAAGGATCTTAAACCTATACATGAATCTCCAGGCCTCTCAGGGTAGTCACATTGCCTCTGTTTACCCTGCACCAATATACTGTTTAGGGGCATATACCCCAAAAAACTCCTGAAATAATGGCCTCAACTCTCTCTCTGCTTAACTCTGCTTAACAATCTCCAGGTCACAAAGATTTTAAAACAGTGGATAGATAAAGTTAAGTTTAGTATTATCATAAGGCTCAGGTCTCATTAGGGCTGGCTGCACTGTCTTCCTCTATGGCCTGGTAAGGCTGCTCCCTGTTAAGGGGAGGTGATCAAAGAGCCAGCCACTGAGTTTATGTCATAGGGAGTCCCTGGTCCCCTTACACTGCAGCCAGTCCTGAGAACTGATAGGCTAGGGTCAGTGGGAAGGGGAGTAGGACCTCCCTATCAGAAGACTTGGAGAGGGGCATGGGAGGAGATGAGCATGGGAAGGTGTGGAGGGAATGAACAAGAGTGCTACAGCTAAGATACAAAGTGAAGAAACTATAATTAATTTAAAATGCCTAATTTAAAAAATGACTCAGACATAATTTCTCTGTAGAAAAAAAAAAACAGAAATTGAATCTTAGTGCAGAAATACCCCAGTAATGCAAAACACACAAACACACACACACACACACAAAAAAAAAACAGAAGTTAAAAATAGAAGAACAATGATTGTAACAATCTGCTCAGCTTTGCTGGAATAGCACCAATAACTGTACCGGCTTCATGACTCTCAACAATTTCAGTGAATATGGCTTTGTCATTCTCCCTTTCTGATTTAACATTTTGTAGATTTATGGTATTTATGACATGTAGGTCATTTTTTAGTCTTAAGAATAGTACTGTAAGAACAAGAGTGAAAATTAGAACAATTCCCAGGATTATTCTGGACTTAATAATGAAAATCAAAGAGTCCTCTCCTGAATCAAAGGATATCAAAGACTATAGAAATTTATTTGCAACTTCCACAGCTGAGATAGGTAAAGATTGGTCTGAGATTATATCGGGAGTTTGTTGATGCAAGTGTTGTATATTTATTGCCAAATCAGAAACTGTTCCATAGGTCATGGAGGTGGGACCTAAATTATTCCCATGTTACCTTAGAAAAATTATAGGAGTGGGATAAAAAATATCCACTTAAACAGTGAATAACAAGAAAAATGAGAAGAACCCATGATGATGGAAACAAGGAAGTGCATTTTTATACATTGATGTCATCAAAACACAAAGTACACGTATTTAGAAACTCAAAGTGTAAAAAAATCATTTGAAGGCATACTTAACAGTATTACTTTATCTGAATATAAATAAAATAGTTTTCAGTGCCCCAAAGAAACAGTGATAAGCTGTTGAGCAGAAATCTTATTGTTAATTAAACAAGATAAACAATAGAAATGCAAATTGTAAAGAGTTCGTGTCCTTGGCAGTAAACAGGATGCAGAATATACCAGGGTACACACATCATTCGAAAGCACTTTAATGAATTAAATGTGCAATGAATAGATATTTATATAAGGTGAAATGTTGATCCAATTTCTCCACACAGATCAGCAGGAGTGCATCCCTTGCCCAAGTCAAGAGTACCCAAACCCTGAGAGAAACCACTGCCTGCCCAAGGCAGTGACCTTCCTTTCCTTTGAGGATCCTCTGGGCATTGCTCTGGCCTGCACAGCTCTGTGCTTCTCTATCAGCACAATTGCAGTTCTTGGGATCTTTCTCAAACACCAAGAATCAGCCATTGTTAAGGCCAATAACCGGACTCTCAGCTACATCCTGCTCACCTCCATCCTCCTCTGCTTCTTCTGCTCCTTTTTCTTCATTGGACGCCCAAACACAGTCTCCTGCATACTGCAACAAATAACATTTGCACTTGTGTTCACCTTGGCTCTTTCCACTGTTTTGGCAAAAACTATAACTGTAATTCTGGCTTTTAGGGTCATGAAGCCAGGAAGAACAATGAGAAGGTTGTTTGTCTCAGGCGCCTATAATACTGTCATTCCCATCTGTGTCCTGATCCAACTTATTCTTTCTGGAGTCTGGCTGGGAATCTCGCCTCCCTACATTGACTCAGATGAACACTCTGAACATTTTATGCAACAAGGGCTCAGTTACTGCTTTCTATTGTGTGCTGGCTTACTTAGGGACCCTGGCTTTAGGCAGCTTCACTGTGGCTTTCCTGGTAAGGAACCTGCCTGACACATTCAATGAGGCCAAGTTCCTGACATTCAGCATGCTGGTCTTCCTCAGTGTCTGGGTCATCTTCATCCCTGTCTACCAGAGCACCAAGGGCAAAGCCGTCGTGGCTGTGGAGGTCTTCTCCATATTGGCCTCTAGTGCAGGGCTGCTGGGGTGCATCTTCTTCCCTAAGTGCTACATTATTATCTTAAGACCTGATAAAAACTCTTTGAGATTTATTAAAAACAAAAAATAGCAAATAAAAAATGATCATTTTGATGTATTAGTTTTCTTTTTTCTAATAAAACCCATTAGTATACTAAAATTAAATTATTTACCCACTTTTAAGTAACTTTTTCTTAAATGTATATTTAAACAAACATAAGAGCCCCTCACTTTGTCGAACAGTCACAGACATTCTATTTTAGAATAAAGCTGCTGCTGAAAACACATTTTAGTAAGTTATGCATGTTATTAATTTTTGGAAAATATACATATTCAAAATGTAGTTACATGAAAGTAATTGAGATAAACAGTACATGAACAAATACTTGTTTTCTTTGTTATTTTAGGGAGTATACAGGGCTTTGGGTGATATCTGAGATTCTTTTATAGACCAAGCATGAAAATCAATTTCTGGAAAGGGGTTGGTGGTGTGTCTTTTAAACAGTTGAGCCATTCCAGAAATCAGAGTAGAGAATTTTCTAAACAGAAATTATAAATCTGCTGCCTGACTCTGCTCTCTTTTCCTTGACATACGTAAAAATGACTTGACATCCCACTCTACAAATACTTGTTCAGTCACCTTCATTGCTATTCTGTTCACAATAGGTAGAAATGGAAACTCATAAATATGTTTATCATGATAAATATCATACATATAAATAGATGTAAGTAAAAAAAAACATAATTTAAGTAACCCATATCCAGAAGACAAATATATTTCATTCTCTACTCTGGGGCATCTAGCTCCAAATGTTGATTTGTGAGTATTCATCATGGAATAACTATAGAAACAAGAAGGCATGGTGGGTAAGCAATACAATGGCAGATACATTTGATCCGATTGAAATAAACCAGGGGAGGTACTCTAATTATGAAGGAGGATAAATATGAAAAAAGGAAGTGGGTGAAATAACAGTAAATTTTTGAAAGAGTTTTAAGCAATCATACTGTGAATTATCTACATAAAATCCCTATAATACATGTAAGTCCATTCATGAATATAAACATGTTGCATCTAGATATTTTCAATAATGCACACAGATAAGTATAGTTCACCACTGACCAAATTTTATGCTACTGCTATCTAACCTAAAAACTACAGTCCATTTCCAGCCTGAAAAGATGTTTTTTGTTTGGTCTCAAATACCTGAAAATAATATGATACAGGAGGAACTAGGAAAATGAAGAGGAGCCATGCTAACTCCTGAAAGTTTAATTTCCACCAAGTGTCAGATTCTTGGAGCATAACTTTATAGTTATTCTCAAGTGCCTGCTTTTTCAACAATACATAAGACATTGAAGACATGGCATGCATGCTTGCGGGTGCTCGTGTTACCCTTAGCATTCACCACAGGCCACCAAAAGAGGAAAGTACATACCAACCCAGCCATACACCCTTCAGTCTCCAATGGTAACCTGCCTACAAGATTTGATGATGTGCTTGTGACACAAATTTCATGCAAGTGACCAATTAATATCTGGTTGAATTTCAGGAGGCCCACTCCATGAAAAGGAACCTTGATCCAACATGTCTTGGGTGGCCAAGAGCCTGAGTCTACACAGACCAGGGACATCAGAGAAATGTAAATGCTATAGTTGTGCTAAAGGAGCAGCCATACTCACAGATTGGTGCCTTGCTCAGCCATCATAGAAAACTTCTTCCTGCAGCAGATGGGAACAAATACAGAGACCCATATCCAGTTGATTCGCAGACAGTGAGGGGCCTTAGACCATTTCACCCTAAATGAGATGTCTCCAGCAATTCCCTCCCCTAAGGGCTCAAGGAACTCTGTGTGCAGAGTGTAAGTGACAGAGGGGATGAAGGACATGAGGGTAACAAGGTCTTATAAACACAGCAGGAACAACACACATATGACTGCACCCTGACCCACAAGCTAGCTTTTCTATCACATTCCCCTGTTGGGGCTACCTTGCCATGCCACAGGGGAAAAAGATGCACTGAGGCCTGATGCGACTTGATTTGGTGGCATGGGTTGGTGGACACAAGGGAGGGGGGTGATCCCCTTCTCTGAGGAGCCAGGTGAGGGATGATAGGGGAAAGAGGGAGAGTAGGACAAGGAGGAGAGGAGGGAGGGGTCTATGACAGGGATGTAAAATGAATCAATAAAAAATTAAAAAATAAAATAATAATAAACGAGGGGGCTGGAGAGATGTCACAGAGCTTAAGAGTGCAGGTTTCTCTTCCAAAGATCCCGAGTTCGATTTCCAGCACCCACGTGGTGGCTTCACAACCATCTATAGTGAGATCTGGCTCCTCTTTCTGGTATGCAGACAAAATACTCTACAAATAATAAATTTTCAAAGAAAAAAAAAGAAATACACCATGGATCATCAACAAAGTTCCCCTCCCTCCAAAAAGAACACTCACTACCTCTTTAAATAATAATAATAATAATAATAATAATAATAATAATAAGTTTTAAAGTTAGTTTTCTCCAAGGGCCCACAAACCAGACTAACTGGTTAGCCCCATGAGCAGCAACAAATGGCAACAGAAAAACTCAAAGGCATATTTGTGGGTTTTGAAGGCAACAATATATGTTCAGTTCTTTTGTATGCATATGGCTTCTAGTTTCACGATTTCATGGTATTTCTGTTTGAGCGAATATCTGTATCTCTGCACCCATGTTTCCCTCATGTTTTTTCTTTGCTCCTTTTATTAATAACATTAGGCACTTCAACCATTTTATTGATTTCTGGAAGATTGGAGCCTGACAATTTCCTCTTTATGAAATACGAAAGTTTGTGCCCGTGACATAAATCCACCTCCCCAAACTAATGATATGGCCTGCCATTTAGGGTTTTCTGGTCTAGGGTTTGGTGCATCTCTGTGCTTCTTTGCTATCACTGCTGTAGTTTAAATAAATTTGTGAAGTACTAAGCCTTTCCTGGCCATTGTCAAGGGCAATCCCAGAATTCTAAGCCATCCCTTGATTATCTGCTGCTACTGCTTCCTCTACTATTTATTCTTTATTGGCCACCACAGCACAGTCATCTGCATTACCCAGCAAGACACTCTGAGACTCTGTTCATGATTCATTTGGGGTGTATATGTTTGAGAGAGAGAGAGAGAAAGAAAGGGAGACAGAGAGGTAGAGACAGACAGACAGAGAAAGAATACTGCTATATGTGTATGTGTGGATCTTTCTATAATTCTGGAACACTGAGGCGGTTTCTGGTATCAGTCACCTGTCTGTCCTTCTCATTTGCTCTTGGATTTGACTTGTTGTCTGTGGAGTTCGGTGGGAATGTCTCTCCCATGTTGACAGATTTGCAAACCCTGAACCTGTACACCTACCTCATCATAGGAAAGAGAATTCCCACGGAGGAAACATGTGGACAGATCTGACCGACCAATCAGAACTGGAGTGAGGTGGAGACGGTGTGTCCAGAGCCTAATAACAATTTGTCTTGGCCCTCTTCAGCCCCTATTAGCCATTCCTTTCCAGCTTCTTTGTTGGACCTAGTATTCTAGGACTGATGAATACTTGTAGGGTGGTGCTAACTAGAACACAAGCGTCTGGCAGGCCCAATGTTAAGAATTTCACCTGATGGCATTGGAGTCTCATAGCTGAGTTTTCTATGCTTTGCCATAACCAACTTTTCTAAGGTCTAACTGAAGAGAATTTATGGCTGTTCTGATATTATAAATATTTCATGGGACTCCCTCCACATTGGAACATGGAATTTGGAGTGACCCAAATCTATGCTCTCGGGCCATGGCAATTGTCATATTCAACAAGGACAAAACTCCTGCTTTCTACTGTATCCTGGGATACCCACCTGTCCCATCACTGGGGAGTGCCCACTATCACCTTACTGGCTAGAGCTTTACATATTTACAGAAGCCAGGCTTCTGACACCCAGCATGGTGGTGTTCTGCAGTGTGTTGGCCACTTTCCTTACTAACCCCCATACCACCGGGGGCAAGGTCATGCTGCTTGAAGAGCATCGCAGGATCCCAGAAATTTCAGTGACCTCCTTCTAGACTTATGGTCAATATTGTGAGAGGATTTCTACCAATATGCCACAACACTGAGGATGAGATCATGGATGCCTTTTATAGTTCAGGGGCTACAGAGATGATTCAGGGGTTAAGAGTACTTGTTCTTGCCAAGGACCAGATCTGTTTTGCACCTGGTATCTACCCCCATCTGTAAGTCCAGTTCCAGGGAATTTAGCTCCCTCTTCTGCCCTCTTCACACACCTTCACCTCCATCTGATACACAGGCACACCTACCCATGCAGACAAAACACTCATACATATAAAAACAAACAATCAGATGAGAATTACACTTCCTAAGAGGGGGAAAAACACACCCTTCCATTAGTAAGTGAAGCTAGTTTATTGCACACACAGCCCCAGCCACAAATTTACATAATCCCAGTTTAAATGTGTCCAGTTTAAATTCTTCTATTCAGCCAGGGCCCAACCAGTCCCTGCTCACTGAAAAAGGAATCCTGGGGTCCCTGTCCCCCTTTATTTTAGTGAGTGCCCACTCTCCCAGTCAAAACAGGCCTGGTCTCGGGAAGGTAGACAGAGATTATAAATCATTTTTAAGGATTATAACAAAAGCCAGCTGTGATGTCACATGCCTGTGACCCTCAGTGGGGCAAGCAGTGGTATGAGTTCCAGGTCATCTAGGTTTACAAAGCGAGTCCAGGACATGCAAGGCTACACAGAGAAAGCCTGTCTCCAAAAAACAAGGGCTTGTGCCCCCTGCCAGCTCTTTACACTCACAACACTGGACATGTTCTAAGTTACATAGTATGACTTCAACCAGGCTACAGAAAAGTCCTGCCAAGCACGTTGGCACGCACATTTAATCCCAGCACTTGGGAGGCTGAGGCAGGTGAGTATCTGTGAGTTCAAGGCCAGCTTGTTCTACAGAGAAAGTTCAAGACAGCCAGTGTTACACAGAGAAATCCTGTCTCAAAAACCCAAAATAATAATAATAATAATAATAATAATAATAATAATAATAATAATAATATTGAAATAAAAAATATCAAAACCAGGCCTACTGGCACATTGTCAGGTTCCTTTCACAAGGAAGGCACACAGTAGAGTTTATGGGAAAAATAGCAGGTGGAAGAAAGATTTAAAACATTTTATTTCAGTTTTAAAATCTCAATTACATTAATTCTAAGTGGATTTGAGAGAACAAAGACTTAAAATCAGTGGGTATTGTTTTAAAGTTTAAAGCAGAAGCATGAATAAAGGCTAGTTAGTTGGAAACACGTCCAGCCACCTTGGGGAAGAACGAGCCTTAATGCCCTGAGGGGACAAATTACCCTTACTGCATTCTTTCCTGCCCACTAATTATACAGTTGTTAGGAAACTGGCCCGTAAGACCAGGCTAGAACTGTTTGTAGTCTCAGTACCTAAAGTGGACCAATCATTTCAAAAGTCAATTCCCCTTCCCCAATCATGTAATGCCAAAGCATATAAGTTCCTGCTTGCAGTTTTGCCCCATAAAAACCATGCTTCCCTAGATCTCAGGGCTACATTCCTCTCCTGTGTCCACAGGAAGTTTATGTCCCATATCCAAACATGTATACAATTTTAAAAACCTCATGTATTTACAGCAGAGTGTATCCCTGGTCTTTTGGGGTTCCCGTACTGGACATAACAGTTTCACTCTGAGTAAGACCATTATTAATTTATAAATATCTCCCAACAACAATAAACACTTGTAGCCACAGAAAACAACCAAAAACCTACCCATTCCCCCTTAAAAAAATAGGACATCATTATCAGTGATTTCTTCTAGCTGACATTTTGGACATGTAGAAATACTGCTGGGGACCCAAAGAAAAATGAAAACATGTTTAATTAAGCAAGCAATATTTGTGGTCCAGTCTTTGAATGTTGAGAAAATAATAAGAGTTAATAAAAGTCCTGTTTAGAACAGTCTAAAATGCTGGACCAATTAGGATTTGTAGCTTTCTTCAAAGCTCTCTTGGGAACAGGTCATGATGAGAAACACCAATTGAAGCAGTTGAGGCAGAAACAAGCAGAATTATGGAACATGCAAGATTCTGAAACAGATGTGTTAATGTCTCAGCATGCTGGAAGGCGGATTTTGTCAGGTTTGGTCCAGCATCTCCAGTATTCACTTCTTTTGTTCTGCAAACATATAATTTCTCACAAGCATTACACAGTTCTAAAATTATAAATGTAAGAGATGTTCAGAATGAAATTAAACTGTAAACCAATTTTATCAATGCCAATTAAAAGAATGGCATAATAAATATTGAGGCTATTATAGCCAAGGAATTGTTGGCCATGCACTGCTGAAATTCCGCTAGAGACATTTTTTATGTCTCAGTCAGTTGTAGAGTTGTTCCCATGTGAAGGGATTATCAATTTATATTACCTGTTCTGTTTGGTCTTCTTGATTTCTCTCTTCTTGTGTGTGGCCAAGGTCTTCAGGTGATCTTCCTCTGTGATATCTGATTTTTATTAGTTTTGAAGGAACCCATAATTTCTCTTCTCGTGTGTGAACATATGCAAAACCTCTTCCCCAGTGTGTAACACATTCCCTACTGTCCATTTTGAAATTGGGATATCTTTGAAATATATAGGCTGAAATAATTCAGCAGTTTTTTTTACTATAACCAAGTGTCGTTGTGCATCTGTTTTTTGTTTTTCATTAACATTTAAGAAGTTTAAGGTCAATAAAGCATTATGTAATCTATCTCTGTGGTGTTTTAATACCCCTCCCTGCTTGTTAAGCATGTCCCTTAAAGTATGATTCTATTTTTCAATGACTGCTTGACCAGCAGGATTGTGAGTTATACCTGTTACATGTTTTATCTTATAATATGTAAAAAAATCTTTTCACTTTATTAGAGACATATGCTGTAGCATTATCAGTCTTAATCTGTGTAGGCATAACAATAACTTCCATCACTTCTAATAAATGTGTAATAACTGAATCAGCCCTCTCAGAACTTATGGCTTATGCTCATTGGAACCCTGAATATGTGTCTATAGTATGGTGCACATATTTCAGTTTACCGAACTCTATAAAATAAAACACGTGATTTGCCAAATTTCATTTCTTTGGGTTACTTCCTACAGGTAGTGGAGTTTAGTTATATAAAGAACAAGTGGGACATTTTTGCACAATTTCTTTGGCTTGTTGCCAAGTGATAGAAAACTCTCTTTTTAAGCCTTTGCTGTTAACATGGTGTTTTCTTAAATGAAATTCTGAGGCCTCTAATATTCTTCCTGTCAATAGTTGATCAATTTCATCATTGCCTTGTGCTAGAGGGCCTGGTGGGCCCATATCAAATCTGATCTATGTTATATACAATGGATTATTTCTATTTCTGATTACTCATTGTAATTGAAGAAAGAGTGAAGTTAAGTCCAAATTATCCTGAATTAGATCAGAAGTTTCTATATGTAGAACAAATCTTTCTGAATATTGAGAGTCAGTGACTATATTAAGAGATTCTTGAAAAATTGATAACACCAAGAGAATTGCATATAATTCTGATTTTTGAACTGAATCGTAAGGACCCCCACCACCACTTTACTCAGATTGTCCGACTTACAACCTGCCCTTTTTGATTTATTTGCATCCGTATAAAATGTGGGAGCTCCAAAATTTGGAGTTCCTTTTATTATACGAGGGAGAATCTAATTGTTTCTTTTTATAAACTGAAGTGACTTGATTTTTGGGTATCTGTTGCTGATTTCTCCCAAAAACTCACAACAAGCTCTTTGCCAATATCCATTCTCTCTCTACCCATAACGATACAATCTCAGCATTGGTAAAGGGCACCAGAATTTCAGCTGGATCTGTTCCAGCCAACTGATGAAGTCTCATTTTTCCTTTTAGGATCAATTCAGGAACTTTTCTATATTGATTTTTATTTTTTTATTTTGCTTGTGTACCAAAAATGCCCATTCTAAGACACAGTCCACCTTATGCATAAGAATTCCTGTGGGAGAATGAGTGGAAAGCAAGATAACCAAAATACAGGTCCTATTTGGATCAATATTGTCTATATATGCAGCTTGTAATTTCCTTTCTACCAGAGCCAATTCACTTTCATCTTCAGTTGATAATGTTCTTGGACTTTTAAAGTCCTTATCATCCTGTAAGTTTTGAAATAAGTTATTTAGCTCTTGAGTAGCTAAACCAAATGTAGGCTATAGCCAGTTAATATCTCACAGCAAGTTTTGAAAATCATTGAGAGTTTTTAATTGGGTTCTTCTAATTTGTACTTTTTGTGGTGGAGTTTTCTGTAGACCTATTTTGTACCCTAGGTAATTAATAGAATCTCCTCTTTGTACTTTTTCGGGAGCAATCTCTTAACCTCAACAAGACAAAGTTCTATTTATTTCATCAAAAATATTTTCTAATGTTTTTCTACCTGAATCAGCTAATAAGATATCATCCATATAGTAAATTATGGATTGAGGAAACTGCTTATGAATTATCTCCAACAGCTGTTGTACAAAATATTGGCACAAAGTAGAGCTGTTCAACATCCCCTGTGGTAAGACCCTTGAGTGATATCTCTTTATTGGACAGCTTCTATTCAATGTGGGTCCTGAGATAGCAAACCTTTCCCTATCATGCTCATGTAAAGGAATTGTGAAAAAGCAATCCTTTAAATCAATCACTATAATAGGCCATTCCTTAGGTAACACAGAAGGCAATGGGATTCTGGATTGTAACGATCTCATTGGCTGAATAATTTTGTTAATGGCTCTGAGATCTGTTAATATCCTCCATTTGCCAGATTTCTTTTTGATGACAAATACAGGATAATTCCAAGGGCTGTTGGACTCCTCTATATGTTGAGCCTCCAGCTGTTCCAGGACTAACTGTTCTACTGCCAGTAATTTTTCTTTACTCACAGACCATTGTTCAATCCAAATAGGTTGGTCAGCCAACCACCTTGGTAAGCTTGTGGGGGTTTTATTAGCAGTGGCTTCCCAACATGAAGTTGAAAAGAATGCCTTTGTTATATTTTGTTTATGGACAGACTGGACAGCCTGTAACTGTTTTTGATGGCATTTTTAAATAATTTTAACTTGTTTATCAGCAGTATTACCTGTTTTGCCTTTGAATTTGGGGTTGTTAATCTGGGTCTGCCATTGTTGTAACAGATCTCCTCTCCATTAGTTTATGGCTAT
The DNA here is from genome assembly GCF_030254825.1 of Meriones unguiculatus. Taxonomy (NCBI): domain Eukaryota; kingdom Metazoa; phylum Chordata; class Mammalia; order Rodentia; family Muridae; genus Meriones; species Meriones unguiculatus. Next base: position 247,975 of record NW_026843662.1, read on the forward strand.
CTCAGCCACATACGGTCTTAGTTTTCTTATTTGACCTTCTGGTCCTGTACATTTAAGCCATCTAACACTTTGTTTCACTTTAGATAAAGTTTCAACTCCTTGGAATTGAATATCCACCTCTTGAAGTGGCCAATTTGGGGGCCAGGATTTAGAAGTAATAATTGTGACATCAGTCCCAGTATCTACCATGCCTTCAATTTCAATATTATTTAAAATTATCTTTAACTTTGGCTTTTGATCATTTATAAAGGCTTGCAAATATATATGTTTTTTGCTCTCTTCCTGTTTTTTTTTTTTTAATTTATATATAGAATCTGCTTTGGCCTTGCTGTCCAAGTTTTTAATGTTTATTCCCAGAGCAGTGTCATTTAACTTTCTTGTGGAAGAGTATCCCTGTCCTGTACTGGGGCCTGAGAATGGCCCCCTCAGGCATTTTTGATAAAGGATTACCCCATTTACCTGTGCTCTACATTCACTAATCCAATGTCAACCCTTGCCACATCTTCTGCATATTCTAGGATGTATAGGCTCCCTTTTTGAATTATTTTGTTTTTCCTGGTAACTCTATTTGCAACAACCTTGCTCATCAAAATTAAGACATTTCCCAATGTTTTTAGGGGTAGCTTCTCCTATCAAGGTCAAATTGAGGTCTGATGTCAATCCTATTTATAACACATTCATCTATTTGTGCACACCTTGCTTTTAATGGCCTTATTACATCTTTACATTCAAAATCTTTGGATTTTCAAAAGCTAAAGGTTCTATTAGTGCTTTTCTAGCTAGTGGATCTGATATACTTGTATCCCCAGCTTTGCAAAACATTAGTGAATGTTTCACTTGGAGCTTGTGTGACCTGAGAGAATAGCTCAAGCCTTTTTCTTGATTCCTCAACCTTGTCCCAGGTATTTAAGGCTGCTAGGTGACATAATACTAAGGTTTCTTCATTATATACAACTTGTATCTCTGTGTCAGCCTATTGGCCATCACCAAGCAGCTGTTCCTTAAAAATACCAACAGCCCTGGCTCTATTTTGTATGCTATCTCTCTAGCCTCTTCTCTTCACCATGATAGCCATTGTAAATATGGCTCAGGTTCTTTTATTGCCTTTGCCATATCCTCCCAGTCCTTTGGGATTACTATACTCATTGGCCAGGAAGTCAGCATTTGTTTAACAAATGGTGAATGCATTCCAAAATTGGTGACACTCTCTTTAAATTTTCTCAGGTCTAGCACTTCCACAGGGTGCCATTCAGCCTCATGGTAATCCTGTGGGTGATCATCTGCTGGTCTCTGTTGTACACTGACTGGATAAGCTAACATTTGTTTTCTAACCAATTTTGTTTGGCTTTCTTTATTATTATCTTTTGTGTCTGCCTGTGTATTACTTAGTATTCTAGACTGTTTTTTTAAGGTCTGTACCCATATTTTACACCCATCTCTCTATTTTTTGTTTTGTTCAATAATCTCTTGAATGTCTTGTTTTATGCCTTGCTTCTAACTTTTAATTTTTTTCTTTATATTGTTCTACTTGTTCTTTGTGTTTTCCAGTATATTTTCTAAAACCACTGCCCTATTTTCCTGTTGTTTGTCATGTTCTGTAAGTTTTTGTATCTCTTGTTTTATGTCCTGTTTCCAACATTCATTTTTTTCTTCATATTGTTCTCCTTGTTCTTTGTGTTGTTCCAGTATTTTTTCTAAAGCCTTTGCCTTTGAGAACACATAAAAGGCTAAATCAGCACAGATGTAGGGGCAGTTCAGAGTCCAATTGGGTTACATAGTAATGTGAAGAGGGACTGCCTCTGAAATAATCTGATTGACCTGCTCTTTGATCACCTCCCCCTGGGGGGGAGCAGCCTTACCAGGCCATAGTAGAGGACAATGCAGCCACTTTTGATGTGAACTGATAGACTAAGATCAGAAAGGAGAGGAGAACCTCCCCTATCAGTGGACTTGGGGAGTGGCATGCATGCAGAGGGAGGAGGGAGGGTGCGATTGGGAGGGGAGGAGGCAAGGGCTTATGGGGGGATGCAAAATGAATAAAGTGTAATTGATGAAAAAAAATAAATTAATTAAAAAAGCCAAAAGACTAGATCAATGTACATTTTCATCTATATTAAGAAAATGCAAGTTTTACTTCACTTTCACTTGCAAATTTTATGAATTTGATAACTACTCGAGTATAATAAATTTAACACACCATAAAAAAAGGCTAAATCAATTTTTAAAGTTAAATTGAGGAATATGAATGTAACCATGGTCATAATTTCTAAACTTTCCTTTATTTCTGTCTTAAAACTGTAGAAGAGATTATCAGCCAAGCTCAAAGAAGTCTGTTTTATCTCTTATCCTGTTAGACTGTAGTAGCAACCAGTTTTGTTCAGTCTCAGGTCTGCCCACAGTAGGCTGTCTTTTGCTCTGAGGCATGTTTAAGAGTCTCTTTTAAAGAGCCAGTAATTTATCTGGAAGTTTCTAGGTTTAAAGTTTGGGTTGTATCGCTGAGAGCTTGTTCCTCTCCCCCACCAAATTAAATTAAAGTAGGATTTAAAGGGTGTGGATACTTAGATTAGTTGAGTGCCATTTGTTGTAGATTATTAATATTTACTATTGATAAATCTTTTAGTTAAGCAGTGGTTATTCTTAAAAAGCGGTATAACCAAATCACCACACAGAGACTAGGATTTAATTAATTAACCTAGAGCACAATGTTGGCTAACAGTTACTCCATCCTAAACCTCTAAGCCCACAGAGTTTCCTACCATTCAGATTCACCCATCATATGGCTTTTAGTGATATCTTAGTTCCAGTTCATTTCTACATGTGGTGCCAAAACCTCTCTTGCAGATTCTCCTCCTCTCCTCTCCTGTCTCCTTCCTCTTCTTCCCACTCTGGACCAGGATGTCTCACCTTATCCTCTCCATTACTCAGTATTGGGGCTGGTTGTTTTAATTGACAATATAGAGAACAAATGGTGGCATGTTTATGCAAACTTGAGACAGGTGATGCTTAGAAAAAGCATCACAATGCAATACCTGGATTGAATCCAGACAGTGGAGGAGAGAAATAAGCATTTGAATGAACAAGGGTAAATTGTATACATTCCAAAAAAAGAACATTATACCAATATAATCCCTTGTATCATATTAGAACAACATGGTCTAAAGCTAGACCTCAATAGTAACAAAAAGTAGTAAAGAGCCTGCATATGCATGGAAACTGAACTCTACTCAATGACAGCTGGATTATGGAAGAAATAAACTAATTAGACTGTCTAGAATTTAACAAAAATGAAGGCACAATTTACCCAAACTAATGAGACATAATGAAAGTAATTCTAAGAGGAAAGTTCATAGAACTAAGTGCCTTCATAAAGAAATCTGAGGCATCTCAAATCAACATAACAACACATGTGAAAGACTTAGTCAAAAGGAAGCAGACATACACAAGAGGAGTATAAATAATCAAACTTAGGGCAGAAATCAATAAATTAGAAACAAAGAAAACAATTCAAAGAATAAACAAAAGAAAGAGCAGGTTCTTGGAGAAAATGACAAAGATAGACAAACCTTTAGCCTAACTAACTAAAACACAGGGAGACACTATACAAATCAGCAAGATCAGAAAATAAAAGGGAGTATGATTACAGACACTGAAGAAATTCAAAGAATCATTAGGTTTTACCTTAAAAGTCTATATGTCACAAAATTTGAAAATCTAAATGAAATGGAATATTTTCTTGCTAGATTCCACTTATCAAAGTTGAATCTGGATCAGGTAACTAAATTAATAGACCTATATGTCCTAATGAAATAGAAGCAGTCATCAAAAGTCTCCCTGTCAAACAAAGCCTGATGGTTTCAGCAGAGATCTTCAAAGAAGAGGTAACGCCAATACTCAAACTATTTCACAAAAGAGAAAAAGAAGGAACATTACCAAACTCATTCTGTGAGGCTACATTCACCTTGATACCTAAACCTCACAAAAGCTAACTAAAAGGCAGGGATACACTAAGAAAGATAATTTCAGACCATTCTCTCTTATAAATATTGAAAGAAAAATACTCAATAAAATACTCACAAAATGAATCCAAGAAAACATCAAAGATATCATCTACCATGACCAGGTAGGCTTCATTCTAGGCATGCAGGGGAGGTACAATAAACAGAAATCCATTAGTGTAATCCACCCGTAAGCAAACTGAAAAAGAAAAACCACATGATCATCTCAATAGATGCTGAAAAGCATTTAATAAAATCCAAGCTCAATTAATGTTTAAAGTCTTGGAGATATCAGAGATAAAAGGCACATGCCTAAACACAGCAAAGATAATATACAAGAAGCCTATAGCAAACTCAATGGAAAGCAATTTAAATCAATCCCACTGAAATCAGAGACAAGTCAAGTTTGATCACTCTCTCCTTTCTCTTCAACATAGTACTGGAAGTGCTAGCTAGAGCAGTAAAACAACTAAAGGAAATGAAGGAGATACAAAGCAGAAAGGAAGAAGTCAAAGTATCACTATTCACAAATGATATGATAAGTATACATGAGTGACCCTAAAAATTCTACCAGAGAACTACTACAGCTAATAAACACCTTCAGCAAAGTGGCTGGATATAAAGTTACTAAAAATATCTGAAACCCTCTTGTATATAAAAGACAAGAGGGCTGAGAAATTAGGAAAAAAAAAACAACCTTGCAATAGCCACAAATAACATAAAGTACACTGGTGTGACTCAACAAACAAGTGAAACATCTGTATAAAAAAAACTTCAAGTCTTTGAAGAAAGAAATTGAAGAAGATATCATAAAATGGAATGATCCACCATACCCATGGATCAGTAGGAATAACAGCAAAATGGTCATCCTACCAAAAGTAATGTAGAGATTCAATGCAATTTCCATCAAAATACCAACACAATTGTTTACAAACCTTGAAAGAACAATTCTCAACATCACATAAAAACACAAAAAAGCCAGAATAGTTAAAAGAATCCAGTACAATAAAAAAACTTCTGGAGGTATCTCCATCCTAAATCTCAAGGTGTACTACAGAGAAACAGTAAAAACGGTGTGGTACTGGCATAGAAACATACTCGTGGATCAATGGAATTGAATCAAAGACCCAGAAATAAACCCACACACCTACAGCGCCTGATTTTTGACAAAGAAGGCAAAACCAATCAATGTAAAAAGAACATCTTCAACCAATGGTGCTTCTCTAACTGGATGTCCACATATAGAAAGATACAAATAGATCCATACTTATCACTCTGCACAAAAGTAAAGTCCTTGTGGATTAAATACCTCAACATAAAACTAACACTCTTAATCTGTTATTTAAAAAAGTGAGGAAGAAGCTTGAACACATTGGCACAAAAGAGAACTTCCTGAACAGAACACCAGCAGCACAAGCTCTAAGATAAAAAATCAATAAATGGGATTTCATGAAACTTAAAAGCTTCTCTGAAGCAAAGGACGCTGTCAGCAGAAAAAATGATGGTGTACAGACTGGGAAAGGATCTTCACCAACTCTGCATCTGACAGAAGGCTAATATCTAGAATATATAAATAACCCAACAAATCAAATAATCCAATTTAAAATAGGGTTCAGAGCTGAACACAAATTCTCAACGGAGGAATATTGAATGGTGTACAAACACTTAAAAATGCTCAACGTCCTTAAAAATCTGAGAAATGAAAATCAAAATGACTCTGAGACTCCACCTCACACCCATCAGAATGGCTAAGATCAAAAACTCAAGGGGCAACACATGCTGGAGAGGATGTGCAGAAAGGAGAACCCTCCTCTATTGCTGGTAGAATGTAAACTTGTACAACCACTTTGGAAATCAGTCTGGCACTTTCTCAGAAAACTGTAAATACTGCTACCCCAAGACACAGCTAAACACCTCCTAGACATATCAGAAAGATGCTGAACCATACAACAAGGGCATTTGCTCAACTATGACTATAACAGCTTTATTCACAATAGCCAGAAACTGGACTCAAACTAGATGTCCCTCAATAGGGGAATGGATACAGAAATTGTGGTTCGTTTACACAAGGAAATACTACTCAGGTATTAAAAACAAGGAAATCATGAAATTTGCAGGCAAATGGATGAAACTAAAAAAGATAACCCTGAGTGATGTATCCCAGAAGCAGAAATACATGTATGGTATATATTCACTTATAAGTGGACATTACCCATACAATATAGATTGGACATACTAAAATCTACAGACTTTTAAAAGCTAAAGTACAAGGAGGAACATAGGGAAGATGCTTAATTCTCATTCAGAAAAGAAAACAGGATAGACGCCAGAACCCATAGAAGAGAGAGAACAGGATAGGAGCCCTCCACGGATGAACACTAAGTGACTCCACCCAACAGGTGAATGAAGCAGATGAAGGGACCCACAGCAAAATTTTGTATAAAGCACAAAATGTCTTATTGAAGAAGTGGGAGAGAGAAGGACCTAACGGGGTCAGGAGTCACACAAGGAGATCAACAAAGCAAAAAAACAAATCTGAGTTCTGAGGCCCTGCAGAGACTGATGCATCAACCAAAGAGCATGAGAGGACTCAGACCCCCTGCTCAGATGTAGAACATAGCTCAGTCTCCATATGGGATCCCTAGTAAGGGGAGAAGAGACAGTCTCTGAACTCAGTTGCCTGATTCTTGATTACTTCTCCCTGGTGGGGCCACCTAGTCAGCCCACAGATGAAGAGGATACAGGGAGTCTTAATGGAACCTGATAAGCTAGTGTCTGATAGGATATTTCTTATCAGAGTTCTACAGAAGAAGGATAGGGGAGGAGGAGGGAGAGATAGTAGGACATAGAGTAGATGAGGGAGGGGGCTACAATTGGCATACAAAGTGTTCAAATTGTAAAAATTAATGATAAACATGGGTGACAGAATGAAGCATAAATAAGACACAATTTACTGAGAAACTCACAAAAAATACTCACCATCTTTAATCATAGATCTAGCTAGAAAAAAAACACAAAACTTAGGCAACCAATACCTCAAATGACAAATGATGTATGTTTAGTGTCCTTCTTGGCACTATAGTAAAAGAGAATGTGATAGGATGCACACAATATCATTGGAAATCTTTCTTCATAGACTGAACATGGAGTAACTTGTAGGAGTTGAGATGTTGATTTACTTTCTCCCCGTAGATCAGCAGAAATGTATCCCTTGCTGAATTCAAGAGTACCAAAACCTTGAGAGAAACCACTGCCTGCCCATGGCAGTGAACTTCCTGCCATTTTAGGATCCTCTGTGCTTGGCCATGCCCTGCATGGCTCTGTGCTTATCTGTCAGCACAGCTATAGTTTTGGGGATCTTTCTCAAGCACCATGACTCACCCATCATTAAGTCCAATAACCAGACTACAATAAAATACCTTAGTGTCTCCAAATGAAATTATTTATCCCTACTTTTAGTAAGTTTATATAAAGTGTATATCTAACCATAATTAAAAGAGCCCTTCATTTAAGCATTGTTATATAGATACACTCTATTTCAGAATAGAAACTACTTCTGAAAACACATTTTAGTAAGTTATACATGTTACTTTTTAATTTATGGACATATAAGTATTCAAATTTTAATTACATAATAGTAATTCTGATAAATACAGGTACTATATAATTTTCCTTAGTATTTTATTTTTCTGGAGGAAACAGGAATTAGGTTGACAGTTGACATCTTCTGTTGGACAGGCAAAAACTTGGATCTCTGGTAAAGGGAGCTTGCAAAATTGTACATCCACAGTGGAAATCAGTGTGCAGAATTCTCAAAATGATGAAAATAAATCTACCATATGAACCACTTATAACTTTCCTTGACATATGCACAATGGACTCAACATACTCCTTCAAAAATATTTTCTCAACCATGCTCATTGCTATTCTGTTCACAATAGGTACAATATGAGAACACCTAAATATCCTTCACCTGATATAGATAAGTGAAATAGTATGTACATAAGTAGATAGAAATATAAATGACGATATTGATTTAGGTAACTCAGATTCAGAAAACAGATATCACATGTCCTATCTACTCTGAAGAATGTAGCTCTAGATCTTTAGTTGTGAGTATTCATCCTACTGTGAAAAAAAGAAAGAGTGTGGTGAAAGACAGGGGACCAGCCCCAGCAGTTGATAGTTTCCAGAGAGGAGGGAAGGATAAGATGGGGCAGAAACGAGTCAGACATGGTTGTCCAAAGAAACTTAGAGTCTGGACTGACTGGCAGTCATAATGCTTCTTTATTTAGACAGAGTTCAATAATAAAAGAGATTCACATTGTTTTAAAACGTAGATGATATCCTTCTTGTCCCCAGACAAGAGTTTTAACTGTCTCTTGGTCATAAATTTAGTCATCACTGATAAACCTTATCTTTTACTATCATTTTTCTTCATCAATACCATAACCTGACATTTTTTAAAATCTTGAGGCATATTTGCCACAGCCTGAAAGCCCATTCTCTGGTTGGAAGCATTCTCAGATTCAATGGCAATAGATAGAAAATGTTTAAACCAGCTTGGGCATATTGCTTTGTCCCAAGAAATATATTTTCAAATTTTAATGGACAGCCTCAAGAGAAACAATTTAGGCCAAAGCAGCAACAATCATTATTCAGTTCCTGGCATAATGTAATGTCTATACCTCATATCTTTTAGAATTTATTTATGTGCTAAATTAAGTATTCTTTCATTATTTTGGTCATACAACATCACAGTGATACTGTGCAAGCTGATATTTCTAGGAAAATGAGGTCCTAATACCTCACTTTTAAAATAGCTTTTACAAAACATTCTTTGTCCATCATTATAGACCCTAGTGTAGGTGAAGATGTCTCCAGCCATTCATTTACAGCTCCGTAAAGTCATTGAGGGGCATACCATATGTAGCTTCTAATCTTATATGCCAAGTAATCTCCTGAGGATACAGCAGTACTAGGTATTTAATCTCAAATACTATCAACTCTTCTAGCACTACAAACTTTGTTTGCCTTTTTAAGAGTGTGTTCTGATTATTTTCTTCTTGAGGAAGCACAGGGGTAGATTTTGCAAGACTATCTTGGAGCTGAAGTCTCATAAGGAGTTATCTGCCATTTTTATGTGAGTTACAACTTCCACATTCATGCAGGGCCAGATTATTGATATTCATCCATAAAGACATTCATGTAGGGCCAGATAATTGATATTTCCCCTAAAAATGAGAGGGGCAGTATGATCAGGATTTTTCTGGAGAAGCTTAGAAGCAGTACCACAGGGTGAAGGCATAAATGATTCATTAAAAAAATTACCATTGCTCCAATGTCTCCAGGTTGTACATGTATTGAAAGCCCTCTAAGCATAGAGCAAGTGGAGATCAAGACCAAGCCTGAAAGATAGCATGAAGGCTATTGTAACATGCAGCTCAGCTGTGCTGGATCTTGGTCAAATAGCTGTGCTGATTTGATGGCTTTAACTGTATATGAACTTTGGTGAGGTTTTAATCCATTTGGAGGTGACTTTGTGTGAAAAATAAGAACCTATTTCTATGTTTCTACATATAGACATCTAGTTTGGTCAGCATCATTTGGGAAGATTTTATCTGTTTTTCCAGTGTGTATTTCTATTTTTGTTATAGTACTAGTGTATTTACATAATCAAATATTACTCAGACATTTAAAAAATCAAATCATGAAACATGAAGGTAAATGCACCTTTGCAGGTAACTGAGAGTGAGAGAACCTAGACTCCTAAAGACAAATAGGGAATGTATTTGCTTTTACATATATATTAGTTGCAAGATGTATGATATGGAAGCAACTGAACATAATACCACAGGGGATACATACAGATTAAGAAATGGAGGTTAGAGGAGGCAGAGATTTCTCCATAGGAAAGGGAAATAAAATAGTTGGTACAAATAGAAGGTGGGCTAAAAAGATAGAATTGAAGGGTATTGGGAAAGGAAGAGGGCAATGAAAACGTAACATGAAAAAAGACAGGTAAAATTAAGGGTCATGTTTGGTACAGTGGAACAGTGGTACAGTGGAAACCTAATGCAATAGAAACTTTCTCAAATACATATATGAAGCCAATATAAATGAAATCACCACACAAGAAGAAAGTTCCAACTGGAAATTTCTTGTCACTAAATAAAGCATCCAGTACTGGTAATGGGTTATATTTAACTGAGGTATTGGCCAAAGTGGTGTGATTGTAATGACAAAACAATACAGGCTTTTGCCAAGACTATAGGCTACTCTCCACAAATTGAGTGCAGTGCCCTCTTGCTGGAGACAACACTTACACTTACATGGAACATAGATAAATAGAGCTTGTGCCTATATAGAACTGTCACACCTGCATTCTAGCAACTTTTGTATGGGAAGTACTCTGCAACTACAAGAGAAGAAATATAAATGCTAACCCAGCTACCAAACTTGTGAACTATAACAGTGTCCTACCTGTAAGACAATATTAGTGCAACAGTTGTAGGAGTAGATAACCAATCTATAGTTTGACTTAAGGCCCACTTCACATGATGGAATTCACACCTGACATTGGTTTATTGATCAAGAAAAAGAAATTACATAGCCCATGGTTCTAGGGAAAAAGCAAATACTATGTTCTACTGAAAGTATTAAAATGACCCTTGCCATCATTCTGCTATACTCATAGTCCAGTATCTTGTTCAGCCATCATCAAAAAAGTGTCATCCTGCATCTGATGGAGACAAATTCAGAGGCTCATAGAGAAAATAGATAGTCAGTGAGAGACCTCAGAATATGCCCTCCAGGCTCTTCAGTAATTCAGCCAGAAGAGTGTAAGAGCCAGAAAGGATAAAGGATATCAAAGAACAAATCACTACAAATTAAGAGGACTGAAGAATATACAAGCTGCAAGAGACTGAGGCAGCATGCACAAAGACTTATTGCTGTCCCTAGCCCTATCTCTAATTGATAAGTGCTTGCAAATGAAAATGTAGTTTTCTCCAAGGGACACTCATTTTATCCAAGGGACTACTCTTAATTGTATTTTTAAGAGTACATTCAAAAAGGTAGATGGCCAAAGATTTCCCTCACTGGCAAGTTTGGATTCTCATTTCCTAGAATTTTGGCATGCATTTAAAATTTTTTTATCATAGTTCTCATTTTAATTTTCTGAAGATTTTTTTTCTATTTTTAAAACTACATGTCCTCTGTGTGTATACCATTATTTCAAGTTTAATATGTTATGAGATTCCTGCACATATGAACAAGTCTGCATCATTTCTTAACTTGGGCTCTTTTTCTTTTTCTTTTTCCTACTCAGATATGTTTGCTTTTGTATTTTTGCTATTTTATTTTCTTATTATACATTATAGTCCTCCTTTTTAATATGAGGGTGAATTTAGACAGGATAGAAGGGAAGATGGGAAAGAGTTGCCAGGATTAGAGGAAGGAAAAACTTTAATCCGGATGAATATACAAGTAAAGTGACGATTTTTAAAAGAAAAAAAAAAGGATAAGGAGGAGGATGAAGAGAAAGAAAAAGAAGGAAGAGTTGGAGAAAGAAGAGAAGCAGGAGAAGGAGAAGGATGAGAAGAAGAAGAAGAAGAAGAAGAAGAAGAAGAAGAAGAAGAAGAAGAAGAAGAAGAAGAAGAAAAACAATTGTGTCAAAAGAAATGTTAAATAGCCATGCACAAAAGATCCAGAAAATATAAAAAGTGAAAAAAAGTAATTTATGAATAATAGAAATAGAAAAAGAAGAAAAAACTCACAGCAAAATCCTAGAAAATATTTTCAGCAAAATAAAAGAAGAATGTATCCTTAACCTAATGAAGAAGGGGTAGCCTATAAAAGTACAAAACATATATAGAACAATTAAAGTGTATCAAAAAGAAATTGTGCTCAGCACATAAAATCAAAACATTAAATGTAAAGAAAAGCATATTAAACAAAGAAGGGATATTAAAAGTTACAAGTTGAAAATACTAAGTTGCATATAAATTCAGGCTCTTTAGAATAACTCCTGATCTCTCAAGAGAGATTCTAAACCTAGAATGGCTGAGACAGATATATAATCTTTAAGGGACCCTTATTCCTATATCCAGTAAACTTTCAATAATAAATGAGGAATAAAGATATATTGCATAATAAAAAGAAATATGAGCAGTATCTCTGTAAAACTTCACTACAGAAGCCAATTGATGAAATACTCCAATTTAAAGTGTTAACCACACCCAAGACAACACAAAGAATGAATAATCCCAAGCATCAAATCAGAAGGCAAAAACCCCACACCATAACTACAAAATAAGTTGAAATAGTAAACATTGCTCATTGAAATCTCTCAACTTGGATGTTCAATTCTCCAATAGGAAGATAGGAACTAACAGAATGGCCTAGACAAAAATGTCCATTCTTCTGCTGCATCTACTGAACACACTTTATCATCCGGGTTGGACAGCATCTCTGTGTAAAGGATGGAAGGAGACAGTAGAAGAAAGTGGACCAAAAAGGAAGTTTAGGGGAACTTTATTTTATACAGTTCACACACAAAAAATACCTAAAATTCTTGAGTCAATTTAAAAGAGGGTATGTACTGTACACACTGAATGAGGAGTTCCACCATTATCCATCTGAAACAGATGACTTGGGCTGGTCCAGCACACATCTACACTTATGTTTACTGAAGCAAAGCTTACCATGTGCTAAGATAGAATGGACTTGATTGTCCTGAATCACATGAGTGCAAAATATAATATTATTCAATTTTTTTTTATTCATGGAAAACATGCACATTTGTTTTTTGAGAATTTTTAATATAATCACATTATTTCTCATTTCTCAGCCCTCCCTACAAAATCTCTCATATATCCCTCTTTTGGCTCTTTCAATTTCAAGTCTTGGGGTGCCAATAACTGCTATTACATGTATCATGCATGTGTATGCATGTGTGTATGTGTATGTGAGAGAGCGAAAGAGAACATTTAACATTTCAAGAAAGGCAATCATTTTACTTTGAAATTGTGGATGAACTCAAAATGTATCATCAAAGTTATGACCTGAGCTAGACACAGAAATCAAACATTGTATGACTTCAGTCCTATTTGGGCTAAAAAAAGTCAGTACTCTGAAATAAGAACTGAATAGTCAGTATTAGAGCCTGAACATCAAGGTGTAGTGGCATGACTTGTCAAAGAACACATTTCAGTGACAAGAGGAATAATTTAAAGAAATACATCAGGGTGCCTGCATAGGAGCTATTACTAATAGCTTACATTGTTTACTTGAGAAATATTCTGTGTATATTTTTTAAATCTCAATAACCAAAATGTTTTAATTACTGTGTAAGAGATATTATTTTTTTATATATAATTTATTCTTCCATCAATTTCCTTTTATTTTCACCCTCCTGAGTTTTGAGTAATCATTCTTTGCTTCTTTGAAAATTCAAACCACTTTTTCATAAACTATTTTTACACACTTAACATCAAATTTTGATTTGTAAAATATTTTACAATATTATAATACTAGGAATATATGACAAACCACTGAATTTTATCAAGGGTATTTATTATATATAGTATTACAGGAAAAAGGAAAATGAGTAGAGATGAAATACTATTCCTTCTAGTTGTTTTTAAGAGACAGTTGCCTGAGTCCAGTCATCTCAGGGAAAAAAAAAACTCATTTTTTTTCTTTTTTATTATTACAATTTATTCACTTTGTTTTCTGTCTGTAAGCCCCTCCTTCATCTTCCACCAGTTACAAACTACCTCCCTCTTCTATCCCTATACCCCTCTCCTAGTCCAATGATAGGGGAAGTCTTCCTTTCCTACTATCTTCTCAAGTCTTACCAAGAATGGCTGCACTGTCTTCCTCTGTGGCCTGGCAAGGCTGCACCTTCCAGTAGTAGGTGATCAAATAGCCTGCCACTGAGTTCATGTCAGATACAGATGCTGTTACACTTAATAGGGAACTCACATTGAAACTGAGATACTTATGAGCTACATCTGAGCAGGGGTTCTAGGTGTTCTTCATGCATGGTCCTTGGTTGGAACAGGACCCCCAGGGCCCATATTTTTTGACTCAATTGGCCTCCTTGTGAAGGACCTCTCCCATCCAGGTCTTTCTATCACCTGAATCCTCCATATTAGTCCATGCTCTCTGCCCAAAGTTTGGCTATGAGTCTAATCATCTGCTTTAATACCCTGCTAGGTAGATTCTTTCAGTGGCCCTCTGCGGTAGGTTCCTGCCCTGTTCCCTGTCTTCTCCCATTCCTGATGTCTATCCCATTTTTCCCTTCTAAATGAGGATTAAGCATCTTCACTAGGGTTCTTCCTGTTGTTTAGATCCTTTAGGAGTATAGTTTTTAGTATTTTAACCCTACATTATTTGACTAATATCCACATATAAGTGAGGATATACCATGAGTGTCTTTCTGCTTCTGGATACCTCACTCAGAGTGATCTTTTCTAGTTCAATCCATTTGCCTGCTGATTTCCTTGTTTTTAATTGCTAAATAGTATTGCATTGTATAAATGTGCCACAATTTCTATGTCTATTCCTCGGTTTGGGGACATCTAAGTTGTTTCCAGATTTTGGCTATTATCAGTAAAGCTGTTATGAGTACAGTTGAACAAATGTCCTTGTTGTATGGTTGATAATCTTCTGAATATATGCCCAGGGTTGGTATAATTGAATATTCTAGTAACACTATTCACAGTTTTCTGAGAAAGCACCAGATTGATTTCCAAAGTGGTTGTACAATTTTACATTCCCACCAGCAATGGAGAAGGGTTCCCTTTTCTCCACATCCAGTCCAGCTTGTGTTGCAGATGATGTGATAGTATACATGAATAACCCTAAAAATTCAACCAGGGAACTCCTACAGCTGATAAACAACTTCAGCAAAATGACTGGATACAAAATTAAATTTAAAAAACCGTGAAACCCTCCTGTATACAGAAGACAAATGGGCTCAGAAAGAAATTAGGGAAACAAAACCCCTTCACAGAAGCCATAAATAACATGAAGTACCTTGGTGTGACTCTAATCAAGCCAGTGAACGACCTGTATGAAAAAAAAGAACTTCAAGGAAGATATCAGAAAATCTCTCATACTCCAGAATTGGTAGGATTAACATAGTAAAAACAGCCACTCTACCAAAAGAAATCTAAAGACTCAATGCAATTCCAATCAAAATACCAGCACAACTCATTACAGACCTTGAAAGAACAATTCTCAGTTTCATATGGAAAAACAAAAAAAAAAAAAAAACCAGAATTGATTTAAAAAAATGCCTGCACAATAAATATTTTCTGGAGGTATCTTCATACACGATCTCAAGTAGTACTATAGGGCAACAGTAATAAAAAATGGCATGGTACTGGCACCTGTACTTTAAATCTTAAAGGGGTGTGCATCTACTCATTAATCATTTTTATTAAATCATATCAAGAAGCTGAGGGGAAAAACAAATATAGGGGAATCAACTGCTGTCTCAGGTTTTAGACCCAGTTTGAGGGTGCCCAGACAGCCAATGTTATCTTGGACTATTGTTTCAGCTCATCAACCTTAAAACTTCCTAGGCTTTACTATTAAGAGTGTACTTTTCTTAACTTTAAATTGTTCTCTAAGATTTTTTATATCAGAGCCATTAGCAATAACATCTTCCCTGACCTTGTTAAACAATCTAATTTTCCAAATTGTTTCTAAGTATAATGGTCATTGCTAACAATCTATATCTATGGCTCCTTTCAAGGGCACTGGTTAATTCATTAATCTGCTCCAGTTAACATGTGAAAAGAGATCAAGCATTGTTAATTTTAAATGCCAGTGATATTGCCCAGTGATGGGCTAGAAGCCTCCTTAGAGTTTTCATACAACTCATGTTATGAGGAATATGGGCATCATAAGGGCAACGAGCAGAGACATGCTACATAAGAACACAAAGTCCTCAGGAAAATCAGTTCTTGGGATTATGCTTCTCCAAGACAAACTCCTTGTGACTATGCTAACAGGGGAGCCACATTCCATGAGTTCTACAGCTGTTTTGCTGTTGCTCCTGCATGGCTCTTGACAGGGACAGGTAGCCAAAATAGTTTGCCTATAGATGGATAAGAGGGGGGGTGAGGTTAGCTCAGGCCCTGGGAAGAATTCAGGGTATTGCATGGGCTGTACTAGCCTGGAGGACCAGATAACATGGAAGGACTGAAGGATTACTGGGAGAAAATGGCAGGTAGGTTTGATTTGATATGTTAACTAGGAACCTCTGCCATTAGTTCCAGGTTTGAATCTTACTTCTATGGTAACATAAACTTCAGAGAGAGAAGCATGGTTTCCATTGGATAATGATTATCAAGTGAGCCCACAGGGAAGAAAGGGGGAAAAGACAAAGATTCTCTTTTTCTTTTCTTTCTATTTATCTTCTTTCATTTCTTTGAGTAAGGGTGGTTACTCAAACTGACTCAAATTTTTGCTCTCTTGTTTTGTTTTTCTTACTATTTTTTTATTTTATAAATTGTTTTTATTTTTTAAAATTTGTTCATTATATATGCTGATTGAAGCTCACTCTCTCAACTCCTATTGGTCCCATCCTCCCTCCATCTTTTCTCCAACCACTTTCCCTAGTCCATTCAAAAGTGGAGTTCCCCTCCTTTATCATCCACCCATACCTTATCCACCCATCCCTTTAAAAACAGGGAAATAAAATTTCTGCTCTTATTTCTTCTCCCTTGGCCACTGTACTCACCTCAGAAGATTTTATACCATGACGATTGCCTGCAACCTTACTGTGAAATAAACACTAGGTATAACTCATTTTAAAGAATCCAACCTCAAGACACTCTTTACCATCTCACATCCAGAAACGTGAAATTTGAAATGCTATGAAGTCTGAAACATTTTATCACAAGCATTTCAGAGAAAGTGATTCTCTTGCTGTGTGCATGGCTGATACCCACCAACCCAGAAAGGCATGAGGGGCAGTAGATGAGGTATAAAGCTTGGAAGACCCACAAGCATAACAGTGATCAGAACACTCTGGGAACCACCTCAGAAAGTAAGCTCAACTTTAATTCTAGAAAACAGAGTGTATGTACCCCTTGGGGAGTGACTGGGATGCTCTAAGGATAGGTGTAGATAATTGTTTAAAACTGGGCACTTCAAGGATGCTTGATTTGCATTAAAAAGTACATTCATATAATATGAACAAGAACATGGAACCTAATTATCCTATATTTGAAGGGAGAGGAGAGTTATCAGGGATCTGTGTCAAAGGCCATCTATCAAATTTGGTTGGTGGCATCTATGTCAAAAGACAGTCTCCAGATGATGTCAGGCAGCGAAAAATCACCCTTGCCATAGTTATACAACTAGGCCAGCAGCAGGGTCATACATAGAAGAGAAAGCCTCCTCCCTCATATCTCAAAATTCAGTCTGGGTTGTGATGGTTTTCAATAGAACCCTGGAACAATAGGTATGTGTACAGAAAGAAACTGCTATAGGCTACCACTGTTGTGATACTCTCAGAGAACTTCCTAGCTGGTGTTAGTTCACCATTCCCTACATATTCATCCACTGGACTAAAAGTTACTTGTGTAAACTGAGGCAATTGAAAACAGTAAATGTTGAGAATCAGGATTATCAATAAGTCTTCCCTAAACACCTTATTATATAATACTGTTGCATGTAATTGATATTCACCATTCATTGTATTGTTTTAAAAATAAGTTTATTTACTTTAAATTCAAATTGTAATCCCCCTCCCTTCTCTGCCCCATGACTACCCTCCATTCCTATTGCCCCTATTCCCTTTCCCCTTCGGAAAAGGGAGATCATTTCCATTGAGCTATTTTCACAGTTCTGTTGGATTTCAGTGGACCAAAGAACACAAAGGCTTCTCCACAATGCTTATAATCACAGAACTCCTCTCCAGTAAGGATACTTTTATGATGATGATGACTCTAGATTTGTGCAAGGCCTCACCGTTTTAACACATTCATAAGTTCTCTCCAGTATGAATCCTTTCATGATGATGAAAATTTTACAAATATAGAATGGTTTCACCATGTTAAAAGCACTCATAGGCTTTCTGTCCATTAGGATTTCTTTCATGAGTTTGAAGATGATTCTGAAGTGCAAAAGTTTATTCACATTGGATGCAGTCAGACAGCTTCTTTACAGTATGTGTTCTTTTATGTATTAAGAGATGTTACATGCAAAGGCTTTGCCACATAGTTGAATTCATATGGTTTCCTTCCAGAATATGTTGTTATCTTAGGAGATGACTGTTACATGCAAAGGTTTTATCACACTAATTACAATCACCAGGTTTCTCTCCACTGTGTGTTTTTTCATGTTTTCGGAGACTACTCTGTTGTGCAAGGGCTTTATCATGTTGAGTATACGTATAAGGTTTCTTTCCAGTGTGTGTGCTTTTATGTCATATGAGTTTACTATTTTCTGCAAAGGCTTTACCACAGTGGTTACATTCATAAGGTTTCTCCCCACTGTGTTTTCTTTTATGGCTTCTGAGAGCACTGTTTTGTGCAAAGGCTTTACCACAGTGGTTACATACATTCATAAGGTTTCTCTCCACTGTGTGTTCTTTTATGGCTTATGAGATGACTGTTTTGTGTAAAGGCTTTACCACACTCGTTACATTCATGAGGTTTCTCTTTAGTGTGTGTTCTTTTATGGCTTAAGATTACACTTTTCTGCAAAGGCTTTACCACACTGATTACATTCATAAGGTTTCTCTCCAGTGTGTGTTCTTTTATGGCTTGATAGAGTACTGCTTTCTGCAAAGGCTTTACCACATTGGTTACATTCATATGGTTTTTCTCCAGTGTGTGTTCTTTTATGTCTTATGAGATGACTGTTTTGTGCAAAGGCTTTATCACACTGGTTACATTCGTAAGGTTTCTCTCCAGTGTGTGTTCTTTTATGCTGTATGAGAGTATGGTTTTTTGCAAAGGCTTTACCACACTGGTTACATTCATAAGGTTTCTCTCCAGTGTGTGTTCTTTTATGGCTTAAGAGATGACTGTTTTGTGCAAAGGCTTTATCACACTGGTTACATTCGTAAGGTTTCTCTCCAGTGTGTGTTCTTTTATGCTGTATGAGAGTACTGTTTTTTGCAAAGGCTTTACCACACTCATTACAATCATAAGGTTTCTCTCCAGTGTGTGTTCTTTTATGCCACAGGAGATGACTGTTTTTTGCAAAGGCTTTACCACATTGATTACATTTGTAAGACTTCTCTCCTGTGTGTGTTCTTTTATGCCATATGAGAACAGTGATATAGGAGAAGGCTTTACCACATAGAGTGCATTTAAAGGGTTTCTCTCCAGTATGACTGTATTCATACCTGCAAAGAAAATTGCCACATGTGAAAGATTTACCACAGTGATTTCATTACACTAATAAATATATTTATCTATATGAATTAATTTCATAATTTGGTCTAATGGTAAAGAATAATCAAATTGTAAAGTTTTATTACTTTATTTACTTTCATGGTATTCGCCTTCATTATGGGTATTTTTGAAGATTCCTGTGATGGTAAGAGCATTTGTTATGTGGTTCACTTTTATAGCACCATTTTTCTATAAGAGCTTTTCTCAAATATATGAAGATTATTGGAAGAATTTAAAGTTTTACCACAGCAATCCCATTCACAAATTTTTGTACTGTATGAATGACACTTCATTTAAGAAGTGAGCAGGACATGCAAAAGAAGTTCCAAATTCCTAGTATTCATTGGTATTTTCAGCAGTATGAGTTTGCTGATGAATTCACAATGAAGTTGCAAAACCAATTAACACTAACCATTTTTCACAGTCAGAAAATCTACTCAAAATGGGGACTACTACAAAATTAATTGTTCTTGGAGAAAGACAGATACACTGCTTCTTTCAATATCCCTATGCTCATGTGTCTTAGAAACATTGTGACATATGATATACCTATTAAATTATAATAATAATAAAAGATTCCCACACTGAATGAACACAGTTTTTTTTTCATCATAGACATGTCATATAGGGGTTAAGTTTTCTCCACAACAATAATCTTGACTCTCATAAGCTGCTCCTTTCACTAAACTTTACAATGTTACTGCATGACTATGAGTAACACTGGTTGTACTATGACATATTTGCTTATTAGAAGGTTTTGGATACACACCGATCACCTATTCAATGTATATACCTCTTACAATATCTGAGTAGATAGAATGAGACTAAACAGATTGGCAGTTCAACTCAGTAGCTGTAATATCCATATGATTCCATTGGTATTTTCTGTTACAACATTATTTTATTTTCTTCTATCTTAGAGGAGTACCTGAAAACACAAATCAGATACCTGACATCGAAGTACATGGAATTGTGAGATTTTAATGATCATCGTTACACTTAAAAAGTGCTGTTTATACACTGTTGATTTTCTTTAAAACTTCCAGATGTGCTGGTACATGCCCTTAATCCCAGCACTTGTGGTGGCAGAATCAGGCATATCTGTGTGATTTTGAGGTCAGACTGATCTAACAAGCAATTCTAAGTTAAGCCACAGCTACAAAGAAAAAAAAAGCTTTTAAATACAGAAAATACAAAGAAGCCAACAAACAAAAAACAAACCAAAAAAAAAAAAACAAACTTCCAGGATACATTAAAATTTCTTAAGATTCATATCTGTACCAGGACACATTAAAATTTCTTAAGATTCATATCTGTTTCATTGTGCACATAAAGTTACCTTTTATTATTTGTAGAACTTTGAAAATGTTCTTCAATATTATGATCTTCCCAATTGTAGCCTAAAATATAGTACCAAAAATATATATTATTGGAAATATCATATTATTATTATGGAAAAACTTAAATCACTATCTTCTGTGACTCTTAGAAACATGTCTGATTTATTCACCTCATTCTACCTCATTCTCAATTGGAATTATAGAAGAGGATCAATAATAAAGTAAGAGTTGTCTTCTTATTTTAAAAGTGAAAGAATATTTGCAGTCTTACCTATAGCAGTGAGGTTTTTACAGGTGTCTAGCATCACATCTTTGTAGAGTTGCTTCTGGGAAGGTTCCAGCAAGGCCCACTCTTCTTGGCTGAATTTCACATGCACATCATTGAAGGTCACTGAAGTCTAAAATATGTGATACATGTGTACAACAGAAACAGAGGCAACAATATAAATTTATACTTCATTGGAAATATATTCACATATTTCTAGTACTTCTTTCATTTATTGTCTGACACAGAAGTGCTAATGTTAGACAGTTAGGTGTTGTGCATCAGGTGAAGGAGGGGAGAAGGAAAAGCCTAAAGAGTAGATTGTAAGAAATCCAAAGCCACGCTTTGAAGACCTTTGTTATAGGAGTTTCATCAGTTTGTGAAACATGAGTCTAAAGTAGCCAGCAATTGGATTCTTGAGCAATCTATGAATTGGGTTCAGTTACTTGGGTGAGTTGGTCAGAACCCAGTGATGGAAGAGGTGGAAGGAAAAAAAAAACATAGCCACGATATTTTTTTCTAGCAACAAATGAGATGTTGTGAACAGGGGACACTGGCATCAGTCCAAAGACAATGTGGCATTAAATATTGTGTTTTGACCCGGCCTCAGCGATATGACCTATCAGTATGTAAAAAGGGGGGCTTGTATGTTTTGGGACAGGATAGTGGACTATGGTGAATTCACGGATAAAAATAATGTGAGTTGGCAAACAACAACAATCATAGCTAATAAGATCATATTTGTGAGTGACCAGACAAAAGAAAAGGCATAGAACACATGATTATTCTTTGATAGTTGTTTTGTATATTCTCCTTTCCAAATCATGTATAGTCTATAGTTGAAAAATAAAGAATAATGTTTTATATTAAAAGGGAAGTGCTAATGTTATCAATAAGTAATTCTTAGAAGAAAACTGAATAACTGTGTCATATCTGAACTTTTTCAATAGGATATAGCCTTGAAATAGATATGCCAATTAATGTGGACAAAAACAAACAGAGAGAAGAGAGTGAAATAGAAAGAGAAAGAGAAAGACAGAGAGAAATGAACATATGAACAGTACTGATTACATATCAGAGAAATGTATAAACATTTATTAACTACAAAAAATGATGGACAAGCTCGGTGTATTCAGTTATGCCTCTAATTCCATCACTCAGGAGGCAGAGGCAGGTGAATCTCATTGAGTTAGATGCCAGCATGACCTATGCAAAGAGTTCCAGGACAGCCAGACCTATATTGTAAGACAGAGCTTCCCCTAAAAGTCAAACTAACAAATATAATAGGTAGAAAAAACTCAGAGGTCTTTACTGAAGCTCCTACAAGGAATTATACATTCAATCCAATTCTGTATTAATCTTCCAGAAACCAGCAGTGCCACAGCTTAAACTGCAACTTTAATAAGATCTTACTAAAAGGGAATGCATGTTTAAACAGGTAAAAATAGAAAGAGAAAAATATTAGCAATGTAAATGATGATCATAAATAAGCAACATAAGGCAGGAGAGATGGCTCAGCAGTGAGGAGCTCTTGCTGCTCTTGCAAATAATTGGGCTCAATTGTCAGTGTTTACATGGAACCCACTACTATCCATTGTTCATGAGTTCTGAGGCAATCTTCTGACTACTGTGAGGATCAGACATACAAGAGGTGCATAATCATGCATACAACCAAATACTCATATTCAGTAAAAATTAAAAAAAACAGATCCCAGATGGCAGAGCTGATTGCACACTGTGTCTGATCAGCAGGGTAGCAGAGACTGCACAGTGACCAACAGTTGGAACAGTAGGCCACAAAACACCACTGACTGTGTTTCCCAGGTGAAAGGAAACCCAATGGTGAGGAAAAAATTGGTTCCAACCTCAGATCACTGAGCTAATCCCTGGAAAAAGTTCCTGGGATGTTGAAGCAGGAATGTGGTTTTCAAGCAAATGGACACAAGAAACAAGCAGGAATAGCAATTCTAATATCTAATAAAACAAACATTCAACCAAAATTAATTGAAAGGGATGAGGAAGGATACTTCAAACTCAAAAAAAGGAAAAATCCACCAAGATGGTGTCTCAATTCTGGGCAACTATGCCTCAAATTCAAGGGTACCCACATTTGTAAAAGAAACATTAATTAAGTTTAAAGAACATTTCAGTCTCCACACATTAATAGTGAGAGACCACAACAACTCACTATCATCAAAGGACAGAGCAGTGAAACAGAACCTAAAATGAGATATAATGACACTAATGGATGTCATGAATTAAATGGACCTGCCAGATATCTAGAGAAATGTTCACCCAAACAGAAAAAAAAATATATATATTCTTTTCAGCACCTCACGGACTCTTCTCTAAAAATGAACATACAGTAGGTCACAAACCAGGCCTCAACAGATATAAGATCGAAGCAATATCCTGTATCCTATCAGGCCATGATGGACTATTGATAGATCTAGACAATAAAAGAAATAGCAAAAAGCCTACATATATATGGAAACTGAATAACTCCCTACACAATGAAATCTGGGTCAGGGAAGAAATAAAGAACTTCCTACAGTTCAATGAACATGAAGGCACATCATACTCAAACTTATGAGATGCAATGAAAACAGTCTTAAGAGGAAATTTAATAGCACTAAGTGCCTTCAGAAGCTACTGGAGTCTTCCCATACAAGCAACTTAATGGCACACCAAAATGCCCTAGGAAAAAAGAAGCAGACACACCCAACAAGAGTAGACCACTAGAAAAATCAAACTCAGGGCTGAAATCAATAAATTAGGAACAAAGAGAATAGTTCAAAGAATCAACAAAACCAGGAGCTAGTTCTTTGAGAAAATAAAAAACAGACAAATTCTTAGCCAAACTAAGAAAATGGCAAAGAGACACTATCCAAATCAACCAAGTCTGATAAAAAGAGAGATATCACAATGAGAAAATCCAAACAACCATTAGCTCTTATGTCAAAAGCCTATATGCCACAACATTTAAAAATCTAAATGAAATATACAATTTTTGATTGATTCCACTTACCAAAGTTGAATCAAGGTCAGGTAAAGAAATTTAATACTCTTACATCCCCTCAGGTAATGGAAGCAAACATCAAAAGACTCCCAACCAAGGGCCAAATGATTTCAGAGCAGAATACTACCAGAGCTTCAAAGAAGAGAGAATACCGATATTCTTCAAACTATTTCATAAAATATAAATGAAAGCAACATAACCAAACTCCATTTGTAAGACTCCAGTCACCTTGATAAATCCTCAAAAACCCAAAAAAGAAAGAGAACTTCAGACCAATCACTCTTATGAACAATGATGCAAAAATGCTCAATAAAATACTCACAAACCAAATTCAAGAACATATCAAAGATATCATCCACCATGACCAAGTAGGCTCCATCCCATGCATGTGGTTAAATACATGGAATCCATCAATGTAATCCAACATATAAATAAATTGGAAAAAAAACACAACCACATGATCATTTCCTTAGACGCTACAAAAGCATTTGACAATATCCAACACTTATTCTTGTTTAAAGTCTCGAAGAGACTGAGGATACAAGGCACATACCTAAAAACATTGAAGGCAATAAACAGTAATCCTATAGCTAACATCAAACTAAATGGAAAGAAAGTTAAATCAATTCCACTGAACTCAGGAACAAGGCAAGGCTACCCACTCTCTCCAAATCTCTTCAATACAGTACCTGAAGTCCTACCTAGAGCAATAAGACAACTAAAAGAGTTTAAGGGGATACAAATTCAAAAGGAAGAATCCAAAGTATCACTATTCACAGATGAAATGACAGTATACATAAGTGATCCCCAAAGTTCTACCAGGGAATGCCTACAATTGAAAAACACTTCAGCAAAGTGGCTGGATACAAAGTTAACAAAAAATCAGTAGCACTCCGTATACAAAAGACAAACTGCCTGAGAAAGAATTAAGGAAACAACACCCCTCACAATAGCCAGGAAAAAAAAAAAACCATAAAGTATCTTGGTGTTACCCTAACCAAGCAAGTGAAAAACCTATATGAAAAAAACCTTCAAACCTCTGAAAAAAAGAAATTGAAGATAACAAAAGATAGAAAGATCTTTCATGCTCATGGATCAGTAGGATCAACATAGTAAAGATTTGCATATTACAAAAAACAATCTACAGATTCAATGATATTCCCATCAAATATCAACACAATTCCTTACAGACCCTGAAAGAACAATTCTCAGCTTCATGTGGAAAAAAAAAAAACAGAAGAGCTAAAACAATCCTGTACAATAGCAGATCTTCAGGAGGTTTCTCTATCCCTTATCTCAAACTATACTATAAAGCAACTGTAATAAAAACAGCATGGTACTATTACAGAAACAGTCTGGTGAATCAATGGAATTGAAGTGAAGGCTCATAAATAAACCCACAAAAATATGGACACTTGATTTTTGACAAAGAAGCTAAAACCATGCAATGGAAAAATGATAACATCTTCAACAAATGGATTTGGTCTAACTGGAAGTCTACGTGTGGAAAAATGAAAATAGATCCATATTTATCATCCCACACTAAACTAAAGTTGAAGTTGATCAAAGAGTTCCAACATAAAACCAGACACATTAAATCAGTTAGAAGAAAATGTGGAAAAAAGCCTTGATCACATTGGCATAGAAGATAACTTCCTGAACATCAAGAGCACTGGCTGTAAGATCAACAATTAATAAATAGGATCTCATGAAACTAAAACCTTCTATGAATCAAAAAACTCTGTCAATAGAACAAATCAACAGCCTACAGCCTGAGAAAAGATCTTCACCAACCCTATATAGAGCAGGGAGGGCTAATAAACAAAATATATAAAGAGCTCAAGAAATTAAACCCCAACAAACCAAATAATCCACTTTAAAACTGGGGTACAGAACTAAACAGAGAATTCTCCACAGAGGTATAGCAAATGGTAGAAAAACATTTAAATAAATGCTAAATATCAATAGCCATCATGGAAATGCAAATCAAAATGACTTTGATATTCCATCAGAATGGCTAAGATCAAAACCTGAAGAGACAGCACATGCTAGTGAGGATGTGGAGAAAGTAAAACACTCCTCCATTGCTGGTGAGAGTGAAAACTTATATGACCACATTAGAAATCATTCTGATGCTTTCTCACACAATTGGAAATGGTGCTACTTCAAGTCTCAGATATATTCTTCCTGGGCATATTTCCAAAAGATGCTCCACCATTCAATAAATACATTTGCTCAATTATGTTCACAGCATCTATATTCATAATAGCCAGAATCTGGAAGCAACCTACATGTCTCTCAATGAAACAACGGTTACAGAAATTGTGGTACGTTTCCACAGTGGAATGCTACTCATGTGTTAAAAACAGGGAAATCATGAAATTTTCAGGGAAATGGGATGGAACTAGAAAAGATTATTCTGAGTGAGGTATACCAGAATCAGAAAGACATGCATGGTATATACTCATTTATAAGTGGATAATAGGCATAATACAGGACAAACATACTACAATCCACAGACCTAAAGAAGCTAAATAAAAAGGAGGACCCTATGGAGGATGCTCAATTATCATTCAAAACTGCAAATAGAATTGACACCAGATGTGACTGAAGAGAGGGAACAGGATGAGTGCCTAACATACATGTCCTCTGAACAGTAAGGGATCGAAGCAGATGCTAAGACTCACAACCAAACTTTGGACAGAGCACAGGGAGTCAGAGGAAAGAGTGGGGGGATAGAAAGACTCAGAGATGACAGGAGCTCCATAAGAAGACCAACAAGACCAACAAATCTGGGACTGTGGGGACATGCAGAGACTGATGCATGCACCAAAGACCATTCATGAAGAGGACCCATACCCCTGCTCAGATGTAGCTGACAGGCAGCTCAGTCTCCATGTGGGATCCATAGTAAGAGGAGCAGGGGCTGGCTCTGACCTGGACTCTGTTGCCTGCTCTTTGATCACTTCACCATGGTGGAGGAGGCATTGGTACACCACAAAGAAAGAGGGTGTAGACAGTCCTAGTGAGATTTGATAAGTTTGTGTCAGCTGGTAGGAGAGGAGGGCTCCCCTTATCTGATAAAATGGGACAAGGGGGAAAGAAGAATGGAGGATGAGATGAGGAAGAGACAAGGGAGGAGGTTACAATTGAGATGTTAAATTATTTTTAAATTTTATTTATTACAATTTATTCACTTTGTAAACCCACTGTAGCCCCCCCATCATCTATTCCCAGTCCCACTCACCCTCTTTCTTTTTTCCTATGCCCTTTCCCTAATCTGATAGGGAAGGAACTACTTACCCCCCTTCTATCTAACCCTAGCTTATCAGGAAACAGGAAACAACCTTGGAACCTGCCACATAGGGCCTCTGAAAGCCTCTGCCATGCAGACTGTGAAAGCAGATGCTGAGCCTGATGGCCAACTGATGGGCAGAGTGAATGGAATTTTAGGTAAGAAGTGGGAAATAGTAAGAGCTGGAGAAGACAGGAACTCCACAAGGAGAGCAACACAACAAGAAAATTTGAACACAGGGAACTTCCCAGAGACTCATACTCCAACCAAGGACTATTCATGGAGATAACCTAGGACCCTCACAATGCAGTCACTTCTGATGAGAACTGATAGACTAAGATCAGAAAGAAGGAGAGGAGGACCTCCCCAATCAGTGGACATGGGGAGGGGTATGCATGCAGAAAGGAGGGTGGAGGGTGGGACCGGGAGGGGAGGAGGTAGGGGCTTATGGGGAGATAAAAAATGAATAAAGTGTAATTAATAAAAGTTAAATAAAAAAATGAAATAAATAAATAAATAATGTGAATAAAATGAATGAATTAAGTTAAAAAAACACAACAGGTTGGAAGAATGTCACATCCCTGCAATTCAATGACTCAGGAAGCTCAGTGTTAATGTCATGAATACATGCCCCTAAAAAATTAAATATACTCTAAGGCAAATTACAAATGCAAGATGTGGATGAAGATCACCACAAAAACCTATGCTTACATAGACAAAACAAAACAAAACTAAATAAAAACCCAAAACCCTACATTCCAGACTCAGCAGCCAATGATAATGATGTTGATACCAGGCATGTTGGCCTAAATTTTACCCCAACCCTCAACTGGAGTTAGACCTGTAAGTGCAAAACCTGCCTGGTGTACATACTGACTTTCAGGACAGCCTGGGATACACAGAAACATTTTCATTCAATGTCAAAACCAGAAACATCATCTTCTCTGGGAGCTTTTTTGATTCAATCAAATAATTTCTGATGAAATTCTCTATTGGCTTATGGCCATCCCATGATGAAAATGTAGTCTAACTTCAATGATCCTAAAATTTGCCAATAACTCATACACTGTTTAAATGTCCAAAGTCTCTTCTGACATATAAGAAAATCTCTTGACTGCCACAACAGAAGCAAGTTACATCATTCCAACATAGATGCACAGAATACCCCTTTCCATTCCAGTAGAGAGGAATGTATACATAGTGAGGGAAGACTGTACCAAGGAAAGAAGACCAGCAAGGAAAACAGCAAATCCTGTTGCTATTTCAAAAGGCTTAGAGGGTCCTATCTATGCAACATCTCATACATCTCTCAGATTGGTTATTTCCACTCCCTATAGGCAGCACTCTATGACAGGTATCTCATAACTTACGTATTTCAACATCTTGTAGTGTCAAGATGCAACTCAGGCTTCACCCTCACGGCTTAATGCAATGAATCTTTACAGTATCTTTACTGGTGATCTGACTCTGCCAAACACAGAAGGCTGGCACAGTGCTGAATAGAAACCACAAAGAATCTATTACGTTAAATTTTGCATCTTTCTTGTTTCCAGAAAAAGCACAACATGGGTGAACCTGTCAATTTGGATTCAAAATTGGGAAGGACCGTACCACACTTGGACCATGTGGAGCAGGCTTTATATGAAGTTCATTCCTGGCACTAGGAATCACGTTGAGTCCTACTTCCATTAACAAAAGAATTAGCAAGAAGGCGTTTATTCTATGAATATCATTTGAGGCTTCAAATTCAGAGCTAGGACCTTTTCTTTGATGGTGATAATCTCCTTGAAAAATTCTGCCTCTGTTTTATCACGTGACTGCCATCTGAAACTACCTAGTACTGTTTTTCTCTACAAACCAAAGACTTTACAATTATTTCTGCTCCACTTGTCTCTTTCTTTCACTGTGGTCCTGAATGTCTCTCTAATAATAACCATTCAACAGATTCAATATTCCATCTAAGAAATCCCGTCCATTATTTTTTAATTCTACCTTACTCAATTTCAAGGCATGGGCAGAATAAGTATTATTTGTAGCTAAAATATCACACAAATGACCTCTAGCTTAATTTCCGTAGAGTCTATTGTCCACAGAAGTCCTATGATATGGACTTCCTTGGTTTGCATTACTCTGAATGCTCTGATCTTCTAGGTCCTAGCAGAACAGCTGATGAAGCTCTGTATACAGCTTTCTAATGCCTTTGCCATCTTAAATCCTCATGTTTTCCACTTTCCATAAAAAGAGAACATTCCAAGTTTTTGTGCAGCAACTAAATCACTATTTGCATATAATTTTGTTCCAATTTGCTACTTTGTTGCTATTACTAAATCCCCCAACAAAAAGCATCTCAGGTCATGAATGGGTTTACTTGTTTAGTCTCGTGCTGTCAGATCACTGTCCACCATTTTGGGAGCTTAGCATAGAAAGTCAAGCTTGAAGAAAATTAGGGCAAAAGCAATAGGCAAATGTTTCCTGGGTTGATCTCTTGTTTCACCTCTGTCTCATTCTCAGGTAGTTGTCTAATGTTGCTCACACACACTTGCTTAGGGATATTGCATCTCTCAGTGGAAGAGCCTTCCTATATCAATCATCGATCAACACAATCTCTCACAGATAGAGCAACCAGCTTCTCTGATGAGGGCATGACCTTAACTGAGGCTCCCTCACTTGACTGTAGGTTTTGAAATATTGGCAACTGAAGCTAATTAGGACACAGAGACAATATATGACAAAGTTTTTAAAACACCAAAAACAATGTGTTAACTCTATCAATCACTTACGTAGCAAAACCAAGACATTGATTATTGCTACAACTTGAAAACACATATATACTAAGAAATAAGGATAGGCAAGCCTTCAGGATCAAGAAGAGAAAAGTAAAACTGTTTCTGTAAATCAAGTCTACAAATCAACAAAAACTCAAGGAATTATATTATAATAAGTTTTCAGAAGGTAAAAATATGTGATGGTCTATCACTTTCAAGAGAAAAAAATATATATCTAGATTATAACTAATCAAGTCACACAATATACAGAGCACCCTTTACTAAAGGAAACACAAAGATAGGCCTACAAATATAATACAGTCTTAAATACAATAGGATTATAGCCAAAATCAAAATCAAAGAAATCTCTGGCCAGCACTCAAGTTGTGCATTCTGGTTCTTTCCTTTGCCAACAATAAAAAATGCATTGGAGGTAGAGGGATATTCCAAATGAAGAGATTCCATTAAAGCGTACAAATGTTTCAACATTAGAAAAAATAATTTTTACTACTAAAATTATCTCATATTCTTATGATAAAGAAAAAGGTATATATTAGGATCACTTGGAAACCATATTGTTTTCTATGGATGATGATTGGATATATGTCTGTACCAGTGTGAGAAAATATAAACTTTTAAAAACCAAGTGGAAAGCAGATTTTTAAAGAAACAGTGTGTCTGTATTATACGCTTAAACACCTCTTTGTGCATTAATTGCTTTAATGACCAATATCATCTTCATGTAGTTTCTTTTAAGATCTTTCTCTTGGGCTTTCAGCTATATTTGTATATTCAGGATATGCTGTAGTATGTAGTATGTATAAATTCCATAAAGACATCCAGGCAAAACATAACCAATTGTAGAAAACCAATAAATTCCTTAAATAAAGCCATGAAACAGGAAACAAACAGTTGAGGGATGTGAGGCTTTGTTGGATTACAGTGAAGTGCAACATCTCTGGATAGCCATTTATTTGAACTGGCTCTATAATAGTAAACTGTTTTCTCAGTGAAGGGCCTAAAAATCTGCTACCTGATCTGTATGACCCCAGGTCTTGTAAAGAGCCTCATATAGCCCTCAGGAAAGATTATTAGATGAACCCTTTCCTGAGAAGGACACTGTTCCAACAAGCTTCTTTTAATTCTTAGAAATGGATTACCCTGCTAAGAATGTTAGTCTTTAGCAGTGACTTTCAACTGTACTCAGAGATTCCCCACAAACACATTTAGGATAATTAAGTACTGTGTTCTTCCTCTTGTGATAGGACCATGTTACTGCATGGAAAATGAGACACAGTAGCACTACATGTAGGCCAAGTATACTTTACCTGTAGATCCCAGAAAATCAGACATTCATCTTCGAAATCCTTCCCTCTTCCCAAGGTATATAAATCCCTGATTTCTAATAAACATGTTGGGAATGCATTCATGCTGGCTGGTTATATAATGCCTGATACCATCAGCCTTCCATCATGGCTCCTGAAAGTAGTCATTTATCCCCCTCTGGACCTGCTCTCTGGCCCACTGGGTCTAGGTCTCACTGGGTCTGGGTCTCATCAGGCCTGTGTCTTGATTTCAAGCCAACCAGCCATGAAATTCACCTGCACCTCTGAGGTGCTTAGTATGGCAGCTTAACCAAGAATGGTAACACTTTCTATTGCCATAGCTCTATTTCCACTACCCTGGAGATCTAATTCTAAAAGAGATAGCTTGCTGTATCAGTCCATACAAAATTCTTTCCACACCCCAGCCTAGTGAACCTGGTCCTCGACCTAAAGTGCTCTAGCTGCCCCTGAGAAATAGAACTGCTGTTCTCCATCTGGAAGCTGAGCTCCAGTCCCCTGCTGAAAGGAGAATGACAGAATGAAACACATACTGGAAATACGGAAATAGAAGCAATAAAGAATGAACAAGTTGGGCATGGTGGTGCACACATGCGATCCCAGCATTTGGGAAGGCAGAGGCAGAGACATTACAGTGACATTAAGTCTGGCCTGGTTTACAAAGTAATTCCAGGACAGCCAATGCTACACAGAGAAATACAGCCTCAAAAAAAAAAAAAAGAAAATTAATTATTTTATAAAGCATAAACTTAAGGAATCCTGGAAATGAAAATTTAAAAACTATAACAAGGAACTACAGAGGGAATGTTCACACAGAAAACAGAGATCAAGGAAAGTTAGGCATTGAATGCAAAATAGAAGAAATGGAAGACAGGTGTGGTTGCACACTCCTTCAATAGCAGCACTCAGGGAGGCAGCTGGATTGTCCTGAGTTTAAGGCCAGCCTGATATACAAAGTAATTTCAGGATAGCGAAGGCTATACAAATATACCCTGTCTGAAACCAAAAAACAAACAGAAAAAATAAGAAATGGATACATGCATCAACAAAAATGTTAAATCTAAAAATTCCCTACCACAAAACACCAAGGAACTCTGGGACAATATGATGACAAAAACTGCTAATAATCAAATTACATGAGAAGAATGAGGTTAATGGTCTAGAAGATATTTGCAACAAAATCATATAAGAAAAATTTCTTAACCTAAAAAAGAAGATATCTATCAAGGCACAAGAAGCATACAAAATACCGAAGAGACTGGACCAGAAAACAAAGACGTCTTCCCACAGAATAATCAAAACACTAAACATACAGAACAAGAAAGAATATAAAAATCTGCAACAGAAAAGCAAACAAACAAACCAAATTAACCAACCAATCAAACAGAAAAACTAAGGCAAACAACAGCCATGAAACAAATATAGGCAGATTTATTTGGAATTAATCCTGCATCCTCCATAAAGATTCTAGAAGTTGAATGGCTTACACAGTGTGCTTCTGACTCTAAAAAAAAAAACTATAAAAGCCAACACAAATTACTAACTATGCCAAGAACCTTTCAAATCACAAATGGAGAAAATAAGACGTTCCATGATAAGGTCAAATTTATACAATATGTATGTATAAATATAGCCCTACACAAGATGGTAAAACCACCTCCACCACCAATACCATCAAGATACTAGGATTAACAATTACTGTTGATATCTCTTAATGCCATTGACCCAAATTCACCAATAAAAAGACACAGGCTCACAAAATGAAGGATAAAACAGAACCCATCCTTCTTCTAAATACATCAAACACAGCTTCACATCAAGATAGGCATTATCTCAAGGTAAAGGGTTGGAAAAGTTATTCCAAAAAATGAATTACAGTATCAAGCTTGTATAGCAATTTTAATGTCTAACAAAACAGACTTCAAAATCAACTAATCAAAAGACGGCAAAGGACATGACATATTAAAAAAATATCCAGCAATATAACATTTCAATATTTAACATCTATGCCCTAAACATAAGAGCACCCAAGTTATAAAAGAAACCCTTCTGCAGCTTGTATCACATCCTAGCCCTCATAAACTGATAGGGGAAAACTTCAATATATCACTCTCACCAATGGACAGGTCCTCCTGACCAAACTGAACAGAGAAATGATCCAGCTAACTAACATCAAAAAACTAAATATACCCAAATGATGTGTACAGAACATCCACCCAAGCACAAAAGATTGTTCCCTCTTCTCAGCAACTCATATATTGTTCTCCAAAATTGATGATATACTTGAACAGTGGAAGTCTCAAAAGATATAAGAATAACCTTATATCTTTTCAATAATCTTCTGCATCCTATCAGACCACTAAAGTTTAAACTAGCACATCACCAATAACAAAAACAATAGAAAGCTTACAAATTCATAGAAATTGAACAACTCTCTACTGAATAAAAATGCATCAAAACTGAAACAAAGAAAGAAAATAAAGGCTTTCTAGAAGTCAATGAAATGAATACACAACATATCAAAACTCATAGTACACAATGGAAGTGTTGACCAGAAGACAGTTCATAGCACTAAGTATATTCAGAAAAAAAATAATCAAAAAGATCTCTTAGTAGCAACTTAACAGCACACCTAAATACTCTAAAACAAAAAGAAGTAAACATAACTAAAAGGCGTATACAGTGAGAAACTACTGAACTCTGTCTTCACTGGTAAACCAAATGTTTACACAGGAAAAGAAAGGTGGATCCTATCAAAATTGATATTGATTACATCTGAATAGTAGAGATCTCCTGAATAAGCAGAGGTAACTAACTGTTCATCAGACAGTGTGGTCATTCAGTTCAAACTAGCTTAATAAAGACTAAAGTTTTCTTCTTAAATAAAAAGGATATTTTTGTTGTTTCATATTAAAAACATTTAAGAGGTTTAAAATGTTTTAAGTAAATTCAAAGGAATAAACTTATTTGAGTTGGAATAATTTGGAGTAAATATAACATATTTGAGCACTGTGGTGATAGACCATGCATTTAATCCCAGCAGAGACAAGCAGTTCTCTATTAATTAGCTGTTTTCTAAATTCAGGAGTTACAGTGACAGGGTGTTGGTGGTTCATATCCTTAATCCCAGCATTTGGAAGCATGGGCCTTTTACATACCACCTGAGAGGCAGAGGCAGGCACATAGAATTTACAGTGATTTTATTTAAAAGCTGCTTGTAAAAGGCAGGCTGAAAATAAAAGTGAATGCCCTTTATTATCTAGAAATAAATACACTTTAAGGAATATTTGTAAACTTTCAATGATTTTTAACTTAAATGAGATATTATAATTTTCTATTTCCAAAAACCATTTTGCCCTTTAAAAGATATGACATGCCTAAAAAGGTACAACCCTCACCCCTGAATTAGGGATGGGGCAGGGTTTTGGTTTTATCTTTTCAGGAGAATAAAATCATCCAACTAACGAATATGGAGACCACTGGACACATGAAACTTCTGAAGAAAATGACAGATCACCAAAAGAGAATTTCAAAAGAGAAGGTGTAAACTGGCCAACTGGTATCACTCACCTTCATGTTGTCTCTTCTGCCTTCTACAGACATAAGTGCAAATTGTCGTTATATGCTTGTTAAAGGACAACACAAAATCTCTATCTCATATCAGAAAAGCCACCTGGTAAGAAACAGAGGAAAACAGAAAAATAATTGACAATTTTATTGCCACTAATCTCATAGTCTTCTGGCATGATGTGACTTCTATACTTAGCACAAACTTCAACAGTCAAGAATGCACAGTATTTGTGAAAGAATGAGGGGGTAAGAGAAAAAGCCAAAAACATAAGCCTAAAATATAGTCAAGTTTACATGAAAAGGCCTAAGGAAACTCTAACATGAAAAATGTGCACTGGATCAGAGATAACTTTGATTTTTTTAAATTTAATACAAATTAAATAAACACAGATTTCACAACTCCTACAAGACAAACTCAAAGTGACACCTAAACTGCTATATTTATGACCCTCCTGCTACTACTAATCTCCTTTCCAGAGAATCCTTTTTCTCTGGAAGTCTCTTGGAAAATGGAGACCATAATAAAGATGGGCTATGGCTTGCAGTCCCTCATGTTCCCTTGTGGGTTCAAGCATAGCCCTGCCCTCACCAACACTCACACACAAAACAATGTTGGAGAATAATTTAATATCTGTTTCTTGCTGCGTGGATTATGTCACAAGATATGGAATCTTCCGTTTCCACTTACCTAAACCCAGGCACACCTGATGCTGACAAAATTTTGCATCTCAGAAAATCCATTTGAACCCAGGAATTGAATTCCCTTGAATCACACCATTGTGCCCGGTGGTAGTTGAAAGGTAAAAAATAAATTTTAAAAAAAAGTAAGCAATTATTGCTTAATGATGACCACCACCACTTCTTTTTTACCAGTTTCAAAACTATTTGTAAAATTTGTTACACAAAACCTTGTGTGGAATATAACACGAGGCATTTCTAGAAATGAGACTTTCAGTTTTCCAATCTATCTAATTAATGCACAGCAAAAGCAATGCCTGGGTGTGCACACTAGATAGTGATTCTATAAGCACCACAACTTTCTACTGCCCAAGCCACAGGGTCCCCTCCTCCTTGGACAGTTAACACTCAAGAAGGGTCAGAGGACAAGGATCTCTGCTGAAGTCACCACATGGAAAACAACAGAACCATAGTCCGAACCACAGCCCATCTCGGTTAAAGCAGATCAGGCTGTGATAGCTCAGCAGCCTGCTTTTCCTGGCCTAGGGACAATGGCCCCACACTCACCATGACATGGCATCTGATCTCACTCACAGCCCTCTACAGCTGCATCAGAGGAAAATCCCAGAACAAACCCATAAGTTACCTCCCACTGATGCTCCTGACTGCTAGGACTGCCCAGAGACCCTTATCAGTTTGAACAATAGAGATGAGTCAGGACAGTCATAGCTCCTCTACCAGTGGATCAAAGATCAAATGATTCAGATAGTAGAGGCATTCTAGCTTTGCCCTAATCCCTATGGACACACAGAACCCTCGTGTTGTTATAAAAGAATGAAAATCCCAATTATTCAATTTTAAAACCTGCTAGCACAGAGAGGCAGAGAAAGCACCCATCTGACCATCCTACTCACCTCAACTCCAAGAGGAAAAAGCCCCAAAAGCTCACCAGATCAGATGACAGCTCAGGGTGGGATAGGCCAAAGGAACCCAAGGCCAAAGTCTTTCTAGCTCAAAGCTCAAAAAGCCCAAAATCTACCAAGCTAAAACTCCTTCCACTTTTACACTGTGTCTTAAATACATTTCAGCTGAAAGTTCCACTTAATTTTTAATCCCTGTCAGCTGGTTTCTTGTTTTGCCTCTTGACCTAGGGTTAACATTATTTAATCCTGTGCACAGAGAGCTTTTGAATTAAAGGTATGTTCCAGGGCTGATGGAACCATACCATAATCACCTGTTTAGAATAAACAGAAAGTTCTTGGAATTAAGGTTTGTGTTAGGGCTCAACCATACCAAACAAAGCACAGGTTTTTACAGTTCACAATCTAAGGAATCACACTGGGATCAAATCCTGTAACACCCTCATTTTGGAAATAATTTAAAATACAGTCTTCCACTCTCCCAGGGCACCTGTTCATTTTCCATGATACAGGTAATTTATGTTACACACTCAGTGTCCAGTGCATTCATCTCTACCTCATAGTTGGGAAGTCCTTCATCGAAACTTCAGTCAAAGACAAACAGTAACAACCATTAAAGAAACAAACGGCCATGAATTCGAAACAAGGAGTAGTTAAGCTCATCGAAAATGAGATATAAAACAAAAAGGATGTGGCTGTTCCTAGGTATGTTGGAGTAGAAAGTTTATTATAGATAGACACAGGGAAATGTGGGACAGTCTAGAGTTGACATGACCCTGAGCTATGTGAGAAGAGAGGACAGAGGGAAGTAGAGAGCCAGAACAAAGGGCCAGGAGGATAAATGATAAATGAAAAAGACCAGGTAACCAAAATGGTTAGAATACATAAGGGAGGACAGCTGGGAGGAGGGCAGCTTAACTCCTGGGCTAGAGAACTCTGTTTGACACCCATACCTTGTAACAGGTAAGGACTGAGGGATGCTGGGAGAACCTGACAGCCAAATCTGCTTTGATTGTTAAGTAGCCACCTTAAGGATTTATCCCATCTTTTGAGATGTAAGAGTAGAGAGGAATGAGAAAGTTGAAACGATTTCATTATAATCTTAAAAATTATTTTTAAAAGTTGAAAATGGCTTTATGGTCCAATATTCTTCAGGGAATTCAAGTATGTATTAGAGCACACAAAGTATTACTCACACCTTTTCTCTCTCAGGTTGTGCATTTTCAAATGGGGGGAGGGGAAAGCATTCCTGTTAGGCACTACCACCCCACTTTGTCCAGATCTTCTGTGTGTTTGAACTAGTGTAACTGTAAAAATTTGCTTTCCAGAAGCAAGTTCAGCAACTAATCCATATTCTTGATTCTCTTTGTGTATAACTCCCAGCCCTAAGTATACACTTTTCACATTTACTGACCATCTAAAATTGATTACCATTATCATTGCCATCTTCCCTCTTCCCCTCCCTTTCTGTGTTGTGACAACACCAGCTTCAAAGTAGCTCAGTGAACTCAATTCTTACACAGGTCTCTCTTTATTTGTAATCACCCAGCTCCAAACAAACAAACAAACAAAACCCAGGGAAGTCAGTGGACACTCATTCACTGATCTCTTTTACTTCACACTAACCAGTCAGGGCCCACCTGAAAAGAGTTGGAGGATTATGTTCTAGGCACTGGGCTGTAGAGGTAGCATTCAGTGTTCAAATAAAGTGTAAACTACATAACATGTGAAAGGCTGATCTACAGGAGACATTGCTTTAAACAAAAGCAAAAATCAAAGCACTAGAGAAAAAGGAATGAAATTCTTAATGACTGGGGATTATCAGAGAA
Organism: Meriones unguiculatus; assembly: GCF_030254825.1. Classification (NCBI taxonomy): domain Eukaryota; kingdom Metazoa; phylum Chordata; class Mammalia; order Rodentia; family Muridae; genus Meriones; species Meriones unguiculatus. The sequence goes on from NW_026843662.1 coordinate 286,419, forward strand.
TATTAACTAATAGACTAGAGCAGTGATGCATCAACAAAATAAAATTTAGTAATACCAACAACCGACTTATTTATTTATTTATTTATTTATTTATTTATTTATTATGTACACAGTGTTCTGCATGCATGTACACTTGCACGCCAGAAGAGAGCACCAGATTTCATTATAGATGTTGTGAGCCACCATGTGGTTGTTGGGAATTAAACTTGTGATCTCTGAAAGAGCAGCCAGTGCTCTTAACCTCTTAGTTGAAAAATACACATAGCATACTGACTTTGAAAATCACAGGTCAATCTCTTGTAGAGTGAAAGCCATTAATACGATACTGTTTAATGTTGTCCCTGTGTACAATATTAGCTGCTGAGACCTGTAACCTGACAGACACAGCTTTATCCACTAGCCTGTGGCTCAAATTTGAACTGACAGAACTATTTCAATGAGGATTGTACATATGGGCATAGGAAAGTCTATTAATTTGAAATTCAGTATTCACTGGATCAAGCTACCTGACCCAAATTGTACACCCACCAATCTGGTCTGTTTTCATTCTCATTCATGAATTAATAAATACACGTTGGAAAATTACAAATTAAAAGAACTCATCCTGCCACATTTCTAGATAATCCTGGTCAGCAAACATGTGCATCCTCCGATCCTAATCTCTAACAGGCCTGGTTATCATACTACTTATTTGTGGAGTGTTTTACAGGCAGTTTTCCCTCGGCTAAATTCTAGTTTCTCAGCAATAGTAAATCCTTTACATCATCAGTTCTACTCTTCTATATCATAGCTTGATATTGGAGTGCTTTCTGACACAGGACATATCATTTACAACCCCCACAAAATCCAAATGGATCTTTTAGAACTTAGAGAACCTACCTGACACCCCCAAAGATCACCAGGAACTAGGACTAAAAAAGGTCACCTAAAGGTCACCAGACTAGTGACTCTACCCCAAGGTCACCAGGAATTGGGCCATGTCATAAGATTCCCTACCCAAGGAACAATCTGAGGATATCCACAAGGATGGAAAAGTATCTTAAAGTGGGACAATTTTGCTGAGCACCCTACCAACCTTGTAGAAGATTCAATGACACAGAAAATACCTAACATTCCTGAGGCCTAGAGATAGCTTGCTCAATGTTAGTTATGTTAGCTAGCCAATCACTTTATAAAAAGCTTGCCCTTGCTGAATGTCACCCAATCCTTTAACTGTTAAACTACAACTTCCTGGTCCTTCCTCAGACCCCAATCAAAACCCTGCCATGAGGCTGCTCAGGGCTCTCCTCTCTGATCCACTGTGTTGATAATGATGGAGAGACCCAGCTTAAGCCCAAATAAAACTCTTTGCTCTTGCATATATGGTCCAGCTCCTGATGATCTTTGGTGACCCTAAGTGCTGGCCATAACATATGGGTTCTCATATTGGATTCCCAAGTCTCCCAAGCACCCCCAGCACATGGAGCTGAACAACAGCCAGTAAGTGAGCACTCTGTCAGTATCTCTCTGTGTCTGTCTCTGTGTTTCTGTAGTTTCTTTTTTCAAGACTCAAGGCAAAATGTGTAATCTGTGTGGTCAGAAAGGTTAGAGCTGATGCTTTGCACAGCTGTGGGGCAGAGGGGGCCTGGAAGACTTTCCAGACCACCCTCAAAGAGGCACATTTGTAAAGGTAATTGAGTACTGAGTTTTCTGTGATCTCTGGACCTCAGAGAGGATGAATGTGCCCCTATCTGTAAAGGGTGGTAGAGTACCCAGTTTTCTGTGATCTCTGGATCGTTGGACAAGGACAATGCAGGTATCTCCTGTAGCAGAGATTCTCTGATATCCTACTTTCATTTTTTCCCACTGCAGGAATGGTGGAATCTGCTGTCTAGCTCTGTGTATTTTTCTGCTGCACAAGCAATGGGATCTAGCTGTTTGTGTCTTGTTTAACTGTTTTGTCCCTTGTTGCCATTTTTTTTTTGTCTCTGAGACTGACTGAGGATATGGGACAGAATCCTTCTATCCCTCTAGACTTGATTCTTTCCCATTTCAGGGAAGCTTGAGCTATGCTCCACAGGCTCCCATGAGAATGGCAAGGAGGTGCCAAAGGATGGATACAGTATGTGGAGCCCCAGGCTTGGCACCTCTGCCAATGTTCTCTGGTCTCTGGTCTGCCAGAGCTTAGCCACGACTCTGGCCTCAGGTCTGGCAGAGTTTGGATGCTGCTCTGGACTCTGCTCTGGCCGAGATTTGCTGCTGCTGTGGTCTCTGGTCTGGCAGAGTTTGGCTGGTGTTTGGACTCTGGTCTGGTAGAGATCAACAGATATTTTACTGCTTCATTCTCTGGTCTGGCTGAATGCAGGACATCATTCCAAACTCTGGTGTAGTTGGATGGATCCTGATTTCAGTGTAGGTCACCACTTATGGAACAGGATAGAGGGCCCATAGAGAGACAGGTCACTGTTTTGAGTTTTGGTATTTTCTTCTTCCATTTTCTTTGCACGCATTGTACCCAGTGCATTTTTTCTTGTGTTGTTCTTTTGTGGTTTTGTTTGCTTGTGATGGTCTCAGTGGGCTGGTGACAAAACAGTTGTGATCCATTGTGACTTTGCCTGCCCCATACTGCCAGCGCTACAAGCTGGGGCACCTCTGGTCTCCTGTGGGAGCACACATTTCCACATGGTTGGCTGGGAAATCTCGGTTGGAGAGGGATCGGTATGCAGAAAATCCTGTTGGGCTGGACCTTGTTGCCTCCTTGCTTTTTCTCTGAGGAAAGTTGGTGACATGAGGTTAGCTCTGGCTTGGAACAATGATCGCCAAATAATGCTTTTACCCGAAGCGTATTATAGTTATTACTATTATTATTACTTGGTTAGGTCCCCTGTACCCCAGCCTGGCCTTATACTAAACAGCTTAAATTTCTGATCCGTCTGATCCACCTCTTATCAACTGAGCTACACTCCCACCATGTGCTTCCCAAAAAGAAGTAACAAAGATTAAAGAGGAAGCCAGAGGGGCTGAAGAGATGGCTTAGTGATGAAAAATACTTTCTGTATTTTTCTGTATTTTTTGTGGGGCTGGAGGGATGCCTCATTCCTTAAGAGGACTGGCTGCTTTTTGTCATGAGTTCAATTCCCAACAACCACATGGTGGCTCACAACCATCTATAATGAAATCTGTTGCCCTCTTCTGGCATGCAGGTGTATATGAAAACACAACATTGTATACATAATAAATCTTAGAACAAAGCAAAGCATTCTCTACTTTTTTTTTTTGCAGAGTTCCTAGCATGACCATGGTGGTTCACAATCTTCTGTAACTCCTGTTACAGAAAATTTGATGCCATATGGCCTCCTGGGATATAAGGCACACATGTGGTACACTTATATACATACAAGTAAAATAATCTTATCACTCATCTACAGAAAAGATAAAAATACCCCCTCAAAAAAAAAGAGGTCAGCAGGCATGGTGGCACACACTGGATCTCAGTGATTTCGAGGCCATCCTGGTCAACAGAGCTAGTCCAGTCCAGGCAAAGCTACACAGGGAGATTCTGTCTTGAAAAGCAAAGCAAAACAACAACCAACCAACCAAAACAAACAAACAAACAAACAAAACAAAACAAAAACTATCATAAAGCAAGTGTGGTGACACATGCCTGTAAATGGAGCAACAGGGAGGTCAGGAATGAAGGTCAACCTGGACTATATGAAACTCGGTCTCAAAAACAAAACAGCAGCAGCAACAACAAAACAGCACAAGAATCTGAGTGCCTGAGATGCTTTGAAACATTCAAATTTTTATCTTAATTCCTGGCTACATAGGAAGCTATTGAGGAGTATAGTTCTTTGAATGAAAATGACCCCTACTATCTCATATGTTTGAAAATCTGGTCTCCCATTGGTGGAACAATTTTGGAAAAATTAGTAAGTGTGATCTTGTTGAAGAGGTGTGTCACTGTGGGTCAGCTCTGAGGTTTTAAAATCCCACACATTTTCAGTTAGCTCTTTGCCTCATACTTATAGATCAGGATGTAAGCTCTTAACCACTGTTCTCTCTGGTGCTCTGTCTGCCATTACTGTCTGCCACCATGGTCCCTGCCATGATATTCATGGACTTATCATCTGAAACTCTAAGTACCCAAACAACTGTTTCTTCTATAAGCTGCTTTGGTCATGATATCTTAGCATAGTGATAGAAAAGTAACTAAGACAAGTGGTTTGAAAATAGGATAGAAATGATTTAGTGTACACTTATCTCAAAGATCTTTTTGTCCTATAAACTTAATAGTAAGATTATAAAAATTTAAACATACACACACTTTTATGCACTGCCTGTGGATGGGTCCATATGGTCTTGTTCTTGATTCCCAGCATAATTTAAAGGGGAAACTTACACAATGTTCTAAGCCCTTGATGTCCTGCAGATGAAGTAGGAGGATGTCCTCAAATGCCTTGCCACAGGAACCTAGTTAGGTGGCAGGAACCTTGACTTTCAGATGGAGCAATGCATCTACAAAAGGAAAGTGATGGTATCTACATCATAAATCTGAAAAGGACCTGTTGCTTGCAGCTCAGGCTATTGTTGCCATTGAGAACCTTGCTGATGGCAGTGTCATCGCCTCCAGGAACACTGGTGAGCAAGCTGTGCTGAAGTTTTCCATTGCCACTGTAGCCACTCCAATTGCTGCCCCCTTCACACTTGGGACCTTCACTAACCAGATACAAGCAGCTTTCAGGGAGCCATGGCTTCTAGTGGTAACTGATCTCAGGGCTGAAACCAGCCCCTCACAGAGGCCCCTTAGGTCAACCTACCCACCAATGCCCAGTGCAACACAGATTCTCTGCAGTATGTTGATATTGCCATCCATGCAACAACAAGGGAGTTTACTCAGTAGGCCTGATGTGGTGGATGCTGGTCCAGGAAGCACTCCTCATGCATGGCACTATCTCCTGTGAGCAGTCATGGGAGGTTATTATGCTTGATCTTTACTTCTACATAGACCCAGAAGAGACTGAGAAAGAGTAGCAGGCTGCTGCTGAAAAGGCCATGACCAAGGAGGAATTCCAGGGTGAATGGACTGTGCCAGCTCCTGAGTTCACTGTAGCTCATCCTGAGGTGGCAGACTGGTCTGAGGGTATGCAGGTACCCTCAGAACCCATCCAGCATTCCCAACTGAAGACTAGAGTGGCCAGCCAGACACTGAAGACTGGTCAGCAGCTACCACAGCTTAGGCCACTGATTGGGTTGGAGCCACCCCTGAGTGGTCCTGAGCTCCTCTGCAGAAACCTGTGCAAACAGAAAAGGTGGAAGGAAAATAAAGTTCCTAAAAGCTGAAAATATGCACACACACACACACACACACACACACACACACACATTTTACAAACAATAGTTTTGAGTGTTAGGTGTAATGGTACACTTCTATAATACTGGCTCTCAGGAGGTTGGGGCAGAAGGATGGTGAGCTTGGGCTATGTAGTGAGAACATCTCAACAATAATGACAAGACTACAACAAACAGAGATTGTTTTGAGGCTGGGGCATGTAACTCAGTGGTAAATCATGTGCTAAGCATGCACAAGGTGGTTCTAGGTTCCATTGTCCTCTCCAGAATACCAAACAACAAAAGCAGAATATTGGGGCTGAAGAGATGGCTTGGAGGCTAGTGGAACTGGCTGTACTTCCAGAGGACCTGAGTTCAATTCCTGGCAACCACATGGTGGTTCACAACTACCTATACTGGGATCTGATGCCCTCCTCTGGCATGCAGGTGTATATGCATGTAGAGAACTCATAGACATAAAAAACGAAATAAAAAAAAGAAAAAAATAAGGGCCAGAGAGATGACTCAGAGGTTAAAAACACTACTACATTTCTAAAGGTCCTGAGTTCAATTCCCAGCAACCACACCCCCTTCTCTACTCCAGCATGCACACACACTGCACCAACAGAGTCAGCTTTGTGGAAACACACCCTGTTCAGGTGCTAGGGATCTGCACTCAGAGGAGCCCACATTTGTTCTAATGTTCTGCTAAAGCTTTCGAAATCTTTAACTTTTGAACAAGGGATCCTTCACTTTTGTTTTGCACTAGACTCTGCCAATTATGTAGCCAAGGCCTGTTTACCAAACATTCAATCTATATAAGAACAGCCTGCAAAGCCTCTCAGTACCACTGTGACCACTGCGGTCCCAGGTACTTCGAAAAAAAATGTCAAGACCCAGTCTTTCAGCCATCTCTGGATTTCTCTTTCCTGCACCCCAAACATAGTTCAAACTGAAAATGTGTGCTTGGTACACAAACTTTTTTTTCTCAAAACAGGGCTTTTCTATGTAGCCTTGGCTGTCTTGGCTTTGTAGACCAGGCTGCCCCTGAACTCAGAGCGACCCACCTGCCTCTGCCTCTCTGAGTGCTGGACTCACAGATGTGTGCCACTGCTCCAAACTTACAGACTTAATTTTAAGACTGGGTCAATATATTGCTTTTTGTCTTTAGGTTTTCTATATAAGGGCTTGGAATGTAGGTCAGTTGGTAAAGTGCTTGCCTTCCATCCATGAAACCTCATGTTTTATACACACCTGTAATCCCAATAAGGAGGTGCAGTCAGGGGCATCAGAAGTTCAACAACATCTTAATGTGCTTGGAATTTTTGAGGCTAGCCTGAGTATACGTAAAACCTGATCTTAAAAAATAAGTTTTACATATAAAAAGCCATTTATTACGTACATGGATCCAATGAACAGGGAAAAGGGTAAGGAAGGTATTATAAACTATCAAGATGGGAGATGACAATGATGTGAGGTTGACGTGGACAAGTGGGAAGTAGGAGCAACAGGACTGAATGACGAATGTGAGGTTGAGATCAAAGGCCAGTATTAAGGGTGGAAGTCATTAAGATTCTTGCTTAGGCAACTGAGTGGTCTGAGATGTGGTGATGTAACAGGAAAATTTCCGACACATCTCTCAGTCTCCTTTGTTATGGGTCATGAGAAGGTATAATTGGGGGGAGAGGGATTCCACAATAATAATTTTAAAAGTCACACACAGTCATGTGGTGTCCCTCCCCTTCTGGTAGCTTCAGAGAACATGAGGGCAGTTACAATGGGCCAACTCTGACTTCATAAAGAAGGACTTTCTAAGAGGGCTGGCTGTTAAGCTGTGGAACAGGCTGTCTCTGGAGGAAGTGAGATTACTCTTTATTGAAAAAAGTGGAGAAAGAACTCCCAGGGACATGACTGGGAAAATGTCTACAGGAGGTGTGGTGGGAGGTTTTGTTTGCTTTAATTATTTTGAAAACCAACCTACTCTTCATCAATTATTCTGACTCCTCCGTCTGACTAGGAAACATTTACAAAGAAGGTCCTGACTTAAAGGACTCCCTCAGTTTCAATTCTTCTAGCATGGCCCGGCCTAACCCGCTCAGACCCCTGCTGAAAAAGTCTGCCCTGTCACTGGGAATATAGCTTAATGGTAGAAGGCTTTCCTAGCATGTATGAGACCCTAAGTTCAATCACCAGCACAGAATCAGGGAAGAGAAACACCCATAAAAGCAAACTATTCAGTCAGAGAAGATGAGCTCATGACTCTTTGAGTCACAGCTCTAGTCACTAGCTTTCTGCTAGTCATTGGCAGAGGGTGTATGTGTTGCACTAAGTACATTGGCATCTACTATATACAGCATGTTAAGGATCAAACCCCTCAGGGAATGATGTCCTCACAAAGATAAATCCAAAACCACAGGTTCTGAAAACTTCAGTCTTAATTTGGGTACATATTCAACTACTAAAACTTCATGATCATTAAGAAGTGACAAAGTAAACTCATCCAAGTGTTGTGCCAACCAAATCTGAAAACATCAGTAGTGGATATTTTGGGAACAGGGACTGTCTCTGACATGAACTGATTGGCCTGCTCTTTGATCACCTCCCCTTGAGGGGGGAACAACCTTACCAGGCCACAGAGGAAGACAATGCAGCCAGTCCTTATGAGACCTGATAGACTAGGATCAGCATGAAGGGGAGGAAAACCACCCCTATCATTGGACTGGCAGAGGGGCATGGGTGGAGAAGGGAGGGGGTGGGTGGGATTAGGAGGGGAGGAGGAAGGGAGCTACAGGGGGGATACAAAGTGAATAAATTGTAACTAATGAAAATTAAAACTAAAAATAAAAAAAGAAATAAAAAATAAACTCAATCGACTAGGATAATCTCTAGACTGGACAAAGAGCCCCATGAATTTATCTGATTGCACTTTTGCAATAGAGCAACTTGGAAGTTAATACCTGTTTCAGCTACCAGAGCTTTGAAACAAAAAAGCAGTGAAATTCAGGTGGGCAGGGCTCTCCGTGGAGCGACAGGACCATTTCAGGAGGATCCCTGGGATGCCCTGTTCTTAGGTGGAACCCAACTCTCTTGGGCACTCAGAGGAAAGCCCAAGGTGAACGCTCCCAAACCTGGAATCCCAGAAACCATAGGTGCCTCTGAAGATTGCGCAAGTCTTTTCCTCCCCCGCCAGCTCGTTGGCGTGTTTCTAAAATCCTCATCTGCACAACATAAACAGGGAACATGCGGCAAAAGCCTTGGAGGTGCAAATTCCAACCTTCCAGCAGAGGGCGGGAGAATCTGCTGCGAGACGCAGGCGACAGAGAAGAGCAAACTTTCCAGTGACCCCGCGCCCCTCCATACCCTTCTCCCCCAACTGCAAAAGGGAGAAAGAGGGCGGAAGGAAAGACACCGCTCCAGGAGAATAAAGAATGGGGAGGGGAGCGTTGAAGCAGAGGCTGGGCCTCTAAGAGCTCGGCCTCGGTGGCAACCTTCTTCCCGAGCTGCGGGTCCGAGTGTCCTCAGAGGAAACCTAAGGCTGAGCCCTCTCGAGTGGGGCAGGGGAGGGGATGGCGGGAGGCGTAGCGCAGGCGCAGTGCGTGCCTCCATTGTCCAGCGTGACGTAAATGTCGTTGCTATGGCTACAGACGCTGAAGGGAAAACGCTGAGCTCCTCCTGGGCCCGGGAGCGGTGGCGGCGGTCATGGCTCAGCTAGTGAAGTACTTCATCGTGTTAGGCTGAGTCCAGGAGAAGCCAGGTAAGGGTGTGGGGCGGGCTCCGCCTGGGCTCCGTCTCCGCCCCCGGGCTCCGCCCCTGTCTCCCAGGCTCCGCTCCCATCTCCCGGGATCCGCTTCCGCCCCCAGGCTTCGCCCCAGCCCGTGGGCTCCTCCCCCTCCTCCTCCTCTGGGCTCCGCCTCCGCCCCTCGGGCTCCGCCTCTACACCCGGGCTCCTCCCCCGTCTCCGCTCCTGGCTCCGCCTCCGCCCTCAGCAGCGGACCAATGGTCTAAGTGGTGCTGGGCTGGAATCGCGGCTAGGAGGCGGGGAGTAGAGAGAGTTGGGTCCCATGGTGGAGTTGCACGGGTGTCAGCCGTCGCGGAGCGGTTGAGCCTGGCTGGCTGTGGGCGTGTTTGAGGGACCGCTGGACAGCGGTCGCTGAGTGAGGCTGGAGCTGTGCAGTTGGGGGCTGGCGGGCTGGGTGGGTCGGGAGAGCCTGCCCAGGTTTGGCCAAAAGCTTCCGTGGAGGCTGCTGGTACCCGTGACTGCGCCCTAGGGCCACAGGGGTTGGGAGGGTGGGAGCACAGGTTGTGGAGTTTCTAGGGATACACTTGTGCCCTGCATCCTGAGTAAGTGACGCTGGGGCTAGTCCTCCATGAAAGGAAGTGCAGAGAGTCCAGTGATGCCCCCTGCCTGCCCTGGGGTTCGTGGGTTGGGGGAGCTGGGACATCCGGGTTGAAAGAATGCAGGGTACTTGGAAAGTCCTCAGAATCCATGCACATTTCTAGGAACATTGATTGAGGACCTATGTGCAGGCATTCCAGAATGAAGTGACTCTTCTTAAGTAAAGACAGCCACTGCAGGTGCTCTCTCTCTCACTTAGCTTTCACGTGATTTGATTGTTCTCTTTATTCATCAGAGAATTCTTCATAAGGAACAGTTTGGCAGGTACATTGCTGTTTATACTTTGATGGACTTGCACAACCAGGAGTATACAGGGTTCATGCGGGCTTATTTTCATATTTGTATTTCTTTGCGTTGCTATGTGTAGATAATCAGGATGTAATAACAAGGTTACTGTAGAGCTGGGAAAGCTCTTTTATTTCAGGTTTATTTCAGTTTTACACTTGCAAGGAATTTTAGTTACCAGCCCAGAAGCCCCTTGTCTCAGGAAGTGCTTAGGTTGTGTTTGGATGATTGTTAGTCATTGGTAGCACTAGTGTAATAATGTTCTACTCATCTCTTCATTAGTTATTCATCCCTAAGAAATTGTTTAAGAGAAGGGACACTTCACATTTTTTTTCTCACTATTACCTAATTGAGGTCATTTAAGAGAATCGCTTGCAGGTTGGTAGGATGGCTTAGCAGATAAAGGCTCTTGCTGGGCAAGCCTGGAGACCTGAGTTTGATCCCTGAATTCCTGAAAAGGTGGAAGGCAAAAATGATTGCACAGAGTTGTCATCTGACCTTCCCATGTGTTCACTACTATTCATCCTTTACCCACATCATGAACACCCCCCCACACACACACACATACACAATAAAAAAAGAAGACTGTGGGCTGTATTTAGAGAATCTTCTTGCTGTTCCAAAATGTCATGCCATTTCATTTTTCATTCTCTTACAGACATAGTCTTACCCAGACTGCCAGTGTGGAAAATCAGCTTTGTTTTTAATCTTGTTCAGTTTTCAGTTACATTGTTCTTCTTACAACAATTTTATTTAATTTTTTTTTTTGACACAAATTCTTTCTACAGAGACCTGGTTGTCCTGGGCTTCCATATGTAGACCAGGCTGGTCTTGAACCTACAGAGATCGGCCTTCCTCTGCTTCCCAAGTGCTGGAGTTAAAGACCACGTGCAGCTTCCCCACAAGAATTTTGAAACAATAACAAACTTGAAGATAGTTCCAAGTGTGTACAATTAATTGTTGTTTTAATTTGCACATTTTGAGAGGAAGCTGCTGACCTTATGCCCTTATGACCATTCTGATCTTAAGCACTCAGAATGGCTTATTGTTGTTTTTATACAAACAAGAACTTTGTCTTACATAATGACAGTGCAGTTATCAAATTTGGTAATTCACGCTGACACAGTATTGCATTTAATATGGGGTTTGTTGACAATGTCATTACTCACATAATTGTCGAGGAAGTTGGTACATTTAAGTATTGTATTGTTTCCTTATCTCTTTAGTCTCTTTCAATATGGAATAGTTCCATCATCTTTTTCATGATCCTGTCACTTTTGATGACTGTGGGTCAATTGTATTTTGTCTTCATTAATTTATTTATTTGTTCATTTTACATCCCACTCACAACCCCACTCCCTACTCTCCTCCCAGTTTCACCCTCATCACACTCACCCATTTTCCCCAGATAGCCCCCAACCAATCCACCCTGGCACATCAAGTTACATCAGTATTAAGTACCTCCTCTTTCACTGAGGCAAGACAAGGCAGCCCTGCTAGGAAAATGGGATCCAGAGGGAGCAACAGAGATAGGAGCCCAAGTCAGAGACAGATCCTGATCTAGTTGTTAGGGGACCCACTTGAGGACAAACAGCCCTTCAATTTCATATGTGGAGGGGTCCTAGGACTAGTCCAGGCATGTTGTTTTGTTGGTGGTTCAGTCTCTATGAGGCCCCATGGTCCCAGGTGAGCTGGCTATGTAAGTCTTGTGGTGTACTACCACTCTACCAGCTCCCTAAATCTATCCTCTAACTCTTCCACGAGACTCTCCAAATTCTGCCTAATGTTTGTTTGGCTGTGGGTCTCTGCAACTGTTTCCATTATCTGTTGGATGAAGCCTCTGAGATGATAGTTATGATAGTCCCCTGTCTATAAGCATATCAGAGTATTATTAACAGTGTCAGAAGTTGAGTCTTTCCCATGGGTTGGGTCTCAAGTTGTGCCAGTCATTGGTTGGCCATTTCCTCAATCTCTGTTCCATCTTTTATTCCAGCATGTCCTGTAGGTGACAAATTTGGTTTGAGGGTTTTGTGAGTTGGTTACTATTCCCCTCCTCCACAGGCTGCAGGATATGTCCACTTCAGTCTCAATATCCCTGCTCCTAGGCATCTCAGCCAGGCTCACATCCCCATATTTTCCCAGGTACCTCCAGAATTCCAGGTCTTCATCTTATCTCAGAGATGCTGCAATACCAATTTCCCTTCTCTCCTAGTCCTCTCACCCCCATCCGCACTTTTGCCACACCTGATCTTCTGTCCCGTTCCTCTCTTCAACCTCTCTCCCTCCACTTCCCAAGTCTGTACCCTTCTTAGTGGGATTCAAATATCCTCTCTTCTACCCTCCATGTTACTTAGTTTATTTAGGTGTGCGTTGTACCATGATTATCCTGTACTATATGGCTAATATCCCAGGTTAGTTATTTTATAGACTCTCTCTAAGCTCTTTGTGTTCTCATGGATCAATACATAAACTGGGACAAGGGTATCACAAAAGTGTAAAACATTGTGTCCTTTCAGGTGGGACATAATTTCACTTTGATTACTTGTAATCAGTGTTTTTCAGGTTTTTCTGCTACACAGCTAATACCCTGCACCGCCATGAGTACCTTGACACTCTGTGTCTTGGTCCTCATCAGAATGTTAATGCATTTAGCATACACTCACATCAATATGCATTCATGATTTATAGGTCTTCTGTAGTGGACTGGACTGTTACTGTTTGTTTTAGTCTGCTGGGGCTAAGTGACAAATGATTTATAAACAAAGACATTACTTTTCACAGTTGTGAACTCTGGAAAGTTTAAAGTTAAATTATAAGGTCTACTTGGGGGCATGCTTGTCTACAGTCCTGTTTTCACTTTAAACTCAGTGTTCTAAAGGGCCACATGATTTTACAGGATCTCTTCAACAAGGTTACAAACATATTTATAAGGACTTCACTTCCAAGACCTGAGTACCTCCCAAAGATTTCATGCAGTTCTGTTACTTTGGGTCTTAGGACTTCAACATAGGAATTTTGGGAGAACATAGATATGCAGATCATTTTGATGATTAAATTGTTTTGTCATTTGACCAATGAGAGCTTGTAAATCTGGCTTCCGTGTCTTTTTTTCTTTCCATTTTTAATCTTAATTTTTATTAATAATTTTTAATAATTACAAATTATTCACTTTGAATCCCTCTTTCCCCCCTCCCTACTCCTCTCCCAATCCATTCCTCCTTCACCCTTCTCCACACATATGCCTCCCCAAGTCCACTGATAGGGGAGGTCCTCCTCTCCCTCCCTCTGATCATTGTCTATCAGGGATCATCACGAATAGCTTCTCTGTCTTCCTCTGTGGGCTGGTAAAGTTGCTTCCCCCTCAAGGGAAGGTGCTCAAAGTGCAGGCCAATCAGTTTATGTCAGAGACAGCCCCTGTTCCTATTACAGTGGAACCCACTTGGACACTGAACTGCCAAGGGCAAAATCTGTGCAGGGTTCTAGTTTATCTCCATCAATGGTCCTTGGTTGCAGTATCAGTCTCAGAAAAGACCAGTGTGCCCCAATTATTTTGGTTCTCTTGCTCTCCTTGTAGAGCACCTGTCCTCTTCAGGTGTTATTATTTTCTACTTCTTTCATGAACTGCTCTTCACTCTGTCCAAAATTTGGCTACATGTCTCAGCATCTTCTCTGATACCCTGCAGGGTAGAGCCTTTCAGATTCTCTCTGTGGTAGGCTCCTGTCCTATTCCCTGTTTTCTTCCTCTTCTGATGTCCATCCTTTTGGCCTTTTTGAATGAGGATTCAGCATCTTAGCCAGAGTCCTCCTCGTTCATAAATTTCTTCAGTTGTATAGATTTTAGTATGTTTATCCTATATTATATATCTAATATCCACTTATGAGTAGTATAGACCCTGTGTGTCTTTCTACTTCTGGGATACCTCACTCAGGATGATCTTTTCCAGTTCCAACCATTTGCCTGCAATTTTCATAATTTCCTTGTTTTTTATTGCTGAGTATTATTCTATTAAGTAGATGTACCACAATTTCTGTGCCCATTCCTCAGTTTAGGGGCATCTGGGTTGTTTCCAACTTCTATTACAAATAAGCTGCTACAAACATGGTTGAGCAAATGACCTTGTTGTATACTTGAGCATCTTTTAGATATATGCTTAGGGGTGGTATAGCTGAATCATGAGAAAGCAGTATTCTAATTGTCTGAAAAGGTGCCAGATTGATTTCCAATGTGAGGTAGAAGTTTACATTCCCACCAGGAGTGGAGGAGGATTCCTTTCTCAACATCCTCTTCAGCATGTACTGTCACTTGAGCTTTAGATCTTAGCTCTTCTGATGGGTGTAAGGTGTAAGATGAAATCTCAGTGTTGTTTTGATTTGCATTTCCCTGATTACTAAGGACATTGAGCATTTAAGTGGTTCTCTGCCATTCCTCTATTGAGAATTCTCTGTTTAGCTCTGTACCCTATTTTTTTAATTGGATTACTTGATTTATTGCTGTTTAATATTTTGAGTTCTCTATATATTTTGGATAATAGCCGTCTATCAGATATAGGGTTAGTGAGCATCCTTTCCCAATCTGTAGACAGTATCCCTTGCTTTACAGAAGCTTTTCAGTTTCATGAGGTCCCATTTATTGATTGTTGCTCTTACAGCCTCTGCTGTTGGTGTTTTGTTACACCAGCCAAGACACAAGACCTGAGAAAGATATTTTCCTGGAACAGGCAAGAACAACATAAGAGTCCTTTACAAAGCAATGGTTTTCTTCAAAAAAGCAAGCACCAGAATTTAAGTTAGGTCATATGGATAAGTTCAAATGTGGGTTCGTCTACTGAGAGCCATGCTAAATTAAGTCCTATTCTGAATGTGATCATAAAGGAAAAATCATAAAAAGGCACTCTTGGCTCAAAGTCATGCAGAAATAGATGTAAAAAATTTTAAAATGATGGACAGAAATGCCTCTCGAATGTTTACTTTGACTACAAGTTCTTAGGTGAAAATGAAGTAAATGAAGCCATGAAAGTAGATTATTCAAGGAGCAATGCCATCTGGTAATAATGTCTGATCTATGAAGGGGATGTTACAATGTTACAGTTCTCATTTACAGAAAGGACAGAGAGCACAAATTCAGAAAACTTCTAACATGCTTGTGTACACTATCCCTCAGGAAAAAGAAATCTATAACTTGAAATATAGTTTGCATTTTGAAATCATTTTGATACATGATATTCCTACATAGCCATGGCTGCTTTAGAAGTGTTCGTGCAGCTGAGCATGGTGGCACACACCTGTAATCCTAGCACTCAAGGAGGAAGAGGCAGACAGATTTATCTGATTTTGAGGATGGTTGGGTCTACAAAGTGAGTCCAAAACAGCCAAAGCTACACAAGAAAATTGTGTCTCAAAAACAAACAAACAGAGAACACAGTCTGTGGAACAATCTGGCCTCGGTCTCAGAGAGATCAACCTGCCACTGAATCCTAGGTTTAGGATGACAGGGATGCACTTTTGCTCCAAGCTATGATTTTTAAGTGCTCTATCCTTGAATCAAGGAATTAAAGTATAAAATAAGATGTACAAAGGAACCATTTTCCTTTTAATGAGCAGGAGTAAGTCTTCAAATTCTACAAATAATTTCTGTCTTTTATAAGTGGCTGCATTTCTTTGTTAACTTCATCATTTACAACTGTATATTGGACATTTAATATAGGATAATCATACTAAAATCTGTACATCTAAAGAAGCTATTCAAGAAAGAGGACTCTGGGTAAGATGCTCAATCTTCATTCAGAAAGGCAAACTGGATGGACATCAGAAAAGGGAGAAAACAGTGAACTGGATAGGAGCCTACCACAGAGGGCTTCTGAAGGACTATCCAGAAGGGAATCAAAACAGATGTTGAGACTCATTACCAACATTTGGGTAGAGTGCAGGTAATCTTATGAAAGAAGGGAGAGATAGAAAGACCTGGAGGGGACAGGTGCTCCACAAGGAGAGCAATAGTACCAAAAAATGGGCACAGGGATTTTTGGAGACTCATACTCCAAAGCAGGACCATGAATGGAGATAATGTAGTACCCCTGACAGATTTAGCCCATTGCAGCTCAGTGTCCAATGGGGTACCCTAGTAATGGAAACAAGGACTGTCTTTGACATGAACTCAGGGCCTGGCTCTTTGATCACCTCTGCCTGCAGGGGGAACAGCCTTACCAGTCCACAGAGGAAGACAATGAAGACAGTCCTGACGAGACCTGATAGACTAGGTTCAGATGGAAGGAGAGAAGTAACTCCCCTATCAGTGGACTGGGGGAGGGGATTAGGAGAAGAAGAGGAAGAGAGGGTAGCATTGGGAGAGGATGAGGAGGGGTCTAAAACAGGGATACAACGTGAATAAACTGTAATCAATAAAAATAAAATAAAATAAATTTAAAAATGCTGGAGTGTTTGTGTTTACATACATATGTTATGATGTATACATGCTAGTGAGAGTACAAGTTATTGCTATTTATTACCTATATCCCATATGTAAGTTCTTGACATGGAACACAAAGAGTCTTTTCACCAGTGAACACACTGGCCCTTATTTAGGCTGAAAAATTATTTACGTATATGTTGGTGTGTGAGTTTGCATATACAGCAGCCCAACTACAGAAACATTACAAAAACCTGGAGCAGTGATATGGACTACTCAGGGATTAAGCTCAAATCATCAGGCTTAGCAATAACTAAATGTTCCCACTGAGACAATTCTCTGACATTCATTTGTAGTTCTGAGAAAATCTTATGAAAAAGGCTTTACTCCTAAGAAAGAACTAACACATTCCAAAATGAGACAGGAGTGTATAATTTTCATTTGCAAGTAGCATTTATTATTCAAATCATCCACTTTCTTCCATCCTCAGATGACAATATATTCGTAATCTGAATAAAATACAATATTGTACTGATGTAATGTTTCTACTAAATTTTATGCACATCAATGAGCTCAGTGGGAAGAGTTTGTGTTATGCAAAACTGACAACATAAACTTGAAGTTCATATAAGCATGACTAAAATAAACCCCACAAAGTGTCACACAGTCTTCATATATCTGTCATAGCCTAAGAACGAATAGTCCACTAAACACACAACATGTTTTGAAAGAAATCTCATTGCTCTTACATTAAGTAGCACCTCTAGATAAATCTCTAAGAAGGCTACATAAATCTCTAAGAAAGCTAGATAAATCTCTAGGAAGATGATGTGCCACATAGAAAATATGGGAACATGTAGACGCATGGAACTTCAAACTATATACATATATACACACACACATACTATTAACTATTAATTAATTATTGATATCCAAGCAAGGATTAAAAACAAACATCTTAAATGAATTTGTAAAAACATAAAAAAATACCACACATTCTCAGAGACCCTTCCTTGAAAACTATGATAACACACTGCCTGATATAAATAAGCAATCTATCACATAGATAATGGGGATCCAATTCCATACATTGCACAGAAAAAATACCTATTGCCAAGTTGAAATGCAATAGAACACGAACAGCCCCCACAGAAGGAATATAAGAACCTAATAAACTTTTGTGAATGGATTTGCTACACATACAGCAAATTCAATCCCTACTCCAATGTTCAAAATTCAGACCGCAACCACAGTTGGTGATCTCCTCCATTACATTTAAGTGAACATGGTAAATAATTTACGTCCTCCAATGCTATAATAAAAACAGATTCAAAATAGTTTCTTTTCTTGAAAATGAATACATTTATTATGTCCAAAGTAATCAACTATTTTTTATAAATAGGATTACTCTCTTCTATGAATTTTTTTCTACTTCCTGACATGAACATGATATATACATATTTAAGATATTTACAGTATTAGAAACATGGCTTTAGCAATTAAGACAAGATCATTCCCAGGATCTAGCTCAGGTTTTTGACAAATTTCTATAATTACTGGTACAGGAAGATCAGTGGGTCTGCTCTTTAGGGAAACTAGAATGGACAGGGACATAAACACACAAAGACAAACTGTTATCACATAATGGAAATTAAAACAAATTCTTAAACAAGCTTACGTTTACTCATGAATGTTTTATTTGTATAAACATTCATTACTGACCTAGGTGTTGAAGCAACTACAGGCTTATCTACAAATGTTTTCTTCATCATGAATTCTTTCATGTGACAGAAATCAAACACATATGTTTGAAGTCAGAGAAATGAATCATTCTCAGTTGGTGGTATCATTTGGAAAATTTTAAGAAATGTATCCTTGCTGGAGAAGTATGTTATTTGGGGTGGGCTTGATAGATTTCTTTAGTTCCCACTGTCTGCTTCATGCTGAAGGTGGAGGTTGTGAGCTCCAAGCTTCTACTTTGCTGCCATGTATGACACTTGTGTTGCCCAATTTATAGTGATTCCATATCCTCTCGGATCATAAGGCAAAATAAACACATTTGGAAGTTGCCTTAGACATTGTGTTTGGTCACAGAAAAAGCACTAATATGCACATATAAATTTTACAACTAGATTATTTATTTTATGTAATCAAAGTGAATTGTGAAATAAAACAATTATCTTATTGTTTCAGTTCATATGCCTTTGGTCCATATGAGATTTCAATTGGAAACAAAATAAGGATGGATGTCACAAATGCATGCATATATTGTTGACACTTGTTAGAATTTTCCTGCAAAATAATCTAGTGTAATTGAATGCAAGTTGGTGGGTCAAAGACCTTAACAAATCTTTTATTCTAATAGGTGTTCTACAGAATGAGTTCCTTTAGGTTCTCAAAGACAACTGTGATATGCAAGGGCTTTAAGATGTATCCCACACAGTAAAGCTTTTACTCTTATATAATGGTAGCATGAAGCAGAAAACCTTACCATACTGACTACATTCGTGGGGTTTCTCTGCAGCATGGCATTTTCTCATGATTTCAAAGACAACCCCGTGAAAAGGATTTACCACATTGCTTATTCAGAGGGTTTCACTGCAGTGTGTGTGTTCTTTTATGTATTTGGAGATAACTGTATTAAGAAAAGGCTTTATCACATGAAGGCATGTGTAAGGTTTCTCTCTACTATCTGACCATTTGTATACTTGAAGATGACTTTGATATGCAATACATGTAAAAGCAAATTGTATGTGGGAACATGAAAAAGCAATTTGTCCTAAGTATTTCCTTTTAGTTACCAACCTTTATTGATTTATTGGGTGAATATAAGTTTAAGTTCATAGTCCCTAGGAAAGCTGTAGACATCTCAACAGCTGACCGGCTTTAATTACTTAACTTTTGTTGCCCAAAACACGACTGTTCCATACCATGATTTCTGGTCCCCTAACATAATGACTTACCCAAACCACAGATTCTCTTTCCTAAAATACAATACCTTTTCTTAACCACAAAAGAACAAATGGATATGATTGTTTGGACTGTAAAACCGACATTTTGCATCAGCTGACTTCCTCAATGATGTAAACAAATCTTATATCCCTAAAGCATTACTGATGGAAATAATTCAATTGTAAAACAGTAAAGATGTTTATGATTTTCAAGCTCAGAACCTCTGTAAATTTATGGCTCATTGGATGGGTAGGCATCACAGTTCAACATTATGTGTTCCTAATCAAACTGGATGACAATAATTTTTTTTCATCTGTATTGAGTTGTACTGGATTCAGTGGACAGAAGAACACAAAAGCCTTACCATATTGATTATATTCTCAGATTTTCTGTCCATTTTGAAATGTTTATGATGATGTAGAATATAGATATGTGCAAAGGTCTCCCATTTTAACACATTGATAAATTTTCTCTTTCTATGAATTATTTTATGGTGACAAAGATTATATAAACGTGGAGTAGCTTCACCATGTAAATACACTCATAGTCTTTTGTTCCAGTATGAATTCTTTCATGACATTGAAGATGATTGTGAAGAGCAAATTTTTATTAGGAGATGACCTCAAGTGTGAGGTCTTTTATGTATTTAGAGATGTGTTAGACTACTGTTACATGCAATGGCTTTACCCCTTAGTTACATTCATAGGTTTCTCTCTAGTATGCGTTCTTTATGTTATAGGAGATTACTATTATGTCAAAATGCTTAACACATTGGTTACATTCATAAAGTTTCTATCCAGTGTGCTTCTTCTATGTACATGGAGATTATTATAGCATGAAAAGTTTCTCACACATTGGTTATATTCATAGCATTTCACTCCAATAAGTGTTCTTGTTCAAGATAAGTCTTACATGAAAAGACTTCATGACATTAGTTATATTCATAAGGATTTTCTGCAACATGGATTTTTATGTCTTCAGAGAACACTGTTAACTACAAAGGCTTTACCACATTAGTTACATTCATAAGGTTTCTCTCCAGTGTGAGTTCTTTTATGTATTAGAAGTTGACTGTTCTGTGAAAAGGTTTTACCACATTGGTTACATTCATATGGTTTCTCTCCAGTGTGAGTTCTTTTATGTTTTTGGAGACTAATGTTCTGTGCAAAGGCTTTACCACATTGGTTACATTCATAAGGTTTGTCTCCAGTGTGCGTTCTTTTATGTCTTTGGAGACTACTGTTATCTGCAAAGGCTTTATCACATTGGTTACATTCATAAGGTTTCTCTCCAGTGTGAATTCTTTTATGTATTAGGAGATTACTGTTGCGTACAAAAGCTTTACCACATTGATTACATTCATAAGGTTTTTCTCCAGTGTGAGTTCCTTTATGTCTTAGGAGATCACTGTTAGATGCATAGGCTTTACCACATCGGTTACATTCATGAGGTTTCTCTCTTATATGTATCCTTTTATGTCTTAGGATATGAGTTTTATTTGCAAAGGCATTACTATATAAGCTACATTCATAGTGAACCACAACAGTATGCATACTTTTACATGTGTGGGGACTACTGTGATGGGCAGAGAATTCATATTGAGTATCTTCAAGAAGTTTGTCTGCACAATGATTGTTTTCATACCTGCAAAGATAATTGGCACATATGACACCTTTTCCACAGTCATTACACTAATGGATGCTTTTGCCACATGACTTAATTTTGTGATTTCATCATTTTTATATTCACGGTGTTCTCCTTGTATACGGGTTGTTTTGCATATTTGAAAATACCTGTGATGGTAAAAATATTTGGTACCTGGCTCACATTTATTATATACTTTCTTCTATAAGATGTTTTACCACATATTTGTAGAAAACTGCAATACCTCAGAGCTTTACCACAATGACTGGATTAATAACTTTCCCCGTACTGTGCACCATAGTAAATATGTAAAGATAAATGTGAGAAAAAGAATAATTTGTATATTCCTAAAACTTATTTTTTTGCAGAGTGATTTTGTAAGAATTCCTAATGAAGGTGACTAACCAGTTAATTGATGTTGGTTATATTATGTGAAAGTGTGGCAGTATATGTGAATAGTACTGACGAAATCATAGTATTGTTAGTTGTATGGCCGATCACCTGTCCTATATTTTGTAAATATTTGTGCTTCCTTAATTATCTATTGGAAATAAGAAAGAGCTAATAAGTGATAGCAGGGCACAAAATATGAGGACAGAACTTCTGAGTGAGAGAGGGTTGCTGGAAAGAAGAAAGCAAATGACAGGCCACTCACCAGCATAACAGTGAGGTTAAGAGATGGATACGAACATGAACAAAGAGGTAGAACTCGCCATGCTTTTGGACACTGTGCTAGGTTTGTGTTAGGGGAAAAATGGTTCAGAATCTGCCCAGGTAAATTGCCTAAGCTTTAAAATATTAAAAAGGCTGTGTGTCATTATTTGTACTGCTGGCAGCTCTAAATAACCCATATAACGCATAATAGGTATCAATTTTTAAACATCTACTCAAAATGGGGAGTACTATATCTTTTAGTTTTTCTGGGTGGTAGACTGTTTCTTTCAATATACATATATTAAAATGACTTGAACTCATTGTGATACATCATGATATAACTAACTATTAAAAGAATAATAATAAATGACATGATTTCATGATGCATTCACACATTTGATTCTTGTTCATAAAGACATGTGCTATAGGGATTATGGTTTTTCCACAACAACATTCTTGACTCTAAAAGACTGCCCTTCTCACAAAACCAAGGCATATTACTACAAGTATATGAGTAACCCCATTTTATTTTGGACAAGTTGATTAGTATAATGTTTTCGATATACTTTCATCACCTATTTACTGTGAATACATTTGCCAATATCTGAGTTGTAGGAGACTAAACAAATTTCAGTTTTACCTCATAGAGCTGATGAGTAAACAATTTAAACATTGATCTTGCGTAAGTATGATTTTCTTGCATTCTTTCTTAGAGGAGTGCCTTGCAAACATACATCAAATACCTAACATGTAGGTACATGGTTTAGTAACAAGTTAGTCATCATCAATAAATACACTTAAAACAGTTCATTTACACTGTCCCTTCTCTTTCAACCTTCCAGAACATAAAAATTTTCTCAGATGATATTCATATCAGCTTACAATGAAAATTACCTTGCATGTCTTCTAGAACTTTGAAAATGCTCTTCTATATTATGACTTTCCCAATTGTGACCTAAAATACAGTAAAAGAAAATGTATGATTTATTATTGGAAATAAGATAAAATTTAAGTCGTGTTCTATGGTCAAAGAACCATTCACCTCATTCTTCCTCATCCTCAAGAGAAATTACAGAAGCATTTCAATAATGAATAAAGTTTTCCCCATATTTTAAAAAGTAAAGAAAATTCACTGTCCTACCTATAGCAGTGAGGTTCCTGTAGGTCTCCAGCATTACATCTTTGTAGAGATTCCTCTGGGAAGGATCCAGCAAAGCCCATTCTTCTCGAGTGAAATTCAATGCTGTCTAAAATATCCACACACATGTACAACAAAAAGCATGATACTTAGAATACTGGAAATGTATCCTTCATTTAAAATATTTTCAGTGTATTCTGGTGTTTCTTTTACTTATTTTCTGACACACAAGTTGTAATGTAATCACCAACTCTTTTTAGGTGTAAACTCAATAGTGAGGTTCACCTCTCTAATTTCTGCATCCTTTTAGTAGGATATAGCCTTGCAAGAGAAATGTCAATTAACAGATAGATAGAGAGAGAGAGAGAAGAGATCAACAGTACTGAGCCCACATGAGAGAAATAGTACAAACCATTCCTGACTCTTATAAGAATGGGCAGGCTGGGTGTATTTTCTGATGACTTTAATTCCAAAATCACTCAGGAATACAGAGGCTGGTGTATTTCAAAGAGCTGGATGGTAGGCTGCTCTTTGCAATAAGTTCCAGGAGACTCAGGGGTACATAATAAGATCCTGAATAATATGCAAAAATTAATCAAACAAACAAGACAAAAAACCTTAAATATCTTTCTCAAGTTTCTACAAAGAGTTATACATTCACTCCAGTTTTGCATATGTGTCTAGAAACCTGAAGTGGCTCATTTTAAACTGTAATATTAATGTGATCTTTTTAAAATGAAATGTATGTTTGAACAATTACAAAAGGAGAGATGAAAATATTAGCAATTTAAATGTTGATCATAAATAAGCAACATGGGGGATGGAGGTATGGTTCAGTGGTTAAGAACACTGTCTGTTCTTCCAGCTAAATTCCTAGCACCCACGTGACAGCTATTAGCTGTTTGAGACACAAATATGTTCAATAAAATACTCGCAAAACAAATCCAAGCACACATCAAAGATATAAACAATGAAAAAAAATGGCTTCATCTCAGGGATACAGGGATGTTTCAACATATGAAAATACATCAATGTAATCCACCATATAGACAAACTGAAAGATCAAGATCACATGATCATCTCATTAGATGAGAAAAAGCCTTTGACAAAATCTAACACCCCTTCATGTTAAAATACTTGCAGAAATCAGGCATATAAAGAATCAGGCACATACTTAACATAATAAAGGCAGTAAAAAGCAAGGTGAGAGCTAACATCAAATTATTTGGAGAGACACTTAAAGAAATTCCACTCATATGAGGTACAGGATGCCTCCCCTCTCCATATCTCTTCAAAATACTCCTTAAGTCCTGGTAAAGCAATAAGACCACTGAAGGTTATCAAGGAGATATAAATTGGAAAGGAAAAATTGAAAGTATCATTATTCACAGATGATTTACTAGTATACCTAGGTGACTAAAGAAATTCTACCAGAAAACTCCTACAGCTGTTATACACATTCCACAAAATGGCTGGGAACACAACTCACTAAAAATTTCATTAATCCTTCTGTATACAAATGAAAAATGGGCTGAGAATGAAATTTGGAAAAAAAAACACCCTGAACAGTAGCTACAAACAACATGAAGTGAACGACCTCTATGAATAGAATTTGAAGTCTTTAAAGAAAGAAACTGAAGAAAATATCAAAAGATGGAAAGATCTCCCAAACTCATGGATAGATAGGATTAACATAGAAAAACAGCATTCTTTTTAAAATATTTTATTAATTACAATTTATTCACTTTGTATCCTCCCTGTAGCACACATGCTTCTCCCCTCCCAAATGCTCCCTTTATCCCCTTTCTCTAAAAGAGCATTCTTAAAATATGGAGTCTCCAGGTTCAATCCATTTCCCTACAACATTCCAACATAATTCTTTACAAACCTTGAAAGAGCAAACATTAACTTAAAATGGAAAAATAAAATACTCTTGATAGCAGAAAACCCTGTCCAATTGGAATAAGAACACAGAAATAAAACCACACACGTATTGGAACTTTACTTTCAACAAAGAAGCCAAAATCATACAATGGAAAAAAGACAGTTACCACAAATGGTGGTGCTCTAACTAGATGTCTGCATGTAGAAAAATGAAAATAGACCCTTTGTATCACCCCGCAGAAACTCAAGTCCAAGGGATCAAAGAGCTTGACATAAAACCAGAAACTCTAAATCATTTAGAAGACAAGGTGTAGAAAAGTGTAAACGCATTAACACAGGAGAACAACAGCACAGGCTCTGAGATCAACAATAAACGGGATCTCAAGAAACTGAAAAGCTTCTATAAGTCAAAAGACACTATCAATAGAACAAAACAGCAGTCAACAGATTGGGAAAATATCTACACCAACCCTACATCAGACAGAAAGGTAATATCCCAAATATGCAAAGAACATAAGAAATTAAACACCAACAAATCAAATAAACCAATTTAAAACTGGGTTTCAGAGCTAAACTGAGAAGTCATAACAGAAGAATCTCAAATGGCTGAGAAACACTTAAAGAAAAGATCAAAGTCCTTAGCCATCAGACAAATGGAAATCAAAATGGCTCTAAGATTCCATCTTACACCAATGAAATTGCTAAGATAAAAAACTCAAGTGACAACACATTTTGGTGAGGATGTAGAGAAAAGGGAACTTTCCTCCAGGTCTGATGGGAGTGCAATTCTCTGGTAATCAAACTGGCGCATTCTCAGAAAATTGGGCATAGTTCTACCTCAATACCCATCTATACTACTTCAGGGAATACATCCAAAAGATATTCCATTATAGAACAAGGACATTTGTTCTACTATGTTCATAGCTGTTTTATTCATAACGGCCAGAAATTGAAGAACGGATAAAGAACTACTAATACATTTACACAATGGAATACTCCTTAGTTATTAAAAATAAGAAATCATGAAAATTTCAGGCAAATGGATCAAACTAGAAAACATCATCCTGAGAGATGTAACCTAGGCAGAGAAAGAAACGCATTGCTTATAAGCAGATATTAGACCCATAATACAGGATAAGCATACTACAATCCACACACCCAAAGAAGCTAAGTAAAAAGGGTTTGTGGGAGGTTGGCAGAATGTCACTCAGAATAAAATACAGAACAGACATAAGTGGATGAAGAGAGGGAACTGGGCAGAAGTTGGAATGGGGAGAGAAACAAATGTGGGTATCAGACGTGGGGAGAATTGTAGTAGGAGGTGAGAGGGCTGAGAACAAGAAGGGAGACTGAGGGGGTTTCTCTTTGGAGTTATTTGACAGGGAAGGTTCCTGAGAGGACCTGGGTATGAATGGGTTTGACTCTAGCTGAGACTTCTAACGAAGGGGCAGGGGAAAAGAAATATGGAAAATGAAGTGACCACCTCCTAGTCAGTCAGGACTAGTGGAGAGAGGGAACAACAACTGGACCACAAAACCCAAGATCCAAAAATTACCCTGCTTACAAGAAGTTTAGGGATAATGAGGGAACAAAGATTGAGGGAAAGTCCAACCAATAATTGGGCCAACCTGAGACCCACCTTACACTAGAGAGCCAGCCAATGAAACTGTAAATGTTGCTTTGCCGTGCTTGTAGAAAAGAGCCTAATTATGCCTGTTACCTCAGAGGCTTCATCTAGCAGCCAATGAAGACAGATGCTGGAACTTGCAGCTAAGCATGGGTGGATCTCTGGGGATCTTATGGAAGTACTGGGGGAAAGATGGAAGAACCTTAAGAGGATAGGAAGCCAGAAGAGGACCAACAGAGACAGGTAACCCAGACACCGGGGGGAGTCTTACAGAAAATGAGACATCAACTTAGGAGCCTGATGCATGTTCTGGAAATAGGTCTCTTGAACTTATCTGTACTATGGACATCTTGGTCCATGTGGGTTCAGTGGTAAATGGATAGAAATCTTTCTAATATGACCTACTGCCTGCTTTTAGATCACCTCTCCCTGTCAGGAGTCCCTTGCCTGGCCTCTGTGGATGAGGGTATGCTCAGTGCTGATGTGACTTGTTGGCTGCAATCAGGAGAGGAGGACTCCATTTTTCTTAGAGGAGAGGCAGAAGGGTGAGGGTGGACAGAGAGCAGATGAAGGAGGGATAACCCTTTGGATGTAAAGTCAAAAAACAAAATAATTAAAAAAAATTAAGATGCTCAGAGAGAGGGACAGGGGGATTGGGAGGGGATAAACGAGGGGCTGCAGCTGTGATACAAAATGAATGATATAATAAATAAAAAACAGAAAAATATTAATACACTCTGAACAATCCAGAGTGCAAACTGGCAACATGACATTGATCATCAAATAAGAATGGTCAAAATAAACCCCCCAAAATGTCATCAAGACTTCATATAACTGTCTTGGCCTAAGAATACAGTCATACTACACACGTACACATGCTTTTTTGAAATAAATCTCACTGTTCTTACATTATCTAGCACCTCTAGATAATTTTCTTACAGGGCAAAACTTCAGCATGATGAGCCATATAGTAACAAATGAGAACATGAAGAAGCATGAAACCTCAAATAATACATACATACACATTCTATTAATCATTTTAATATATTTTATTAAGCATGTTAATATTAACATTTTAATAGTAACAAATGAGAACATAAAAATGGATGTAACTTCAAACAATACATACATATATTCTATTAAGCATTTTAATATTAACATTGCTAAAATATGTTCACAACACAGAACATATTACATCTTCCATCCTTTGGGTTGTACTCAAAAGGCTCTCATTCAAGAATCAAGATTTCAAATGTAGCCTTGAGTAATTACTAATATCCAAACCAGGTTTGAAAACAAATATCTCCACCTAAGAAATCAGTCGCTAATTTTTAATTCTACCTTATTTAATTTCTTAGAACATGAGCAGAGTAAGAATGACCTGGGGCCAAATTACCACACAAATGACCTCTAGCTTCCATGGAGTCTATTTTCCACTGAAATCTTATGATCCCCACTTACTCTGTATGCCCTACATTCAACATTCTGAACTTCCACATCCTACAGGAAGAGCCAATTAAGCTCTGGAATTTTGCCATCTCAAGACCTGATATTTTCCACATTCCTCTGAAAAGAGAACATTCTCAGGTCTGTCCAGGAGGAAAGTCACTTTTGGCATACCTTTTTTTTTTCTCTTAACCCACTACTGTGCTGCTGTGATTGAATCCCCTAACCACAAACATCTCAGGTCATGAATGGGTTTACTTGTTTGGTCTTATCTGACCACATTCTACCATTTTGGAAGCCTAGGATAGAAACTCAAGTTCCAAGAAAACTAAGGCAAAAACCATGGCAAATATTGTGTCCTGCCTTGCTCTTTTTTTTTTTCCTTATTATCTCATGCTCAGCTAGCTCTCTTATCCAGCCCAGGGCCACTTGCTCAAGGATATTACTACACTCAATTGAAGAGCCTTCAATAGAAATAATCAGTCAGCACAGTCTCTCACTTACATAGAAACCAGCCATTTTCTCATTAGTTTATTTATATCCTGCTTGCAGCTCCATACCTCCTCTCCTTCTGGTAGCATCCTCCCACCCTCTTCCTTTACTCCTCCTCCCTTCTTCTCAAGCAAATGGAGCTTCCCCATACCAACTCTCCTCAACATATCAAGTTGTATACAAACTAAGTGCATCTTCCTCCACTGAGGCCAGAGAAGGCTGCCCAGCTAGCGCAAATTGATTCAAAAACAGGCAAGTGTTTTCAGGTCACAGACAGTGCCCATTTTAAATGCTAGGTGACCTACATGAAGACAAACCTGCCCATCAGCTAGACGTGTAGGATTCCTAGGTCCAGTCCATGCATTTTTTTTGGATGGTGGCAATGAGCAAATTTATGATGTCATGCTGACAACTAAATTTACCATGTGAAAAAAAACCTCAGAATTCTCAGCAGGATTAAGAAAAAGGCTCTGCCCTACAGACCATCAAAGCAGACACTGAGACTTAAGGCCAACTGATGGGAAAAGTGCATGGAATCCTAAGTAAGAAGTGGGAAATAGTAAGATCTGGAGAGGACAGGAACCCCACAAGGAGAACAACAGAACCAGAAAATTTGGACACAGTGGTCTCCCCATATTCCAACCAAGGAACATGCATGGAGATAGCCTAGAACCCCTGCACAGATGTAATACATGACAGCATATCCAAGTGGGTTCCATAGTAATGGGAAGAGGGACTGCCTCTGACATAATCTGATAGGCCTGTTCTTTGATCACCTCCCCCTGAGGGGAGAGCAGCCCTACCAGGCTACAGAAGATGACAATGCAGCCATTCCTGATGGGATTTGATAGACTAAGATCAAAAAGAATGAGAGGAGGGTCTCCCCTATCAGTGGACGTGGGAGGAACAAGCGAGAAGAAGAGGGAGGAGTGTGGGGCTGGGAGGGGAGTAGGGAGGAGCTTATGGGGGGATACAAAGTGAATAAACTGTAATTAATAAAAAATAAAAAAAATTAAAAAAAGAAGACATGTTACACACAGACAAAATATGATGTCTACACTGAATATATAGCAAAAACAATGAAGACTGTGCACAATATTTGTGAAAGAATAAAGCAAAAATGCCAAGAACATAAGCCAAATAATCTAGTCAAATGTCCATCGAGATACAAAAATGTGTGAAGCAGACCAATGTTACCTATGGTTGTATACATATAGAAATTAAATAAACACAAACATCACAACTCCCATGAAAACAACTCAAGGTGACCTTCTCCTCCGCTGTGCAAATTACCTTCTAGTTACTACTGACATTTTTTCAAACAGAGTCTACATGCTCTAGACCTCTCTGTGTAAATAGAAATCACCAGAAAGGTAGGCTATTGTGCTCTAGCCCCTCATTGTCCCCCAAGGAGAACAACAGAACCAGAAAATTTGAACACAGTGGTCTCCCCAGGGACTCATATTCCAACCAAGGAGCATGCATGGAGATAGCCTAGAACCTGCAACTTGGACTAGGTTGCAGGCAAACCTAGTCCCCCTGATGTCCATAAACAAAACAATGTTAAATACTAATTTTATATCTGTTTCCTGTCACACCTATTACAACACAAGATGTGAAATCTGACCCATCTAACCACATAACACCATGTACACTTGAGAGACATTGGTTATTTACAACCTCCATGAAAATAACTCCAAATGAATCATATACCTAAATGTTAAATGCCAAAGACAGAACTTGGAAAAGATACTAGAAACTTGGCCTCTCTGAGTTTGCATCCTACCAAGAATATTTCTACATTCAAGTACCCTACTGCAAATACATTGTGAACATGCAGCCCCTTAATGTGTATGGAGGCAGCCTCCTGAGCCCCAGTCTTCTCCAAGCAGTTCATCCATTTTGCTCTTCCATTTTACTAGCAAGATTAAACTAATTTCACTTTTCTAAGCTTGCAGCGCCATCTCCCACCCAACCCCTTGAAACATTTTCCTAATTATCAGTTAACTGGTAAAACTTGCTGTTACCTTAACTGAGGTGACTAAATTGTAAAAATATATCGCTTACAAAGCCCTGCATTACTATGGACAGAGGACACACTTCTTTGTTGCTTTATCACTTGAACTTCGGACCACATATCCAGAGATATAAATTAAGGGCCTTGAATTCCTGACTGAATGTCTTGGAAAACAGTTAAAGGCCTTGAGCCCAGTGGTCTGGAACAGCACAGCCTCCAACAGAAACTCCTTTGCCTCACAACGTTAAAATCTGATGGGATGACCTCAGCACTCACCAAGGGTCCCTCTCCTTGTGGATTTAACCCTTTAAATATACAATAAGGCTTATCCCTGGGCACCGTTCAGATCCTGACCTGGATGCCTTCCTGAGCTCAGAAAAATAAACTTTCATTTTAACCTTCTGTTCCGGAAATGAATTTTCTCTGCTCCTAATCTGAATCCAATATAGCCAATATATCAGATGCCCCGCTGTGTTCAGGGCTAGGAAAAGGGACCTCTCCTGTGCCTGATTCTGGCTGCCTGTTCCTACCCAGCTGCTCCTGCCATTCAGCCTCCTGCTCAACCAGGTTGGGGGCAGAGGCCACACACTCACCATGTTGCGACTTTGGAAGTTGTCTGAAATCCCCTCAAAAACACACAGGAGCAGCGTTCATACAAGAGCACACCAACAATTCGATCACGCTCAGCTACAGAGCGAACATGTAGCATGGCACCAGGAAGAACCCACCTCTTCCTCTGACGGGATGATAGCATCTGATTGGCCAGGGAGTCTTGAGTGACATGAGCGCCTCCTTTAGGGTTACAGTGTACTGAAGGGACAAGGCTTAATGATTCCTAGCCCACGTTTTCCTTTTAGTACCAAACCTTCTTCAGATCTGCAGAGATTTGCATTTCATCATCATTTGTGCCTGTCCTCCCCTAACCTACCCTCTGTCCTCCAGCACTCAGGATGCAATTTCCCTCTTCCTCCTGGAATCAGGTGGAATAATGGCACAACCATTATTCAACCTATAGCAGGGTAAACAGTCTTTCCCATAGGTGGAAGGGTGCCAAGAGTATTAAGAATTAAAGAGAGATTTTAGAAAATGTAAGGAGATTTTTGTTCTGTGACTTCACACTGGGGTCAGGTAAACAGCAGCCACTTTTCTCCTGGAAGATAAGAGACAACCCAGGAGAAAAAAGCAGGAAAAATATGACACTTTGAGGTACTACCATCAGGTAAAACTACTTCCTCGATGGGAAGATGAAGAAAACAGAAAGCTGTACTAGTGAAGGCTCTCTACATGCAAAGAACTGATAGAATAAATTTCTCTGTCTATGTATAAAGCATATATGAATGATTTGGTATTTTGAGACAGGGTTTCTCATTTTGGCCCTGGGTATCTTGGATTAGATCTGTAGACCAGGCTGACCTTGAACTCATAGAGATTATCCTGCTTCTTCCTGCTAGAATGCTTGGATTTAGGGCCTGTGCCACCAAACCTGGCTTAAATTTTATGTTTTAATTTTATTTTTTGTTTTTGGTTTTTATTTTTTAAGACCAGGTTTCATTGTGTAGGCCTGTCTGTGCTGGACTCTCTTTGTCAACCAGGCCAACATTGAACTTACAAAGATGGGCCTGCGTCTGCCTCTCATGTGCCTGGATTAAAGGCTTGTGCCAAAATGGCTGGCAAAACCTTAGACTTTTAAGGATTTTTTAAAGGGGGGCTGTTCTTATATCCTAATCTTTTTATGAGATTTTTGAGTGGGTGAATGAGGGGACCTCTGATTATTATTATCTTGTGTATCTGTGTATGCAGACTTTAAACCAAACATTGCTGACCCTGACATATTCACAGTCCTTCTTAGATCAGAGCTTTTATTCTCATGGTTAAGAAATTTCATTTTAAATTTTAGAAAAAACATTTTTTAGCCTTCCGGTGTGAGAGTGTCAGATACCTTGGAACTGCATTCACAAGCAGTAATAGGTGTTGGGGATTGAACTTAGGTCCATCAGGTGCGGCGGGCACCTCTTTAACCACTGAGCCATCCCTCCAGAATTTCGTCATGTAATTTAAAAAATAATTTTAAAAATTAAAAATAATCACTGTTGCACAAAAGAGCTACAATTCACCCAATGGTGGGATTTTGGGGTAAATAAAACTCAAAGAGCTACCTGTCACTGCCTGCAGTAATGCTGGGATGACAGGCATAGGCCGCCATACTCAACATTTTATTTTCATATTTGAAAGAGATTTATTATCCGTGACTGATTTCAAAAGATGTAATCAAACGGGCAGAGACACAAGGACGACTTCTCCATTTAACAAGGACTGGACATTTTTTACTGTAGCAGCAGCAGGAGCAGCTCCTGTGTGCTGAGTTGTGGGGCAGGAGACGTGTCGGTGACGTCACAATGCTCCTGGACAATCGTGTCCCAGAGAAATTATGACGTGCCGGGGAGATTCGCAGAGGCCAAGCACAGGAGAAAGGCTGTGTGGTCTCTGAGGACGACGATGTGCCACAGACCAGCAACAGCGTCCTCACCAGCCACTCCTGAAGGAAGCTGAGGAACGCTGGCATGTGATAGTGGGCACCTCACGCAAGGGTTTCTGGGATTTGTAGGCGGCACCCTGGCTAAGGTCCATGCTACAGACACAGAGAGACGCAAAGGCATGACTGCAAGCAATCCCAGTATGCATCGTGCCGCCTGGACCCCATTTTTGTAGTTTTCAGATACAATCCCAGAAGTCCTTGCTCCGAAGCCATGTTTGTAGTTCTCAAACAGATGGGCCTTAGCCCCAATGCATCTTGGGACTGTTGGTACTTCACTGAGCTAGGAGCTCTCCAAATTGAGAAAGGAAGGGATAAAGGTCCGTCTGTGACTAGAGGCTTTGTGTTTACATCCTCGTGGCGGGGAGCAGGGAGATGGGCGGGCAGAGGAGAGGTGGGAAAGGAGGGTGACCCGGAGTCTCCAAGCCCGGAAGTCTCTGGTCTTTGCAAGGCAACTATGGTATGGAAACCATAAGCGGTGGGACTTCCGTGATAGGTTCGCCAATACCTGGGACCGTTTTCCCAGTCAGCATCCTTCTTATCCCAAGCTCTTTGACAGAGTTCCGCATCACACTCACAGGCGGGAAGGCGCCAGGCTTCCCCGCTTCCCTCCGACCCACTGCCCGCTGTCCATTCATCTGTCTGCCAGGAGTCCTGGAGCAACTCCTGCCTGGGGCAGAACCACATGCAGGCGGATGGCGGGAGAGAGGAGCGCAGTCCTTGGCTTCCACCATGCCTACAAGCACCCTGGGGGAGATTGGTGCACCCCGCCCTCACCCCTAACCCTCGGGGGTCGGGTTGTGCACTAACTTGTATAGGGTGTTCTGGCGCCCTCTGCTGGCCCGTGGATGCACGAGCAGGCAGGAAAGTATAAATAATGCTTAGGGTGCTGGGGGCTGAATAGGTAAGGTGCTCTGTCATTAGTGGTTAGGTTGTTGGGGACTTAGTACATAAGGATATTGTCACCTCTGCTGGCCTGAAGGCATACACATATGCTGAACAATGTACAAATAGTGCTTAAAGTGCTGGACCTGAGTAAATAAGGTGCTCTGTACTTAGTGGTTATGGTGCTGAGGACTTAGTTCATAAGGGTCCAACCAATCTGCTGTCTTGGACGCATACACACATGGGCAAAGAGAAAAAAGTAAGAGGTGTAGGAAGGAAGGAAAGAAAGAAAGATGTATGTGTTTGTTTTGTTTTGTTACAGAAAATCACCCAGCTAATTGAAAGGTGGTACTATTTGGTGTTTATTTATTGAACTTGAACCAACGTACACAGGTAAAATGTTCAGGCATTCTGTAGTGATATAAGTAATTGATGTTTTTCTGCATGGTGAATAAAATATTTTCAGCCAGAAGGAAGTTGTGGAACATGGCAAAGCAATACATTATATTTACACACTGTATAAAAAATGATTTGATGAACTTTTTCAGAGGAAGCTTCTCATATTAAAAAATCAAGAACCATCTCTCTCTTAAAGCATTTTCTCGAGGCACCGACACCCTCCCAGTACCCAGGAGGTTCTTACTTCCATAAATTCTGGATTGACAATTTTGATTGCTCACTTCCTGCTTTCCTATGTCAAAATCATACACCATACCCAGCAAATGGGAGCAAGAAGGGAAAAGGAAGGAAAAGGAAGTGAAGGAAAGGGAAAAGAAAGGGATAGGAAAATGGAAAAGGAATGGAAGTGAAAGGGAAGGCAAAGGGAAGGGAAGGGGAAATAAAGGAAAGGGAAAGGAAAGGTAAGGAAGGAAAAGGGAAAGAGAAAAGAAAGGGGATTGAAAGGATGGGAAAGGAGAAGGGAAGGGGAAAGGAAAGTGATGGGAAAGGGAAGGAAAAGAAAAGAAAAGGGAAGGGAATGGAAGGGATGGAAAAGGGGAAGGAAGGGAAGTGAAAGAGAAGGAGAAATGAACGAAAGGGATGGGAAAGGAAAGGGAAGGAAAAGGAGAAGAGAAGGGATAGGGAATGGAAGGGGAGGGGAGGGCAGGGAAGGGAAAAGGAAGCAAAGTAAAGGGAAAAGGGAGAGATAAGGAAAGGGAAGGGAAGGGATGGAAAGGGAAGGGAAGGGATAGGAAATGGAAGGGAAGGAAAGGTGAAGGGAAGGGGAATAGAAGGGATGTGAAAATGAAGGAAAGGGGAGGGTGAATGAATGGGACAGGAAAGGGAAGGGAAAAGGAATTGAAGGGAAGGGAAATGGAAGGAAAAGGAAGAAAAGGGAGAGAGGAAGGGATGGGAAAGGGAAAAGAAGGGAAAGCAAAGGGAAAGGGAAGGGAAATGGTACAGGAAGGGAAGGGAAGGGAAGGGAAAAGAAGAAAAAGAAAGGAAAGAGAAAGGAAATGGAAAGTGAACAAAAAGGACATGAAAAGAGAAGGAAAAAGGAAGGGAAGGGGAAATAATGGTAAGGGAAAGGGAAGAGAAGGGAGAAGATAGGGAAGGGAAAGGGAAGGTTTGGTAAAGGGAAGGGAAGGGAAATTGAAAGAAGGGGAAGGGAAAGGGAAGAGAAGAGGAATGGAAAGAAAGGGAAGGGGAAAGTAAAAGGGAAGGGAAAGGGAAAAGGAAGAGAAGGTAATGAAAGGGAAGGGAAAGGCAAGGGAAGGGAAAAGAAAGAGGAAGAAAATGGAAGAGAAGGGCAAGTGAATGGAATGGATGGGAAAGGGAAAGGGGAGGAAGGGAAGGGAAAAGGAATGGGAAGGGATGAGATAGGGAAGAAAAGGGAAGGGAAAGAGAAAGGAAGGAAAGGGAATGGAATGGAAGGGATGGGAAAGGGAAGGGAGGGAAAGGGATAGGCAGAGAAAGGGAAGGGAAAGAAAAAGAAAGGGGAAGGGAAAAGAGGGAAAGGGAAGGGAAAGGGGAAAAGGAAGGGATTGGAATGGGAAAGGAAAGGAAGGGAAAAGAAAAAGAGAAAAGAGGAGAACGGAGAGGGGAATAGATGGGATGAAAAAGGGAAGGGAAAAGGATGGAAAAAGGAAGTGAAGGGGAAGGGAAGGGAAGGGAGGGGTGGAAAGGGAAGGGAAGGGAAAAAGGAAATTAAAGGAAAGAAAATTAAGGGAAAGGAAAGGAAGAAACAGAATGGGAAGGAAAGGAACAGCAATGATTATAGCTCTGGGGTAGTGTACATGCTTAGCATGAGTGAGGCACTGAGTTCAATAATCAACACTGAAGGGAAAGGGGAGCAGTGCAAAGGTAAAATTATACAACATGGGTTAATCTCAGTATAGGAATCAAAGTGGAAAATAAGCCAAACATTTTTTTAAATGTCTGAATCTGTTTATATGCCATTCTACAACCAACAAAATCATACCGACAGAAAGCATATCAGTAACCAGGAGAAAACAAGGACAAAACAGAATGTAAAAGAGAAAAAGAGGACTTTTGTTTTGTTTTGTTTTTCAAGACAGAACTTCTCTGTGTAGCCTTGGCTATCCTGGGATCTCTTTATAGACCAGCCTGGCCTCAAATCACAAAGATTTGACTGAAGATGCCTCCATGAGTGCTGAGGTTACAGGCATGCACCACCATGCCGTAGTTTATAAGAGTACATTTTATAAGGAAGAAAATATACAATAACTTGGTTGTGGTAGTGATTATACTAGTGTATATAGTTGCTTAAAGCCACTGAACTGTTTGCCTAATTTTTTGCACAAAGATTATGCTTGAATAGACCACATAATTTATATAAAAATATAACAGTAAAAAGTATACATTTCACACTTCAGATTACAGTTCATGCAAGAGTCTGAGTTTCATTTAAAAAAAAAACAAAAGGAAAGAAAGAAATCTTCCCTTTGTTCATGCGGTCAGAGAATGGCCAAAGCCAAACATATTGTATCAGAAACTGTGTAAGCAGCCCCATGTTAGACGCTCTCCACTAAGGAGAAGAAATGTGTGTGTGTGTGTGTGTGTGTGTGTGTGTGTGTGTGTGTGTGTGTTAGGGTTAGGCCAGACATACCTTAGGTAGAAAAGTAGTGCTACCTCAAGATCCAGCTATATCACTCATAGGCATATATCCAAAAGATGCTCAAGTATACAACAAGGACATTTGCTCAATCATGTTTGTAGCAGCTTTATTAGCTGGAAACAACCGAGATGCCCTCATTTACACAATGGGATATTACTCAGCAATTAAAAACAAGGAAAATATGAAATTTGTGAGCAATTGGTGGGAACTGGAAAATATCATCCTGAGTGAGGTATCCCAGAAGCTGAAAGACACACAGGGCATATACTCACACATAAGTGGATATTAGACATATAATGTAGAATAAACCTACTAAAATATGTACAACTAAAGAAATTCATCAAGAAGCAGGACTCTAGCTAAGATACTCAATCTTCATTCAGAAAGGCAAAGAGGATAGACATCAGAAGAGGGAGAGAATGGAACAGGACAGAAGCCTATCACAGAGGGAATCTGAAAGGCTCTACCCTGCAGAGTATCAGAGAAGATGGTGAGACTTATAGCCAAATTTTGCGGATAGTGCAGGAAATCTTATGAAAGAAGTGTATATGACCTGGAGAGGACAGGAACTCCACAAGTCCACAAGTTGAGTAAGAGAACCAAAAATCCTGGGCAGAGGGGTCTTTTCTGAGACTGGTGCTCCAACCAAGGACCATTCATGGAGATAACCCTGCACAGATGTACCCCCTGGTAGTTCAGTGTCTAAGTGGGTTCCATAATAATGGAAGAGTCCCAGGGACTGTCTCTGACATGAACTCAGTAGATGGCTCTATGATCACTTCCCTGAGTGGGGAGTAGCCTTACCAGGCCACAGAGGAAGACAATGATGAGACCTGATAGAAAAGGATCAGAAGGAAGGGGAGGAAGACCTCCCCTATCAGTGGACTGGGGTAGGGGCATGGGTGGAGAAGAGGGAGGGTGGGAAAGGAGGAGGAGCTCCAGGTGGGAAACAAAGTGAATAAACTATAATTAATAAAAATATAAATAAAAAAGTAATGCTCAAAGAATTATGGAAATGGGACATGTCAAAAAGACACAGAGGGCCTGGAGAGATGGCTCACAGGTTAAGAGCACTGGTTGCTCTTCCAAAGATCCTGAGTTCAATTCCCAGCAACCACATGGTGGCTCAAAACCATTTATAATGAGATCTGCTACCATCTTCTGGCCTGCAGGCATATGTGCAGACAGAACACTGTATAAATAAACATTCTTAAAAAGAGAGAGAGAGAGAGAGAAAAGGCACAGAAGGCAGATATATGAGCTCTCATTGGTCAAATAACAAAACACTTTAAACATCAAAATGGTCTGAATATCTATGTCCTCCCAAAATTCCTATGTTGAGGTCCTAATACCCAAAGTAACAGAACTGCATGAGATCTTTGGGAGGTACTTAGGTCTTGGAGGTGAAGTCCTTATAAATAGATTCATAACCTTATTAAAGAGATCCTATAAAATCATGTGGCACTTTATGCAAGTGATGTTAAAGTGATAAGAGGACTGTAGACAAGCATGCCCCCAACTAGACCTCGTATTTTAACTTTAGACTTTCCAGAGTTTACAACTGTGAACAGTAAAGCCTTTGTTTATGAATCATTTGTCAAGTAGCCCCAGCAGAGTAAAACAAAAAGAAATATTAGTACAGTCCACTACAGAGTGCACATAAATCATGAATCCATACTGATGTAACTACATGGCAAATGTGTTAACATTTTGATGAGGACCAAGACACAGACTGTCAGGGTACTCATGGGGGCACAGGGTATTATCTCTGTAGTAGAAAAGCCATGCAGATACTGATTACAAGTAATCAAAGTGAAAGTATGTACCACCTGATAAGACAGAGTGTGCACAAGTGTTGTGATAACCTTGTCTAAGTGTATGCAACAATCCATGAGAACACAAAGAGCTGAGGGACAATCTACAAAAACAACTAACCTGAGATATTAGCTATATAATATATGATAACCATGGTACAACCCACAGACCCAAATAACTAAGTAACATAAAGGGTTCAAATCAGGATATTTGATTCCCACTAAAAATGGGAAAAATAGACATCTAAACATGGGAAGTGGATGGAGAGAGAAAGAGCAGGGGATGGGAGGTGAAGAGAGGAACAGAAGGGGGATCAGGTGTGGGAAAAGTGGGAATGGGGGTGAGAGGGCTAGGAGAGAAGGGAAATTGTTGTTGGGGCATCTCTGAGACAAGATGAAGACCTGGAATTCTGGAGGCACCTGGGAAGATAGGGGTGTGTGAGCTTGGCTGAGGCTCCTAGCCACAGGGATATTGAGACACACCCTGTAGCCAGTGGAGAGAGATACCAATCAACTCACAAAATCCTCAACCGAATTTGTCCAAGTACAAGGAATGCAGGGATAAAAGACAGAACAGAGATTGAGGAAATAGCCAGCAATGACTAGCACAACTTGTGGTACAACCCATGAGAGAGACCCAACTTCTGACAATATAAATAATACTCTGCTATGCTTGTAGACATGAGAGTAGCATAAGCTTCATGAAGCAGATAATGAAAGCAGATGCAGAGACCCACAGCCAAACAATTAGGCAGAACTCAGGGAGTCTTGTGGAAGAGTCAGAAGAAGGATTGAAGAGCTGGAGGAGTAGGACACCACAATAAGACCTATACAGCCAGCTCACTTGGGACCATGGGCCTCATAGAAACTGAACCACCAACAAAAGAACATGCCTGGACTAGCCCTAGGTCTCTTACACATATGAAACTGATGAGCTGCTCGTGCTCAAGTCAGTCCCCTAGCAACTAGAGCAGGAACTGTCTCTGACTTGGACTCTGTTGCCTCCCTTTGGATCCCATTTCCCTAGCAGGGCTGCCTTGTCTTGCCACAGTGAAAGAGGAGGTACTTAATCCTGATATAACTTGATGTGCCTGGGTGGGTTGGTTGGGGGAGGTACAGGGAAAGTGTTTGGGAGGTTGGGACTGGCAAGAGATGAGGGAGAAGGGTTGTGAGTGGGCTGTAAAATGAACAAATTAATAAATTAAGGAAGAAAGAAAAAAATATAACTGACCCATAGTCATCAAAGTGACAAGATCATGAAAAAGATGAGGGAACTGTTCCATATTGAAAGACTAAAGAGATAAAAAACAATGCAACTTCTTTCAACATTTCTGTGAGTAATAACATAGTAAAAAAAAAACAAATTAAATGGAATACTATATCAGCATGAATTTCCTTTTAATAACTGCACTGTCATTATGTAGGACAACGTTCTTGTTTGTATAAAATTGATACTAAACCACTCAGAGTGACAGGGCATAAGGTCAGCAGCTTCCTCTCAAAAATATCGAAAGTAAAACAGCAATTAACTGTACATACTTGGAACTTTTTTCAAGTTTGTTATTGTTTCAAAATTGTTGTGGGGAAAGCTGGGCATGGTCTTCACCAGCACTTGGGAAGCCAAGGAAGGCAGATCTCTGTAGGTTCAAGGCCAGCCTTGTAGGTTCAAGGCCCAGCCTTGGGATTCTACATAGGGAATCCCAGGACAGCCAGGACTCTATAGAGGGAATATGTCTGAAAAAAAAAAGAAAGAAAAAGCAAACAAAACAAAATTAAATAAAATTGTTGTAGGGTGAAGAAAAATGTAACTGAAAACTGAACAAGATTAAAAACAAAACTGATTCTACACACTAGCAGTCTGGGTAAGTCTATGTCTGTAAGAGACTGACAAGTGAAATGACATGACATTTTGGAGCAGCAAGATTTTCTAAATACAGCACAATGTCTTTTTTAGCATGTGTGTGTGTGTGTGTGTGTGTGTGTGTGTGTGTGTTTGTGTGTTTATGATGCAGGTGAAGCATAGGGAACACGTAGGAAGGTTAGAAGACAACTCTGTGCAATCATTTCTTGCCTTCCACCTTTTCATAAATTCAGGGATCGAACTCAGGTCTCCAGGCTTGCCCAGCAAGAGCCTTTATCTGCTGAACCATCTCACCGACCTGCAAGCAATTCTCTTAAGTGACCTCAATTAGGCAGTAGTGAGAAAAAAATGTGAAGGATCCCTTCTCTTAAACAAATACTTAGGGATGAATAAATAATAAAAAGTGATGAGAAAAACATTAGTACCCTAGTGCTACCAATGGCTAACAATCAGCGAAACACAACCTAAGCACCTCCGGAAACAAGGGGCTGCAGGGCTGGTAGCTAAAATTCCTTGCAAGTGTAAAACTGGATTAAACCTGAAATAAAAGAGCTTTCCCAGCTCTACAGTAACCTTGTTATTACATCCTGATTATCTACACATAGCAACGCAAAGAAATACAAATAGGAAAATAAGCCTGCATGAACCCTCTATACTCCTGGTTGTGCAAGTCCGTCAAAGTATAAACAGCAGTGTATCTACCAAACTGTTACTTATGAAGAAGTATCTGATGAATAAAGAGAACAATTAAATCATGTGAAAGCTAAGTGAGAGAGAGCACCTGCAGTGGCTGTCTTTACTTAAGAAGAGTCACTTCATTCTGGAATGCCTGCACATACGTCCTGAAACAAATGTTCCTAGAAATGTACTCGGATCCTATGGCCTTTCCAAGTACCCAGCATTCTTTGGACCTGGATGTCCAAGCGAATCCATCCCACCTCATCCCCAGGGCAGGCGGGAGGCAGCACCGGATTCTCTGTACTTCCTTTTCGGGAGGACTGGCCCCAGCTTCACTCTTCCTCAGGATGCAGGACACAAGTGTATCCCTAAGAATTCCACACAGTGTGCTCCTGCCTCCCAACCCTGGCAGCACGAGGGCGCGGTCCCGGGTACCAGCAGCCTCCAGAGAAGCTCTTGTCGAAGGCTGGCAGGTTCTCCCCGCCAGCTGCAACGCCGCCGCCTAGCCCTGGCCTCTCCCTGAGACCGCCGTCCTGTGTGTCCCTCACACAGGCCCACAGCCAGCCAGGCTCGGCCGCTTCGTGATGGCCGACACCCGTGGACCAGCTGTTCCTCCCCCGGGAGACCCAACCCTCTCTCCTCCCCGCCTCCCAGCTGCGATTCCAGGCCCAGCACCACCTAGCCCACTGGATGGCTGCTGGGGGCGGAGGAGGAGCCCAGAGGCGGAGGCAGGGGAAGAACCCAGCTGGGGGGCGGAGGAGGAGCCCGGGAGAGGAGGGAGGCGGAGCCCGTGGGGCGGAGGTGGAGTTCCCGGGAGAGGAGGGAGGCGGAGCCCGGGGGTGGAGGCGGAGCCCAGGCGGGGCCGCCCCACACCCTTACCTGGCTTCTCCTGGTCTCAGCCTACTACAATGAAGCTGTGCCAAGACCGCTGCCACCACGCCCGGGAAGCAGGTTCCCGTCGCCGCCCTCGACGCTGTCGCCCACCAGGCCAGGGACGAGCTCAGCGTCTGTAGCCATAGCAATGGCGCTTGCATCATGCTTGACAATGGAGGCGCGCACTGCGCCTGTGCCGCGCCTCAAGCAAGCCCCACCCGAGTAGGTTCTGCCTTCTGGGTCAGGCGCTGTGAGGTCTGAAATTTCTGAAATCTTGTTATTAATTTTACAGGACAAAAGGATCTTTGAGATAAGTGTACATCAAATCCTTTCTCTCCTGTTTTCAAACCCCTTGTCTTTGCTACTTTTCTATCACTGTGCTAAGATATCATGACCACGGCTGCTTATAGAGGAAACAGTTGGTTGGGTACCTAGAGTTTCAGAGGGTAAGTCCATGACCATCATGGAAGGGACCATGGTGGCAGACAGGAATGGCAGGCAGAGCACCCGAGAGAACAGTGGCTGAGAGCTTACATCCTGATCTCCAAGTATGAGGCAAAGAGCTAACTGAGAATTCTGTGGGATTTTAAAACCTCAAACCCCACCCACAGTGACACACCTATTCAACAAGAGCATACTTCCTAATATTTCCAAAACAGCTCCA
This sequence comes from Meriones unguiculatus, assembly GCF_030254825.1. NCBI lineage: Eukaryota > Metazoa > Chordata > Mammalia > Rodentia > Muridae > Meriones > Meriones unguiculatus. The sequence continues at coordinate 329,054 of NW_026843662.1, forward strand.
TCAACTGGGGACCATATTTTTAAACATATCATTCAAACAACTAGACTCCTCAATAGCGTCCTATGTAGCCAGGAATTAAGATAAAAAATGTCAATGTCCAAAAGCATCCCAGACACTCAGATTCTTGTGCAGTTTTGTTGTTGTTGCTGCTATTTTGTTTCTGAGACAGAGTTTCATATAGTCCAGGTGGATGTTCATTCCTGACCTTCCTGATGCTCCATTTACAAGCATGTGTCAATATACTTCCTTTATGATCTTGTTTATTTTTGTATATTTTTGCTTTGTTTTGTTGTTGTTGTTGTTTTGCTTTTCAAGACAGGGTTTCCCTGTGTAGCTGTAGCTGGTCTGGACTCGCTCTGTAGACAAGGATGGCCTCAAACACACAGAGATCCAATGGGTGCCACTATGCCTGCTGACCTCCTTTTTTGAAGGGGAGTATTTTTAAATTTTGTGTAGATCAGTGATAAGAGTATTTTACTTGTATGAATCTAAGTGTACCACATGTGTGCCTTATATCCCAGGAGGTCTAATGGCATCAAATTCTCTGAAACCGGATCTAGAGAAGATTGACAGCCACCATGAACATGCTGGGAAAACGGAAAAAAAAAAAGCAGAGAATGTTTTGTTGTGTTTTGTTTTAAGATTTATTATTTATTATGTATACAATCTTGTGTTTGCATGTACACCTACATGCCAAAAGAGGGCACCATATTTCATTATAGATGGTTGTGATCCACCACGTAGTTGCTGGGAATTGAACACATGACCTCTGGAAGAGCAGCCAGTGCTCTTAAACTCTGAGCCATCTCTCCAGCCCCAGAGAAAGTATTTTTCATCACAAAGCCATCTCTTCAGTCCCTCTAGCTTTCTCTTCAATTATTATTATTATTATTATTATTATTATTATTATTATTATCATTATTCCTTTCTTCTTCCCTAGTATGTTGCAAACAAATTCACCTTCTTTCATTTCCCCTACTGAAATAAAATGTTCTTACCTCTAGGCCTTTGAATATATATATTCTTTATCCCTTTTGGGGTGTTAAGCACCTCTTGCTTTTCTTTAGGTTTCATAGTGTAATTTATAGTGATGTATGCATTTCTATGCATGGTCTATAGGTTTATTTTTGGTGGATTATCCCACAAGACTGTAAGCTTATAGAGAAAAAAATGATGTTTGCATGAATCATTTTTGTGTGTTCAGGACTTAGCACAGTATTGAGTGCCTAATTTACAAGCAGTACCTGTCTGCAGAAGGACAAATAACATTTTAAACAGTAAATGCTATTAACAAAGTTTTCATAATCTGATGATAGTACAGAATTCCCACCTAGAGGATGGGAGCACTTAGCATTTTATTTGTTAATGCCAACCATTGTGCCATTTGTAATAAACTTCTCCTGAAGTATTTTTTATCTTTGTTCTGTTTCTGCTGTTAGTAGGACAGCCTCTATGTCTATTGCCTTCATTGTGTTCTCTTTCATTTATCCCATAACAAGTTACTTTCTTTAAGCTTTAGTGAGTTTTAGCATCTGGCTTTATCATATGCAAAGACTGTCTGTTTCTGTCTGTTTTGTACAGAAGCTAGAAATATAGCTTGGGGGTAGAACATTTCCTTCACATATATGAGGTAAAGAAAGAGGAGGAAGAGGAAGAAAAGGAACAGGAGAAGCAAAGCATTGCTTTTCTTTATGCAGATGCTCTGTCTTAAATACAGGGGTTAACAGTCGTCCTGTCTCTGCCTTCCAGATAAGATAGAAATTACAGGTACATCAACAGTGTTAATTATTTGGTGTTAGTTTTTATCGTGGTCCCTCTCCTGACATTTGCTATATACATGCTTACACAGAGTTGGTTTTATGTACATGTTCATTTTCTGCAAAGATTCTATGTTTTCATTAGGTTTTATGAGAGGTCAGGTCCTCAGAAAATGTCCTGGGCTTTGCATAGTGCCATACTTATCCCTAGAAGACCATATCCACAAAGCTGATTGTGTCTTCTCTGTACATTATTAGATGTTATGACTTCAGGATGCATCTTGAATCTTGTTTTCAAGAGCATGCTGTAAACAAGCCCTAAGCTTAACAGACATTTTGTTCCTCATGAAAAAAGATTTCATCATAAAATGACCTGTTTGAAAAGATCATCTGAGATCATTGTACAATGCACTCAGTTACTTTCATTTTAGTCACTAACATTATTAGTACTGTTTATTGTTTTTCATTACTTTTCTAAAGACCCAAGTATGATGACCCTGGTGTAATGGACTGTGGACACACTATTAACTAAGAAAATAAAACAACACATTCAAAACAAGCAAAACCTCCAAATGTTGATAAGAATTGGGTCTAGATTTAGGGCCCAAAAATAATTCAGTTGAAATGTAAGGAAGACATTGATACACAATTATTCAGCAAGATTTTTCATCATATATGTAAATATGATGAAAGGATTTACACATAAACACAACTTAAGAATTCTTGGATACACAAAAGGTGAAAATTCATTAAGCAGTAATTTTTTTCCTTTTTGTTTTCTTGCCAGGAAGATTTTGAACATATTCTTTCCCTCTCCCCATTCCTGTACTCTTTCCTCCCCTCACATCACCTTCCCATTCCTCTCCTTCCTTGCTCAGTGTGAATTTACAGTGTACTTGAATGGATGCAATTCTGCAAAAGCATTGCCAAAAGGACCTCTGCCACATCACTTCTAGACCTTGAACCCAAAATGCATTCTAGCTATTTTTTTGCTTACACTGGTGATGAAGTTAGGCAACTGGGGGATGGTTAGATACCCAGACATGGTTATATTCCTCATCTATGCCCCCTTATGTTCTTTTCCACTTTGAGGAGCAGTTTCACAGAAGTTCCCCACCCATGCAAACCACAATCATACATGTGCTTTCTAGAATTTCTAACAGAATTCAAGTTGCCAGTCAGAGGCTTCACCTAAAAAAGAATTGGCATGCCAAGGTGCTCAGGTGGGTAATCTTGGCACAGTGCCAGTACACTGGCACATACTGAAGAGCTCAGTAGAACCAAGCCTTTTTCTTTTGGGTTCACTTCCTAGTTGAGGCCACCTATGTCTCAAAAAGAAGAAGTTTGAGGGATTAGGGATGTAGCTCAGTTGATAAGTGGTAGAGTAGAAGGATTAGAAATTCAGGGTCATTTTATAGATGTTTAGTTTCTGGCCAGGCTGGGCTACAGGGGACCCAAACCAAATAAAAATAATAGTAATAACCACAATACATTTTGTCTAAGAGCATATTTGATGACCATTGTTCCAAGCTAGAGCTAACCCCAGGTCATCAACTTTCCTCAGAGAGGAAGCAAAGGGACAACAAGGTTCAGCCCAGCAAGATTTTCTGCACACAGACCCCTATCCAACTGAGCCTTTCCAGCCAACAATGTGGAAATGTGTGCTCCCACTGGCAACCAGAGGTCTCCCAGCTTATAGTGCTGGGTGCATGGGGCAGTCAAAGTCACCGTGGAGCACAGCTGTTTGGTCACTGGCCCACTGAGACTAACAGAAGCAAACAAAACCACAAAAGAACAACACAAGAAAAAAAATGTACTGGGTACAATGCGCTCAAAGAGAATGGAAGAAGAAAATACCAAAACTCAGAACAGTGGCCTATCTCTGTACGGGCCCTCTATCCTGTTCCATTAGTGGTGGCCTACCCCCAAATCAGGCTCCACCCAACTTCACCAGGATTTGGAATGGCAACCTGCATTCAGCCAGACCAGAGAATGGAGCAGCAACATACCTCTTGATCTCTCCAAACAAGAGGCCAAAGCACCAGCCAAACTCTTCCTGACCAGGGACCACAGGAGCAGAAAATTTCTGCCAGATCAGAGTCCAGAGCAGTAGCCAAGCTCTGCCAGACCCGAGGTCAGAGTAGTGGCTAAGCTCTGCCAGACCAGAGACCAGAGAACATTGGCAGAGGTGCCAAGCCTGGGGCTCCACATACTGTATCCATCCCTTGGCACCTCCTTGCCACTCTCACTGGAGCCTGTGGAGCATGGATCAAGCTTCCCTGAAATGGGAAAGAATCAAATCTAGAGGGATAGAAGGATTCTGTCCCATGTCCTCAGTCATTCCCAGAGACAAAAAAAAAAAAAAAAAAAAAATGGCAGCGACAGACAAAACAGTTAAACAAGACACAAACAGATAGATCCCATAGCTTGTCAGCAGAAAAATACACAGAGCCAGACAGAAGATCCCACCACTCCTTCAGTGGAAAAAATGAAAGTAGGATATCAGTGAATCCCTGATGCAGGAGATACCTGCATAGTCCTTGTCCAAGTATCCAGAGATCACAGAAAACTGGGTACTCTACCACCCTTTACAGATAGGGGCACATTCATCCTCTCTGAGGTCCAGAGAACACAGAAAAGTGGATGTTCAACTCCCTTTACAGATGTGACCCTTCAAGGGGGGGCTGGAAATCATCCCATACCATCTGTGGCCCACAGTTGTCCAGAGCATCAGCTCTAACCTTTCTGACCACACAGATTACACATTTTGCCTCGAGTCCTGAAAAAAGAAACTACAGAAACACAGAGACAGACACAGAGAGATACTGACAGAGTGCTCACTTACTGGCTGTTGTTCAGCTCCATGTGCCTGAGGTGCTTGGGAGACTTGGGAATCCAATATGAGAACCCATATGTTATGGCCAGCACTTCGGGTCACCAAAGATCATCAGGAGCTGGACCATATATGCAAGAGCAAAGAGTTTTATTTGGGCTTAAGCTGGGTCTCTCCATCATTACCAACACAGTGGATCAGAGAGGAGAGCCCTGAGCAGCACCATGGCAGGGTTTTGATTGGGGTTTTAGGAAGGACCAGAAAGTTCCAGTGTAACAGTTACACGATTGGGTGACATTCAGCAAGGGCAAGCTTTTTACAAAGTGATTGGCTATCTAACATAACTAACATTGAGCAAGCTATCTCTAGGCGTCAGGAATGTTAGGTATTTTCTGTGTCATTGAATCTTCTACTACAAGGTTGGTAGGGTGCTCAGCACAATTGTCCCACTTTAAGATACTTTTCCATCCTTGTGGTTATCCTCAGGCTGTTCCTTGGGTAGGGAATCTTATGACATGGCCCAATTCTTGGTGACCTTGGGATAGAATCACTAGTCTGGTGACCTTTAGGTGACCTTTTTTAGTCCTAGTTCCTGGTGATCTTTGGGGGTGTCAGGTAGGTTCTCTAACTTCTAAAAGATCCATTTGGATTTTGTGGGGGTTGTAAATGATATGTCCTGTGTCAGAGAGCACTCCAATATCAAGCTATGATATAGAAGAGTAGAACTGATGATGTAAAGGATGTACTATTGCTGAGAAACTAGAATTTAGCCGAGGGAAGACTGCCTGTAAAACACTCCACAGATAAGTAGTATGCTAACCAGGCCTGTTAGAGATTAGGATCAGAGGATGCACATGTTTGCTGACCAGGATTATCTAGAAATGTGGCAGGATGAGGTTTTTTAATTTGTAATTTTCCAATGTGTATTTATTAATTCATGAATGCCAATGAAAGCAGACCAGATTGGTGGGTGTACAATTTGGGTCCGGTAGCTTGATCCAGTGAATATTGATTTTTGATTTAAGGGACTCTCCTATGCCCATATGGACAATCCTCATTGACACAGTTCTGTCAGTTCAACTTTGAGACACAGGCTATTGGCTAAAGCTGTGTCTGTCAGATTACAGGTCTCAGAAGCTAATAGTCTACACGGGGACAACATTAAACAGTATCTTATTAATGGCTTTCCCTCTACAAGAGAATGGCCTTCAAAGTTATGTTTTTCAAAGTCAGTATGCCTATGCGTATTTTTCAACTAAGAGTTTAAGACCACTGGCTGCTCTTTCAGAGGTTACAAGTTTAATTCTCACCAACCACATGGTGGCTCACAATCATCTATAATGAGATCTGGTGCTCTCTTCTGGCATGCAAGTGTACACGCATGCAGAACACTGTATATATACTAAATAAATAAATCTTTAAAAAGTCAGTTGTTAGTATGATTAAATTTTATTTTGTTGATGCATCCCTGCTTTAGTCTCTAATTAGTAAATATTTTCTGATAATCCCCAGTCATTAAGAATTTCATTCCTTTTCCTCTAGTGCTTTGATATTTATGTTTAAAGTAATGTCTCCTGTAGATCAACATTTCACTTGTTATGTAATTGAGACTTTCTTTGAACACAGAATGCTGCTCCTTTTGCCCAGTGTCTAGAACTGCAGCTCTTTTTAGATGGGCCCTGACTTCTGAGTGTGAAGTAAAAGAGACCAATGAATGTGTGTCCACTGAACACCCTGAATTTTTAGAGGTGGGCATTTACAAATAAAGAGGGACCTGTGTAAGAACTGAGTTCACTGACCTACTTTGAAGCTTGTGTAGTCACAACACAGAAAGGGAGAGGGAGAAGGGAAGATGGTAATGAGTCAGGGAATCAATGTTAGATGGTCAATAAAAGTGAAAACTGTATATTTGGGAGCAGTCAAACACAAAGGGAATCAAGAATATGGATTAGTTGGTGAACTTGTTTCTGGGAAACAAATTTCTAGAGTTGCATGAGTTCAAATAACACAGACATTCTGGACAAACTGCTGTGGTAGTGACTAACAGGTATGTTTCCTCTCCCGCACCCCCATTTGAAAATGAACAACCTGAGAGAAAAGGTATGAGTAATACTTGGTGTGCTCTAATACATACTTGAAGTACCTGAAGAATATTGGACCATAAAGCCATTTTCAACTTTTAAAAATAATTTTTGAGATTATAATGAAATTGTTTCAAACTTCTCATTCCTCTCTACTCTTACGTCTCAAGTGCTCGGATGAATGGTTATGGTGGCTACTTAAAAATCAAATAGACATGACTGTCAGGTTCTCCCAGCATCCCTCAGTCCTTACCTGTTACAAGGTATGGGTGTCAAACACACATTTCTAGCCCAGGAGTTGAGCTGCCCTCCTCCCAGCTGTCTTCCTTATGTATTCTAACCATTTTGGTTACCTGGTCTTTTTCATTTATCATTTTTCCTCCTGGCTCTGTGTTCTGGCTCTCCACTTTCCTCTCTCCTCTCATCTCACATAGCTCAGGGTCATGTCAACTTTAGACTGTCCCAGATTTCCCTATGTCTGACTATGTTCTCTTGTCTATAATAAACTTTCTACTCCAATATTCCTAGGTACAGCCATATCCTTTTTGTTTTATATCTCATTTTTGTTGAGCTCTCATTAACTACTCCTTTCTTTCAAATTCATGGACATTTGTTTTTTTAATGGTTGTTACTACTTAGCTTTGACTAAAGTTTGGCTGAAGGATTTCCCAACTATGAGGTAGAGATGACTGCGTTGGACACTGATCATGTAATGGAATGTGCAACATAAATGACCTGTATCTTGGAAGATGAGCAGGTACCCTTGGAAAGCGGAAGATTGTATTTTAAAACATTTCCAAGATGAGGAAGTTGAAGATATTTGATCCCAGTGCGATCCCTCAGATTGTGAACTGTAAAAACCTGTGCTTTGTTTGGTGTGGTTGAGCCCTAACCCAAACCTTAATTCCAAGAACTTACAATTTATTGTAAACAGGTGATTGTGTTATGGTTCCATCAGCCCTAGAACATACCTTTAATTCAAAAGCTCTCTGTGCACAGGATTAAATAATGTTAACCCTAGGTCAAGAGGCAAAGCAAGAAACCAGCTGACAGGGATTAAAGAGTAAGTGGAACTTTCAGCTGGAATGTATTTAAGAAAAAGTGTAAAAGTGGAAGGAGTTTTAGCTTGGTAGATTTTGGGCTTTTTGAGCTTTGAGCTAGAAAGCCTGTGGCCTTGGGTTCTTTTGCCCTCCCCCCTGAGCTGTCATCTGAACTGGTGAGCATTTGGGGCTTTTTCCTCTTGGAGGTGAGGTGAGTATCAGGGTCAGATGGGTGCTTTCTTTGCCTCTCTGAACTAGCATGTTTTCTCCCCAGTATCTGGCTCCTGGATATGTATTGGTAAAATAGAACAATTGAGATTTTCATTCTTTTATGACAACACGAAGGCTTTATGTGCCTATAGGGGTTAAAGCAAAACTAGAATGTCTCAGCTATCTGCATCATTTGATCTTTTCATCCACTGGTAGAGGAGCTACGCCTGTCCTGAGACTCAGCTGTGTTGTCCAAGGTAATGAGGGACTCTGGGAAGGCCTAGCAGTCAAAATCACCAGTGGGAATTAGTTTACAGGTTTGTTCTGGGATTTTCCTCTAATGTAGCTGTAGAGAGCTGTGAGTGGGAACGTAGGCCATGCCATGGTGAGTGTGGGGCCATTGTTCCAAGCTAGGCAGAGCAGGTCTGCTGCTGTCACAGCCTGACCTATTTTTACCAAGATGGACTGTGGTTCTGTTGTTCTCCATGTGGTGACCTGGGCAGAAACCCTTGGCCTCTGACCTTTCCTCACTATTGATTATCCAGGGAGAAGGGGATCCTACAGTCTGGGCAGTAGAAAGTTGTGGTGCTTATAATATCACTATTTACTGTGCACACACAGGCCTCGCTTTTAGTGTGCAGTAGATGCATTGGAAAACTAAAGGTCTCATTTCTAGAAATGCTGAAGTTGTATTCCATACACTGTTTTGTGTAACAAATTTCACAAATAGTTTTGAAACTGGTAGAAAAGAGGTGGAAGAGGTCATCCTTCAGCAATACTTGATTACATTTTTTTTTTAAATCTTTCAACTACCACCTGGTACAATGGCATGATTTAGTGAAATTCAGTTCCAGGGCACAAAAGGATTTTCTGAGATGCAGAATTTTGTCAGGTGTGCCTGGTTTAAGTAAGTGGATATGGCAGATTCGATATCGTTTGACATAATCCATGCAGCAGGAAACAAATATTAAAATATTCTCCAACATTGTTTTGTGTGTGAGTGTTGGCAAGGGCTGGGCTGTGCCTGAACTCACAAGAGGACATGAGGGACTGCAAGCCATAGCCCATCTTTATGATCTCCTCCATTTTCCAAGAGATTTCCAGAGCAAAAGGACTCTCTGGAAAGGAGATTAGTAGTATCTGCAGGGTCATAAATATACAAATGTAAGTGTCATATTGAGTTTGTCTTCTGTGAGTCATGAAATCTGTGTTTATTTAATTTGTATTAAACAATAAAATGCACATTTTTTGTATTAGAGTTTCCTTAGGTCTTTTCATATAAACTTGGCTATATTTTAGGCTTATGTTTTTGGCATTTTATTTTATCTCCTCATTTTTTCACGAATACTGATTTGTGAAAAATCTTGATCATTGAAGTTTGTGGTAAGTACAGAAGTCATATCATGCCAGAAAATATATGATTAGTGGCAATAGAATCATCAATTATTTTTCTGTTTTTCTCTATTTCTTACCAGGTGGCCTTTCTGATATAAGATAGAGACTTTTGGATTCTCCTTTATCAAGCACAAAAAGACCATTTGCACTTATGTCTGTAGAAGGCAGAAGAGACAACATGAAGGTGGGTGATACCACTTGGCCAGTTTACTCCTTTTTTGGACATTTTCTTTTGGTGAGCTGTCACTTTTCTTCAGAATTTTCATTTGTCCAGTGGTCTCCATATTCCTGAGTTGGATGTTTTTATTTTCCTGGAAAGATAAAATAAAAACCCTGCCCCATCCCTAATTCTGGGATGGGGTATTTCCTTTTCAGGTATATATCTAGGTTATATCTATATCTATATCTATCTATATCTATATCTATATCTATATCTATATCTATATCTATATCATCTATATCTATATCTATATCTATATCTATCTATATCTATACATATATATACATATTTATATTTAGGTTATATCTTTTATATGGCAAAATGGTTTTTGGAAAAAAAATATAATCTCAATTAAAGTTAGAAGTATTTTGAAACTTTACAATTAAATATACCTTCAAGTGTATTTATTTTTAGATAACAAAGGACACTTTGAATTTCAGCCTGTCTTTTATAAGTAGCTTTTAAATGAAAGCACTGTAAATTCTATTCACCTGCCTCTGCCTTGAAGGTAGTATATAAAAGACATATGCCTCCCAAATGCTGGATAAAGTGTATAAAACACCCACTCTCCATTCATTGTAATACCTAAATTTAGAAAACAACTAATTATTAAAGAACTGTATGTCTCTGCTAGGATTAAAAGCATGGTCTACCACAACTTTGCTCAAATAATTTATCTTCACTGCAAGTTATTCCAACAAGATTGTACCCTTTGATTTTACTTAAAACATTTTAAATCTCTTACCTGTTTTTCATATGAAACAGCAAAAATATCCTTTTTATTTAAGAAGAAAACTTTAGTCTTTATAAGTTAGTTTGGACTGAATGACTAAACTGTCTGATGAACAGTTACCTCTGCTTATTCAGGAGATCTCTACTATTCAAATCTAATCAGTTTTGATGGTATCACATTTCTTTTCCTGTTGAAAAAAATGCAAAACCTCTTCCCCAGTATAACACATATCCTGGTTTCAATTCTGAGGTCAGAACATCTTTAAAATATACAAGCTCATTTAATTCAGTGTTCTTTTTTCTCTTTTACCCAATGTCTCTTCAAAACTGTGTGTCCTGCTTAAGGACCACCTGAACATTCTGTGACTGTTCTTGTTGATACCTTTTAACATTTTCCTCAGAAGTGTTCTATATTTTATGGTTTGTTTCTGAGACTGTAGGAATGTTAATCTATGTTTTCCATTGCTGCAAAATATTACATCCTTTTAAATTCATTGATGTATTAGCTATATATGGGTTTAATTTTTCTGTTTGTCTGTCTGTCCTTATACACTTGACCCATCTTGCACTTTCTTTTATTTGAGATAAAGTTCCAATCCCTAGAAGCGGAATGTTTACTTCTTGAAGAGGTCAATCAGATTTCAAGAGTTTGGTGAAATTATAATTACATCTTTTCCTATTTATACTAAACCTTCCATTTCAATGCCATTTATTTGTAATTTCAGCTTTGATCTTGGATCATTTACAGCAGTTTGCCAGAATACTAGTTTTGTGATCTCTCCTGAAGTCTTTTGTTTTATTTACTGAAGCATTTAGATGTGTGATTACATACAGAGAAATGTTGCTTTTGACAACAGACATTAAATCTTTTAAGTGTTTTGTGGATGAGTTTCTCTAAAGCTGACAGGACATGATTGAATTGTATTTGATACTGGGGCCTGTGGGAGGCCCCCCTATGGCATTTCCCCATGACAAAGGTTATCTTGCCTATATCTTGCTGATCTGCACATTCGTTAGTTCACAGATGGCCTTTGCCAGACCTTCTGCATATTCCAGAAGGCTGAGGCCTTCTTTTTGGACCATTTCTAGAAAAAACATTGGTTTGCCTTGTGTACAATCCATTGTCAACTGATCTTCCTACAGTTCTACCAGTGAAGATCCAGTTCAATTGTTTCTCACTGTCTACTCCTTTTGGTTACGCTTACTTATTTTTGTTCTAGAGTATTAGGTGTGCTGTTAAGTTTCTAGTAAGAAACTTCTCTGATTTTTTTCTGTATGTACTTAGTACTATGAACTGTTTTCTGGTCAACACTTAATTTGTGTACTATGAGTTTTGATATGTTGTTTATTCATATCATTGACTACTATAAAGTCTTTAATTTCCTTCTTTATTTCATTCTTGACCCTTTTTTTTATTCAGTAGAGTTGTTCAGTTTCTATGAGTTTGTAAGCTTTCTATTGTTTCTGTTATAGATGATGTGCTGCTTTAATACACAATGGTCTGATAGGATGCGGGAGGTTATTTCAAGTTTCTTTTATCTTTTGAGACTTCCAGTGTTCATTATCAACTTTGGAGAACAGTATATGAGTTGCTAAGAAGAGAATAAGCTTTTGTGTTTGGGTGGAAGGTTCTGTAGATATAATTTGGGTATATTTAGTTTTGGATATTAGTTAGATGGAACATTTTTCTGTTTAGTTTGGGCTGGAAGACATGTCCAATGGTGAGAGTGATATATTGAAATCTTCTTCTGTCAGTTTATGATGTGATGCAGGCTGCAGAAGTGTTTCTTTTATAACTTGGGTGTTGTTATGTTTGGGGCATAGATGTTAAGTATTGAAATGTTATCATCTTACTGGATGATTTTTTTGAATATGTATTGTCCTTTGCCATCTTTTGATTAGATTTTGTTTGAAGTCTGTTTTGTTAGACATTAAAATTGTTATACCAGCTTGATACTTCAGTACATGTATTTGAAATATCTCTTTCCAACCCTTTACCTTGAGATAATTTCTATCTTTGATGTGAAGCTGATTGTTGCAATTAGAAGGATAGATTCTGTATTATCATCCATTTTGTGAGCCTGTGTCCTTTTATTGGTGAATTTGAGTCGATGTTATTAAGAGATATCAATGAACAGTGATTGTTATTCCTAGTATTTTGGTGGTGGTGGTAGTTTTAGCACCCTGTGTGGAGCTATATTTATAGATACATATTGTTTAAATTTGACCTTTTCATGGAACATCTTATCTTTTCCATTTGCTAATTGAAAGCTTCTGGGCACAGTTAGTAATTTGTGTTGGCTTCTGTAGGTTTTTCGAGTCAGAAGCACCCTGTCTAAGCCCTTCAACATCTATCATTTTTTATTGACAATACAGGATCAATTCCAATAGATCTGCATTTTGTTTGTTTGTTTGTTTGTTTCTTGGTTGGTTTTTGTTTGTTTTGGTTTGTCTGACTGGTTGGTTAGTTTGGTTTGTTTGTTTTCATTTGCAGCCTTTCTTAGTCTTTCTTTGTTCTGCATGTTTAGTATTTTGATTATTCTGTGGTAAAAGGACTCTTTCTGGTCCAGTCTCTTTAGTATTTTTTATGCTTCTTGTGCCTCCATAGACATCTTCTTATTTAGGTTAAGAATTTTTTTCTTGTATGATTTTGTTGAAAATATCTTATTTGATCTCATTCTTCTTTCTCTAATCTGATTATTAGCAGGTTTTCTCTTTTCAAAATGTCCCAGAGTTCCTGGATGTTTTGCGTTAGGGAATTTTTAGATTTAACATTGTTTTTCACACATGTATCCATTTCTTTTCTTTTTTTCTGTTCTTTTCTGTTGTTGTTTGGTTTGATTTTCAGACACTGTTGCTTTTTATACCCTTGGTTGTCCTGGAATCACTGTGTATACCAGGCTGGCTTCACAACAATCCAGTTGCTTCTGCTTCCCTGAGTGCCGGTATTAAAGAAGTGTGCAAACACACCTGTCTTCCATTTCTCATATTTTATATTCAGTGCCTAAATTTCTCTCCTTCATCTCTGTTTTCTGTGTGAACGTTGCCTCTGTAGTTCCTTGTTGTAGTATTTAAAATTTTCATTTCCAGGATATTCTAACTTTCTGCTTTAAAAAAAATTTAAATTCTTTCTTCTTTCTTTCTTTCTTTCTTTCTTTCTTTCTTTCTTTCTTTCTTTCTTTCTTCCGAGGCTGGGATTCTCTGTGTAGTATTGGCTGTCCTGTACTTGCTCTTTAGAGCAGGCTAGCCTCAAAGTCAGAGAGAGATCTCTGCCTCTGCCTTCCCAAGTACTGGGATTACAGGCATGCACCACCATGGCCAGCTTTCTTTATTGTTTCTATTTCCCTATTTCCAAAATGTGTTTCATTCAATTGTTCTCCATTTTGCAGGGGCCTGAAGCTCAGCTTCCAGATAGAGATCATAAAGAATGGCACTTCCATTTCTCTCAGGGGCAGCTAGACACTTTAGGGTGACACCCATGTTCACTAGGCCATGGTTTGGAAAAATTTTCTATGGACACTTACAGCTAGATAACTCTTTTAGAATGAGATCGCCAATGTAAATTCAGGTGTTCCAGAGCCTATGGCAATATCAAAATGTTACCATTCTTGGTTAAGCTGCTGTGCTAAGCACCTCAGAGGTGCAGGTGAAAGTCCATGACTGGTTGCCTTTCAACCAAGACACAGGCCTGGTGAGACCCAGACCCAGTGAGGCTTAGGCCCAGTGTGCCAGAGATCAGACCCAGAGGGGGATACATGATGACTCTCAGGGGCCATGATGGAAGGCAGATGGTATCAGGTGGCATACAACCAGCCAGCATGCATGCATCCCCAGCATGTTTATTTGAAGTCAGGGATTTATAAACCTTGGGCAGAGGGAAGGATTTTGAGGATGAATGTTTGATTTGATGGGCTCTAGGGGTCAAGGATACATGGCTTACATATAGTGCTACCATGCTTCATTTTTCCATGCAGTAGCATGGTTCTATTGCTAGAAGGAGAACACAGTACTTAAGTATCCTATATATGCTGTGGGGAGTAATCTCTGAGTATAGTTGAAAGTCACTGCTTAAAACTAAGATCCTCAGCATGGTGATCCATTTCTATGAATTCCGAGATGCTTGTTGGAGCTGTTTCCTTCGCAGGAAAAGGTGTGGCTAATAATCTGCCCTGAGGGCTATGTGAGGCTCTTTACAAGACCTGGGGTCATAGAGATCAGGAGGCAGATTTTTAGGCCCTTCACTGAGAAAAGTTCACCATCATGGAGTGCAAATAAATGGCTATCCAGAGATGTCAGACTTCACCCAAATCCAGCAAAATCTTACTTTGTTGATTCATGATTCTATTTAAGGAATTTATTGATTTCCTCCAATAGTTTGATTGTTTTGTCTGGATTTATTTATGGAATTTATTCACACCACATACTACAGCACATCTTGAATATACAAACATAGCTGGAAGCACAAGAAAGATATCTAAAAACAGACTACATGAAGATGATTTTGGTCATTAAAGCAATTAGTGCAAAAGGAGGTGTTAAAGTGTATAATACAAACATACTGTTTCTTTAAAAATCTGCTTTCTTCCACTTGGTTTTTAAAAGTTTATATTTTCTCATACTGGTGCATACATATATCCAATCATCAGCCATAGAAAACAATATGGTTTTCATTTGATCCTAACAGATATCATTTTATTTCTCATAAGAGTATGAGATAATTTTAGTCGTCAAAATTATTTTTTCTAATGTTGAAACATTTGTATGCTTTAATGGAATCTCTTCAATTGGAATATCCCTCCACCTCCAATGAATTTTTTTATTGTTGTCAAAGGAAAGAACCAGAATGCTCAAGTTGAGTGCTGGTCAGCGATTTCTTTCATTTTGATTTTGACTATAATCCTGTTGTATTTGCTTATAAAACTGTGTTATATTTATAGGCCTATCTTTGTGTTTCCTTTTGTTAAGGGTGCTATGTATACTGTATGATTTGATTAGTTATAGTCTAGCTATATTGTTTCTCTTGAAAGTGATAGACCATCACATATGTTTGCATTCTGAAAATCTCTTATTTTATGTTGTAATTCCTTGAGTTTTTGTTGATTTGGAAACAATTTAGAGAAACAGTTTTACTTTTCTTTTCTTGATACTAAAGACTTCCCCCCTCCTCATTTCTTGGTATATCTCTGTTTTCAAGTTGTAGCAATCTTCAATGTCTCAGTTTTTGCTACTTAAGCGATTGATAGAGTTAACACATTGTTTTGGGGTTTTTAAAGCTTTCTCATATATTATCTCTGTGTCTTAATTCACATCAGTTGCCAAAATTTCAAAGCCTACAGTCATCTGAGGCATGCCCTCATCAGAGAAGCTGGTTGCTCTATTTGTGAGAGATTGTTGACAGATGATTGATGTGGGAAGGCTATTCCACTGAGAGATGCAATATCCCTAAGTAAGTGGGTCTGGGCCACATAAGACAACTACCTGAGCATGAGACAGAGGTGAAAGAAGAGACCAATCCAAGAAATATTTGCCCATCACTTTTGCCCTAATTTTCTTCAAGCTCAACTTTCTATGCTAACCTCCCAAAATGATGGACTGTGATCTGACAGTACCAAACTAAACAACTAAGCCCATTCATGACCTGAGATGCTTTTGGTTAGGGGATTTAGTCACAGGAACAAAGTAGAAAATTAGAACAAAAATTATATGCAAAGAGTGATCTAGCGGCTGCATAGAACCTTGGAATTTTTTTTTTTATAGAAAGTGCAAAACATCAGGATTTAAGATGGCAAAGGCATTAGAAAGCTGTATATAGAGCTTCATCAGCTGTTCTGCTAGGACCTAGAAGATCAGAGTGTTAAGAGTAATGCAGTCAGAGGAAGTCTAGGTCATAGGATTTCAGTGGAAAATAGACTCTATGGAAAATTAAGCTAGAGGTAATTTGTCTGATATTTTAGCTGAAAATCATACTTATTCTGCCCATGCCCTGAGAAATTGAGTGAGGTGAAATTAAAAAATAATGGGCTGTATTTCTTACTTGGAATACTAAATATGTTGAATGGTTATTGTTAGTGAGATATTCAGGAACACAGTGAAAGAAAGACATAAGTGGAGCAGAAATAAATGTAGTCTTTGGTTTGTAGAGAAAAATATCACTAGGTAGTTTCAGATGGCAGTTTCACATGCTGAAACAGAGGCAGTAATTTTCAAGGAAAGTATCACCATCAAAGAGTAGGTCCTAGCTCTGGATTTGAAGCCTAAGATGGTGTCCATACAGTAACAATCCCTACTGTTAATTCTTCTATTAATGGAAGGGGTAGGCAAAGTGATTCCTAGTGCCAGGAAGGAACTTCATATAAAACCTGCTTCAAAAGTGGTCCAAGTATGGCAGGGTCCATCCCAATTTGTCCACCCCAATGTATAATCCAACTTGACAGGCTCACACATGTTGTGCTGGTTCTAGAAATAAGAAAGATGCAAAATTTAAGGTAATAGATTTTTTCTTTGTAGCTTCAGTTCAGCCCAGTGCCCGCCATCAGTGTTTAGCAGAATCAGATTACCAGTGAAGATACTGTAAAGTTTCATTGCATGAAGCAGTGAGGGTGAAGACTGAGTTGTATCTTGACACTACAAGATGTTTAGATACCTAAGTTAGGAGACACCTACCATATATTGTTACCTATAGGGAGTGGAAGTAAGCAATCTTGGGGATGTATGAGATATTTCAGGGATAGGACCACCTAAACCTTTTCAAACAGCATCAGGATTTATTGTTTTCCTTGCTGATCTTCTTTCCTTGGTCCAGCCTTTTCTCAATATGTACTCATTCCGCTCTACAAGAATGAGAAAGGGGTATTCTGTGCATCTATATTGGAATGATGGAACTTGCTTCTAATGTTACAAGATGTGGCACCCAAGAGATCCTCTTGTGTGTCAGAAGAGACTGTGAACATTTGAACCGTGTATGAGTTATTGCAGAATTTTAGAATCATTGAAGTTAGACTACATTTTCATCATGGGATGACAATAAGCCTATAGTGAATTTGGTTAGAACATATTTGATTGAATCAAAAAAGCTCCCAGAAAAGATGGTGTTTCTGTTTTTGACAATGAGGAAAAAGTTTCTGTGTAGCCCTGGCTGTCCTGAAAGTTTATATGTAGACCAGGCTGGTTTTGAATTTGCAGCTCTAACTCCAGTTGAGTGTTGGGCTTAAATTTAGGCCAACATGCCTGGCATCAACATCACCATCATTGGCTGCTGAGCCTGGAATATAGGGTTTTAGATATTTTATTTTGTTTTGTTTTGTATATGTAAGCATAGGTTTTTGTGCTGATCTTCACCCACATCTTGCATTTGAAATTTAGCAGGGAGT
This sequence comes from Meriones unguiculatus, assembly GCF_030254825.1. Taxonomy (NCBI): domain Eukaryota; kingdom Metazoa; phylum Chordata; class Mammalia; order Rodentia; family Muridae; genus Meriones; species Meriones unguiculatus. The sequence continues at coordinate 346,692 of NW_026843662.1, forward strand.
ATATTTAATTTCTTAGGATGGCATTTATTCATGACACTAACACTATCTGAGCTTTCTGGGTCATTGAATTGTAGGTGCGTGACACTCTTCCTGCCTGTTTTTTTTTTTTATTTTATTTGTTTGCTTTATTCACATTTAATTTATTTTTAATTTAAATTTGTTTTCTTTTAATTTATTCTCTGACATGAACTCAAGTCTTTGATCACCTCCTTCTTGGTGGTGCAGCCTTTCAAGGCCACAGAGGAAGATGATGCAGCCATCCTTGAAGAGACCTGATAAGCTAGAAGAGGAGGAGTTCCTCCCCAATTAGGAGACTAGAGAAAGGGCATGGGGGAGAAGAAGGAGGGTGGGTGGGACTGGAAGGAGATGAGGGAGGGGCCTATGGCAAGAATACAAAGTGAACACATTGTAATAAACTAATTAATTAAATTAAAAATTAATTTATCCACTTAACATCCCAATTGTAATCCTCTCCCTTGTCTCTTCCTAGTCTCACCCTCCATTCTTCTTTCCCCTTATCCCATTTCCTATAGCTCAGATACAGGGAGCCCTCTTCTCCTACCATGTGAACCCAGCATATCAAGTCTCATTAGGACTGTCTGCATCCTCTTCCTCTGTGGCATAGCAATCCCCCCTCCACCAAGGGGAAGTGATCAAATAGCAGACAACAGAGTCCATGTCAGAGCCAGCATCTCCCCCCCTTACTATGGATCCCACATGGAGACTGAGCTGCCTTCAACTACATCTGAACAGGGGTCAGGTCCTCTTAATGAATGATTTGTGGTGGGTGCATCAGTTTCTGCAGGTACCCATGAGCCCAGGTTTGTTGTCCTTGTTGGTCTTCTTATGGAGGTCCTGCCAGCTCTGGGTCTTTCTACATTCTTTCCTCCCACTCTTTCCTATGATTCCTTGTGCTCAGCCCAAAGTTTGGTTGTGAGTCTTAGCATCTGCTTTGATCCCCTGCTGGGTAGAGCCTTTCAGAGGATATGTATGTTAGGCTCTCATCCTGTTCCCTCTCTGCAGTCACTTCTGATGTTGATTCTATTTGCCCTTTTGAATAAGAACTGACCATCCTCCATAGGGTCCTCTTTTTATTTAGCTCCTTTAGGACTGTGGATTGTAGTATGTTTATCCTGTATTATGGCTATTATCCACTTACCATGCATGTCTTTCTGGTTTTGGAATAACTCACTTAGGATGATCATTTCCAGTTCCGTCCACTTGCCTGAAAATTTCATGGTTTCCTTTTTGTATTTAAATACCCGAGTAGCATTGCACTGTGTAAATGTACCACAATTTCTGTAAAACAATGGTTCGTTTAAGAGACATGTAGTTTGTTTCCCTATTCTGGCTATTATGAATATAGATGCTATGAACATAGTTGAGCAAATATCTTTGTTGAATGGTGGAGCATCTTTTTGATATATGCCCAGGAATGGTAGAACTGGGTCTTGAAGTAACACTATTTCCAATTGTCTGAGAAAGCATCAGATTGATTTTTAAAGTGGTTGTATAAATTTCTACTCCCACCAGCAATGGAGGAGTATTCCTCTTTCTCCACATTCTCACTAGCTTGCTGTCAGTTCAGGTTTTGACCTTAGCCATGATGGGTTAAAGATGGAATGTCATTTGCATTTCCATGATGACTACAGATATTTAGCATTTAATGTCCACCATTTGATATTCCTTTGTGGAGAAATCTTTGTATAGTTCTGTACCCCAGTTTTAAATTGGATTATTTGGATTATTGGAGTTTAATTTCTTCAACACTTTATATATATTGTTTATTAGCACTTTCAGTTGTATGTGGGGTTGGTGAAGATCTTTTGCCAGGCTGTAGGTGGCCATTTTATTCTATTGACAGAGTTCTTTGCTTCATAGAAGCTTTTTGTTTCATGAGATCCTATTCCTTAATTCTTGATCTTAGAGCCAGTGTTCTTGGTGTTCTGTTGAGGAAGTTACCTTTTATGCCATTGAGATCGAGGATCTTTCCCACTTTTTTTTTTCTAACAGATTTAGTGTATCTGGTTTTATGTTGAGGTCTTTGAACAACTTGGACTGCAGTTTAGTGCAGGGTGATAAATATGGATCTATTTTCATTTTTCCACATGTAAACTTCAAGTTAGACCAGCACCGTTTGTTGAAGATGCTGTCCTTTTTCCATTGCATAGTTTTGGCTTCTTTGTCAAAAATCAAGTGGTCATAGGTGTGTGGGTTTATTTATGGGTCTTCACTTCAATTCCATTCATCCACCATTCTGTTTTTTTTTTTTTTCAGTACCGTGCAGTTTTCTATTACTATTGATATATAGTAGAGCTTGAGATCAGGGATGGTGATACCTACTGAAGATCTGCTATAGTACAGGAATGTTTTAGCTATTCTGGCTTTTTTATTTTTCCATATGAAGCTGAGAATTTCTTTTCAAATTCCTTGAGGAATTGTGTTGATATTTTGAGGGGAATATCATTTAATCTATAGATTGTTTTTGGTATGATAGCAATTTTTACTATGTTGATCCTTCTGACCCATCAGCATGAGAGATATTTGTATCTTCTTGTATCTTTTTCAATTTCTTTCTTCAGAGGCTTAAAGTTTTTTTTTTTTTCATGCAGGTTTTTCACTTGCTTGTTGAGGATAACTCCAAGGTACATTATGTTGTTTTTTTTTCCCTGCCTACTGTGAAGGGTGTTGTTCTCCTAATTCTTTCTCAGTCCATTTGTCTTTTGCATACAGGAGTGCTACTGATTTTTTTTTGAGTTAACTTTATATCCAACCACTATGATAAAGTGTTTTTCAACTGTAGGAGTTCGCTACAGTAGAATATTTGGGGTCACTTTTATATACTGTCATATATGTGAATATAAATACTTTGACTTCTTCCTTATCAATTTGTATCCCCTTGATCTCCTTTAGTTGTCTTATTGCCCTAGATAGGACTTTGAGTACTGTACTGAAGAGATTTGGAGAGAGTGTGTAGCCTTGTCTTGTCCCTGAGTTCAGTGGAATGGATTTAAGTTTCTTTCCATTTTGTTTCATGTTAGCTATAGGATTGTTGTATATTGTCTTTACTATTTTTAGATCTGTGCCTCTGTCCCCAGTCTCTCCAAGACTTTAAACAAGAATAAATGTTGGATATTGTCAAATGTTTTTTCAGCATCTAAGAAAATGATCCTGTTTTTTTTTTTCTTTTCAATTTCTTTATATGACGGATTAAGATTCCCTATATTGAACTATCCCTGCATGCCTGGGATTAAGCCTACTTGGTAATGATGGATGATATCTTTGACATGTTCTTGGATTTGGTTTGCAATTATTTTATTGAGTATTTTTGCATCATTGTTCATAAAAGAGATTGGTCTGAAGTTCTTTTTCTTTTTGGGGGTCTTTGAGGATTTATCAAGGTGACTGTGGTACAAAAGGAGTTTGGTCATGTTGCGTCCATTTCTATTTTGTGGAATAATTTGAAAAATATCAATATTGACTCTTCATTGATGGTCTTGTAGAATTCTGCTCTGAAATCATCTCGCTCTTGGCTTTTTTTGGTTGCAAATATTTAGATGGCTGCTTCTATTCCCTTAGGCAGTAAAAGACTATTTAATATATTTACCTGATTTTGATTCAACTTTGGTAAGTGGAATCTAACAAGAGAATTGTATATTTCATTTATATTTTTAAATTATGCGGCATATAGGTTTTTGACATAAGATCTAATGGTTCTTTGGATTTTCTCAGTGTCTGTTATCTCTCTCTCTTTTCCTTTCAGACTGTTGATTTGGATAGTGTCTTTCTGCCATTTACTTAGTTTGACTAAGAGTTTGTCTATGTATTTGATTTTCTCAAAGAACTAGCTCTTGGTTTTGTTGATTCTTTGAATTATTCTCTTTGTTTCTAATTTATTGATTTCAGCCCTGAGTTTGGTTAGTCCTAGTAGTCTACTCCTGTTGAGTGTGTCTGCTTCTTTTTTCTAGGGCTTTCAAGTGTGCCATTCAGTTGCTTGTATGGGATGTCTCCAATAGCTTATGAAGGCCTTTAATGCTATTAAAACTCCTCTTAGGACTGCTTTCATTGCAGTTTGGGTATGAGGTACCTTCATTTTCATTGAATTGTAGGAAGTTCTTTCTTTATTTCTTCCCTGACCTAGATTTCATTGAGTAGGGAGTTGTTCAGTTCCCACGTGTGTGTAGGCTTTTTGTTATTTCTGTTATTGTTGAGGTCCATCTTTAGTCCATCATTGTCTGATAGGATACAAGATATTATTTCAATCTTATTGTATTTGTTGAGACCTGGTTTGTGACCTACTA